>NW_027271464.1:600000-1015000 GCF_040938485.1 Diadema antillarum | reverse complement strand
ATAATATATTATTCCATGATAAAAATGCAAAATGAGGACGAGCAGGTGTTATTCTATGCATTATGCAAACTTAAGAATTACATTGTACCTGCCGTTCAAAGGACAATTTAAGCAACTCTAAAATATAACAGAAATACAGGAGACCATCATCACAAGTAAACGCTTGACAAGGCCTCAGAAATGGTTGTCTAAACAATACGACAAATTAAGGGGATATACTCAAGTCACCGCTCACTGGGTAGAGATAAAGAGAGAAAGAAAAAAAATGAAGACAAAACAAGTGCAGTGGTGCATTGTACATTGTGTCCCTCTGAAGTTCATCGATTTTCCTCTGAACATAGCAACTTATGCAAGTTCATGAGGTTTCAATTCCAAAGATAGAAAACCGTGTATATAGTATTGTTGTAGAGAGGACATATTTTCAAATTGTGTATGTGAATGTGTCGTTCGTCTTGTAGTCGTATTAGGTATATAGATGCATCATTACTTGAATATACATCAATTTCAAATATTATTTTTAGGGGAGATTTGTTACAATACTTGATGATGTAATATTATCATGAAGGTAATGTGTCCATCGTAAGACAATCGGGCTTATTATCGAAGTTCCACGCGATGCATTGTAAATCAGAGACACTCTAGCAAAAAGAATTACATTACACACCGTGGCTTGATACTGTTAATGGCTGCAGGACGTCTTCCACCCTCTTCCCCTCCCCCTCTTCTTTTTCTCTCTCTAGGTTTCTTTCTCTTTATTTGTACCTCTCTTCCTCTTCTTCCGTCTTTCTTCCCTGTAGGCCTGCCAACCACACTCTCCTGGAGATGTATCTTCTTGAAGAAAAAGCTTTGTCCGATCGTGCCACCCAATCTGTAACATGCTTTGCAATCTATACCCGGCGCCCCTTTCCCTACTTTTGTATGTACCCCCTCTCCCTCTCCCTCTGATGTATATACCAGGGATTACAAGGTGCATGACTTGAATGCGTTCTGTCGAGTTTGCAGGTGAGAACTCCGAAGAGAGGGGCGAAGCCGGCGCTGGTGTTTACCTGCCGCCTATATGAATTCAAAGAAGATGTATAAGAGAGTGAGAAAAAAAGGGAGGATAAGAACGCAGAAAGAGGGGATGGTGATACTGTATACAAAGACACGAGAGGGGAGTTTAATCGAAAGCGTTCGGGGAAGCTTGGATGAGGACAGAATGCTAGCGAGGGAAGGGAGAGAGGGGGATTTTAATTTGATTTGGGGTTGATCTTGTAAACAGGGTATAAGAATCGGAGGGAAGACGGGGGCGAATTCTCGACTTGGAGGTGATGAGGTGAGGGGATGAGATGAGGCGAGTTGTATACATGATCCTGGAATATATCAAATTTTCCAAAATTATATCACAACATAGCTTATTCATGAAGAGGAATGAGTTTTATACCATCTTTGTGCAGCTTCCCTCTAAAATAAAAATTCGAACACAATGATAGCAGTGATACCGTCGACCATCTCGATCTGAATTTACAGTATGAGTGTACCAGTAATAAACTGTCTTTACAACAGAAATATTCGATAGTAGATAATGCAATGCAGCGTTAAGTGGTGATAATGATTGATTTTAGAAGCAAATCAAACTAGAAAAGAGAAAGAGAGGAAAAGGGAATAATCAGACTGAAAACATATTAGGCCCTATACTTTATGACTTGTTCTACTCATACAAATAAATATTGTTAAAACAATTCAATTCGATTAGTGCATTTTTATCACCCTTTGTTAAATGAGGTACATATGTCACTGAAATTAGATTAAATTCAGAATGGAAGGTCGTTTCTCACAGGATAACGCAAAGATAACTCCACCGAATGTGTACTGAGAAACCAGTAGGCCTACATAGCTTTAATGGGCTATTACGAGGCCACGCGGACTTGGCCGTTTTATAATGAGCATGTGTTCACCTTCTACATAGCACGGAGGCTCACCTCCCTGTACATAGTGAGCTACATAGATATACTGGTCATGATTGCGCTATTGATGATAGCCTTAAAGTGTGCCGTAAGCGTCGGGGCCGACAGGACATGGACGAATGCAAGGCATCAATTAATAACGGGGGAAAGATCCCATCAAAAAAAAGCTAATCGCCAATACCCAAATGTATTCGGTCCCAAAGCAGGACCGTGTCTGCAACGGCAGAGTTGCAATTAGCGACGAATGATTGGAAAGAAAGTACTGACCCACTCGGCTGATGTAAAAAGCACTAAAATTATAATGTTCATGGACGAATAGCATGGCTAGAGAAACAATGATTCATGAATACTAATCTCTTATCCTATCAGGCGGCTGCGTGTTTTAATGGAAGTGTAGGGTTTGTTGTCGTTGCAGTTTGTTCGTTTACTCTTTGTTTTTCTTCAGGGACCTCAATCGAAAAGCACTTTTAGTGTGGAACGACCTTCACGGCTGTTATGCCGTGTTGACGTTCACCTCTCACTCGGACCCCGAAAATAGCATCGTGTACTTGAAGTCAAACTGGTAGTATAGAGACTGAAATAAGTGGATGTACTGTGGGTGCGTGTATGTAAAAGCACTTCACATTTGTTGTGTATGTGGTAGGATCTGAATGTGTATAATTGGTTTGGGAGGAGCTCTATTCCGTATTTGAGTTCATGCTATGTAAAGATTATTATCAAACAAACCAAATGGGGATAAGACATTACTAGTATCGGCAAAGTAGTGGAAAATTTACATATTTTTTGAAACCTTTTCATCATTTTCGTAATCGTTAAGTTTCAATACACATTCCGCTTTACTTAACTTTTAGACAAAGGAGCGAGTTGACTTTTATTTATATATACACCCTGACCAACTGACCGTTATGTACATGCACTCTTGTTATCTATCTACACTTTCTGTATAAGATATTATACAAGGAAACACGCATATACCGAATAAGTTGCACACTATTGGAATATTTTTGTCGGTCACTTCCAAGTTATTAGCCTATCTCTCTTTGCAACGATAAATGAATTAATAAACGCAAATGAGTAAACGCGTAAATGCTCCTTTGAATCTGCGTATGTGGTGATCGATTCATGATTATGGTGTCACTTCCTTTCTGCTCTTGCCGATGAAGTGAGTGCGATTCAAAATGTACTTGGTAACAAACTGACCACAAACGACAATTTATAAGGAGAGGAATGCCATCTATTTCATCCGGGGACAGCATGCTTGCCACACAATTCATCAGTCTCTCCGCTGTCCTGTTCTTCCTCTGTGAGCTTACCAAGAGGAGAGCTGGCGGAGTCAAATGATCGGCCGTAATCCTCGGGCTAAATGTCGGTCCCTGTAGCCCCTTCATGCATTAAATTCGAGACGCCCCAATTACGGCCTTGATTGGATACCTTATGGCCCCTCTATCTAACCCAAGATCGGCCCTGGTCTCAAGAAGGATCTCCACAATGTGACGAACTCCGGTATCACTACCAAACATCGCATGCCCCCTTTGAAATTGTATCATTTCTTGCCAGAAAGAAAGGGGGAAAAAATGCTCATCTTTGATTGACACGGGCCCCGGGGATGTGGCGCGAAAACCACGGCAATGACTGAGGAGTAGTGCACGTCAACTCGACGTCTTAGCTGCCCGAGTAGACAAAAAAAGGGTACGTATCTGTTACTTCTCCATTTGATATGAATTGATCTTATCCCATGTGATATGATCTTGTCTGTCATAATCTGGGCCCTTGTGTGCAAAATGGGGAAAAAAACACCAACCCCAAACAGAAACGAATATGCTTTGATTGGAAGTCGAACAACTCCGCGATTTGTGTGTAGTTTTTAACACTTTTTTACGAGTGCGAAATGGTGGGACCGATTTCACTATTTTTAAAAATGATTATGCGAAACTATATATATATATTTCAGTCTTACCTCTTATCTAAGGTCCAATTTCTATGACACTTAAGCGAGTTATTTCTAAGTTTAATCTATTTATTGCAACCAATTTGATCTTGTTTTAAAAGTGGAAGTTTACCATTCTATACATAGCACACCAACTACATGAGATCACATTGAATAGAATGAGATTAAAACTAAAAATTAAAACGGAAATACTTTCTTAACATTCTCTTCTCAAACACACAAACATGTAAAAACACAGGTTACTAGTATTTCCTAAAGAGAGAGAGAAAGGGGATGCATTGAAAAAACATTCCCATACAACAATATTGTAAAAAAAAAAAAAAAAAATGGGTCAGATTTGAAAGTTAACCTCGATGTCATATTTCTTATCATTTTCATCGAATGAGGTTGGATCCTCCAGACATTAGTGCTTATGTTTTCCTCGCCTGATAAAGCTTTGATAGTGACATAATTTTGTTTCTACCCTGGACATTTTATCTGTAGCTCTGCTCTCGATATGGCTCGAGTTTGTTTTTCCCCAAAGTGTATATATCTCCTTTATCGGGCGATCTGTACTTTAATCCCCAGGTAAAATGCTAGAGTTATTTCTAGCGGTGACCGCTTTCCAGAAAGAAGCTTGTTGTATTTATCTGATTTCGTTCTCCGAGAATCGTGCTAAGTAGGGAATTCGGCCTGAAATACTAGCCCCTCCGCGTCTCACGCGGAACGAATTTTGCCAAAAAGAATTTTGAAATCCACAGAGTCCAGGCCATAAAGAGGCTAATTGGTCTTGGGAAATTACTTAGTGTGTTAGATTTCTTCGATAAGTTTTGCTAATCCATTTTGTGTCTCTTAATATATCATCGTCCTTCTTACATTTCGTGCTTAAAAGCAAAAATATAAGACGCTGAGGATTTCTTTGCATTCTTCTCAATTCAACTATTTTGATCATTCCATTTGCAACCAATGTCCATGCAGAATGTAGGTGATTCTTTCACACAGTAAATCTTTCCAGAAACTAGTGCGTCTACTTTGATCATGCTCCCAGATTTGTCTTTCCAATAAGGAAATTTTAGCCGCACCATATCTGAAAAGTCAGTGCGTTGTACTTCGAATGGATTGAAATTCCACAAAGACCAGACCAGGCCTTTGTAGGCTAATTGGTCCAGTGAGATTATTGCAGGTATGGACAGTGTTTACGAGAAGTTTCGATTTGTCGTAAGTGTGTTTATCGATATTGTTATACTTTTAAGATCCTTAAAGATCTTTGGAAGTTTCCACCCAGTCAAAATGCTGTCCCGTTTGGTCCACGATCGGTATACTCCTGCCGAATGTGATGCATTTTCTCTAACATTTCCTCATTTTCGAGGAGAGGTTGACATGGATCTGATTTCGCTCAGAGATGCTTCCAAGCTCAGTCGAGCACAAGCGGCGAATTTAGAATGAAATTTGAGCCGCACCTCACATGAGGCTGAACGAGTTTTGCCGCGAATACATTGAACATCCTAACAGACCGGAATACATGTAAAGGCTAATTCGTCTGTATAGAGTCCATTTCAGGAAAAGAATCAGGTTATTATTGGAGGTTTCGATGGATTTGTTTTTGTTCTCGCTCTAATGTCTTCGCTCTTCCCGTTGGAGATTTTGTTTTGGGATCCATTCTGATTCCGTCCAATCTGACACAATCACCACGATTTGAAGAGTAAGTGTAATAATGGTGCAATGCACTATCGGCCTGGGCCCCATTTCATGAAATATATTAGGATAGCAACTTTTGCTGGAATGGCAACTTCCAATAGCAACAGCCAATCAGGAAGCTGGATTCTTGTCGTTACCATGACAATTTCCACTCTAGCAAGAGTTGCTATCATATCAACTCTATTGAATGGGGCCCTGGTGAGCTATTCTGAGGCGCATTTCCTCATGATATTAGCAAATCCAGGAAGGATGAAAATTGATATCATGTGGGCAAATTTTAATAATCCTTGTGAGCAAAGCTTAAGCAGAATGAAGGTGTGTTCGAATTCAACGGCAATTATAGCTCTCAACGTCGACATCAGGCAAACCAACAAACAAATATACTTCAAATTACTCGCTAGACAATTCTTCAAATAGTAATCATCACCATACAATGTTATTGATATCCAATAAATTGTGATGACAAGGACTCTTGAATACATCGTTGTTTGTTATAGGTTGTTTGTTCGTTTTAAATTAAGTACGGATGTGCGTATTATCTATGGGAATGTAGTGGTTTAAGTATAACGGTTAAACCTCTGGACACTCTGAACACTCAAGAGATACGAAATTCGAGACCTACAGATCCAGTTCGTGCACCCTTGTACAAGACGTCCATTGTCGATGCAGATGTGACATTAGTTACCTACCCTCAATGGGATAGTAATAATGGCAGAGCCCTCTGGAATAGCGGAACCAAGACTAGAGAAAGCTATTGATCTTTGATAGGATCATCGTAGATGACTGTTAATCCCAAATATACACACCCCATCGCCAAGGTACTAATCGATTATCACGAACGAGGTGTTTGACCATATTAATCAGACATACCACGAGGCCCTCTTCTTGCAGGAATCCCTCGAGAAATTCGGAAAGGACGGAGATACAACCACATGTCTGTATTATAGCAACTCACGACGGCAACATGAAGTTAACGAGGTTGAATTTGTGCCTGTCGTACTAAACCTTGGCTAGAAAATGGCAGCGCTTCAAGAGAACAGAGAAGAACGAATTAAAAACTGCCCTCAATCATGTCAATCACAGATTCAAGATAGATTGCTTTCAGAAAATACATTGTTGAGGAAGAAATAATAAGATATTACATGTAGTATATTACACATTATGCTCGTACGTGTACGTAATCATTGATGACAGCGTTGATACAAAATCATTTGCATTAATCTCATTAAATTAAATTGAGTGAAGCGACCGGCAGATTCGAATCAAATTATATCAAATAAACTGATAACGCTCATGAATTAGCGTCACAACGTGACCTTTAAGACATCCGTACTCCAAGGCTTTCAAGCTTTCAAAGGCAGCGAAAGGGCGTCGCCATCCGCGCGCGACCTTCTAAACTTTGGCGGCATTGGGTGACTGCAGCGGGCGCCACCAATCTCCGACGCGGGACGTAAACGTATCTTTCCGATGAAACAATGGATGCGATCAATCACCATGGAGATATAAGTGGAGGAGAAAATGAATATCATCCCATCGCCAAAGTGACGGTCTCACCAATTTATTCTCCCATTTGAGTACAATGTACCACTCCTAACTTGATTTTTCGTAACATATATTTCACATTCATCAAATTAGTATGCTAGCTTACCCCAAACATGCATAATTATGAACATCTTGTTACATCATCATACCAAGTCATATTTGTAATCGGTGATTCTCTGAAGATCAAGCTGGTATTTTTTTTTTCAGAGAAAGAGAATTATACAAGAGAGACATTGTATTTTATGTGTCATACCTAAGCAAGATGCTGCAGTACGGATGAGCATAAACAAGCATAGGTATAGATAGCATCATGCTATAGTGACAGGTAATTAGATATTCAAGAGAGGATCCCATTTCTCCTACAACCATCGCAAAACCAAGGAATATGCCATGATGATGCAGCTAGGAGAGACAGACCGCTGTTAAAAGGTGCTCACTTCACTCCCCTAGCTCATCTTAGTAGTCAACATCGTAGTCAACTGAGGGGCAACCTCCAACCCCTCCCTCTCCGCCTTAGGGATCTCACCCACCTCGCTCCGGTGCCTGAGAGCCGTGATGGCGGATCAAGGTTGGGGGTCAAAGGTCGGGTCGGTCGAAGCGGAATATGACGGGATGATCGAGCGCATGGATGAAAGATGGACAAATTACCGTGAAAGAAGGCCTAAGCCCCAGCGACAAACATCACCACCATCCTCATCACCACCCCCTGCTTCCCCTCCTCCTCCTCCTCCTCCTCCTCGTCAAGTCGCGGTGGAGTGTCTTGCCGATGCCAACTCAAATTCTACTCGAGCGCTGCCAGTCCCGGACGAGGAAAGAGGAGGAAAAACAAAAACAAAGTGGAGACCATTCTCGAAGTCCGCGATGTTGCGAGTTACTGATGGATGGAATTTGTGAAGTTCGCCGTGATTCGAAGACGGTTTTTGTGCGATGACGTGTATGCACCTTGCTGATCCCTCCTTCTACCATCCCCATACTATCTCTTTCTTCATTTTCTTCTTCATCTTCTTCTCCTTCTACTACCTCTTCATAAATTCTATTTACATGGGCACCTTTCTCCCAGGCAGACTTAACTCCGTAGATGATGACCGTATTGTTTCCTTTGATTATAACATTTTTAAAGGATGCATGATTGTTCTATTCTTAGATTGTGTCAATGATATGTTATGCACTATTCCTCCCAGAGATTTTAAATAAAAAGTATATTTATGAATATATGTGAAATTTGAATGGGGAAACATTGCTTCATCTCAGGAATCGACCACAGTGTGCTTTTTTTCTCTTAAGAGAACATAATCTGTACACACTATTTTACTGTTTTACGGGGGCTCATACAATTACATCTCATACGTTCAAGTGTTTCGATTTTGGGCAGGGACAAATCCCGAGCTTTTCTGCTACAGGAAATGTAAAAAACATCGAAGCAAAACCAAAATAAAAAGCCTAAAAATGGACGAGAATATGTCAAAGATTTCTTTTTTTGGATGAATTTCTTGCTGCAAGAAAGTGGAATGTCTTCCTTTAATGCCGCTCTTCGTGCATGCATCCAAACAGCACGTTATGCGCACGAGTCGCAAAAAAGGCGAAATGGATCAGCATACTAATATAGGGCTCTATCGGAGCTGGGAATAAAGACATTGATGGAGAACTGGTGACAAGTCTAAGCCTAACAAGATTACGGGGTATCGACTGATAGGTGAAGCGGTAATGTAGAGGAAATCACTGTGTTAGAAAGGGAGAATAGAAGGAGAGAGATCACGAAGAGAGAAGGAATGAATGAGAGGGAGGAGGCGGCAGTGGTCTATATATATATATATAGAGAGAGAGAAGACGATACAAGTGGTGAGTGAATCAGAGACCTGGGGTTCATTGACACGGTGAACAGATTGGTTTGACCTGTTTCCATATAGGTGGAGCGAACTCCATACGGTATATACCAAGCATAATGATAACACACACTAGATACAATGTAGAACATTATGAAAATGGGTGCCGATATTAAAGTATATGTATTTAGAGACTTGACGCTTCATGCGGCATATAGGCCCACTTGATTATAATCAATATGTATATACACTAGAAAGCACCAGTTTACACCATATCCAGTGGTTTTATTCTTCCATATTGAACACAATCCCTTTAGCAAACACGTGTACACACATGATATTAATTTATGTTTTATTCAAACTAGCTCATATGCATTCTTTGAAATCGAAAAGGATGTTTAGATTAAAATCCGAACTGTACTTCACACAAAAGCCGAAGTAGAACGAGTAAAATGTTGCGCTGCCTTTATACACTCTAGATGTTTGAATTCAATGCACACGTAGATTGTAATTGTTGAAGCATTTTCTGTCCTCCTTTCCTCAAACCTTATATTCCCCCCCCAAAAAAAATAATAATAATAATAAGATGTATGGAACTACCACGTAAATGAAAACGGAGTTCGAAGAGGTAAATTGAGGGCAGGCATTCTCCCTCCACTGTTCCTGAATGCTACCTCTTTGGGATGACGATGGCATACTTGGCGAGATTTTCCCGCCTAGATCAAACATCGTCTGCTCTACTCAAAGAAGTTCTTTCCACCCCTTTGAGATGCTATTATTGTTTGGCGAGGGGGGCAAACTCTCATAGACAAACTATTAGGAGCACTCTTCCGCATCCCCCGCTACCATCCACTTAAACGGTGGTTAATTCCCCTTCACCACCTCTTCGTGTTTGAGGCAATCTCAAGGACTCCTCCAAGAAGAAGATAGATTCATTGTTTCCAAGTTAAAACACAAAGCCTCTTCGTAAATACATTGCTGATGGCAAGACTGGTTACCATGATCAGCGCATATATACATACACACATTGATACAGGCATACACACACCCATACACACACTTTCTGCTATAACATGCATAATATAACAAGTTTGTATGTCCTGTGTTTTGTGTCTGCAGATGCCTTTTGTGTTGTGTGTATATTACTATTAATTATCAGTATACAATATGCATTTCAAATTTGGGTTGTTCCTTTAATTGGTAACCATGGAAAGATGGATGGCGTTTCTCGAGTGTCTCTTGTATTTTCAGTTTGACATTTCATTCCTGTTACCTCAGCTCCTTTTAGGTGGCGTATCCATTCATTCATCCTTTTGTTTTATAACTTATATTATATTCAAAAAGACAGGTGCGAATATATTATGTGTGACTTCTATGCGTGTACATTATCTTCTATAGCCGCATATAAAGGACAGATATGGTACTCGCAGGTTCTGTCTTGATGTGTTGTTAAAGTGTGTGAGTACGTATGTGTGTGTGTGTGTGTGTGTGTGTGTGTGTGTGTGTGTGTGTGTGTGTGTGTGTGTGTGTGTGTGTGTGTGTGTGTGTGTTTGTGATCACAAACATGAAGTGTATGAAAAGTACAGTTAAGATATATGCGTTACCTTCGAATTGGGAATGCCTGCATTTCCGTATATTAAGTAGAGAAGACATGGATATGAACGCGTCCCTTCTCCTTTTAATGACCAAAAATGAATAATATAATATTATTATCATTAACTAAACCCGAAATGTCTTCGTCGTTTGCTTGAAAAACTGTCTGCAAATAGCGAACTTAATGTTGCCACATAACACACGCGTGTCATTATCATCACCAGACGGGTTCCTCAGTAACAGCAAAAATGTATCGTCTTAAAGCTATTGTAGATCAAAGAAAGTGGTTCGAACTCGGCAAACAAAAACCGGGGGCTTTTCGTTTCTCTGTAAGGACTCTCCTCTTAAAACCCTAGACAAATTTGAAGAGGCTCTTTGCTCTGTTTAGACTTCAAAGGGCAGACAAGCAACGACCGGTAGCTTCAAATATCTGTGGTTTTGTTTTCTCATTCTTGTACCTTAACGTCAGATAACTCCCTGTGACTCACAGAATAACACCATGGTCCAGACAGTTGCACCACTGTAATGTATAGAAATATTATGTATTTGCCTGTTTTTCCTTTGTTCAACTTTAGATACTGCAGAATGGTGTCAAACGGATAAAACAATTTACCTCTGCGGTATCAGACAACGAAGATCTAAAGAATGAATCTAAAATTCCATGCACCTTTATGGAATTTCTTTTTCTTTGCCCATACGCGACCGGTTAAGGTGTTTAATTCTTTCAGTAGCCATGCATTTTAAGATGGTTTCAACCGAGGAGACTTGAATTTCAGATTATCAATTGTGTGTGTGTGTGTGTGTGTGTGTGTGTGTGTGTCTGTACAATGTTTGTGTATAATCTTGTTTGTCTTTGTATAATGATTTGTTTTGTTTTTGTGAATGTAAATTTTGTGGCATTGAACGAAATTCGAATAAAGAATTCAAAACAGTGTGTGCGCGTGCGTGTGTGTGTGTGATGTGCATTGTGTTTGTGTGTTTGTTTGTTTTTTTCTGGGTAAGGCCTACCGCTTGCAGAAAGACCCCAAATCTGACTTTTGTAGACAAGAAATTAAATATGCATTCTACTACTTTGATTCGTTGGTGTTCTAAGGCTTAGTGTGAATCCTAAATAAACAAAAACATCTAACATCTACGGAAGATGGCATAATTGAAGTGTGTGAGCCACTATAGTGTTCATCATTCGGCATTCTATTACATGTACAGTGAGAACAGTGTGGCGAGTTGGGGGGAAATGGTGCATGTCCCCGGGTTTTGTATGTACCATGAATACACACTAAATGACGCTGATCAACTGTGATAAAACACGCTGTGGCAAGTTTAACAAAAATGTATAAATGAACTGTTCGTACCGTGGAAACTGTTCTGAATTATTCGGGATCGCACTGTGTCATGTATTATGTCTCCCTTTGAGATAGGTTCGTCTGACAAGTTCGTTTGCCCTCGATCATTCTATTTTCCATTATGTCACAACTTCTGCGTATCCTTCAGTCAATGAGTGAAGGAGGGAGAGTGTAATTTATTCATATCTTTGCGTGTGTATGCTGCGGTTTTAAATATTAATCAAGATCTAACTGTTCGAGATCCACACTCAGGTCATCACACTGTGGCATACCTATATCTGTGCCGCGCGATCCGAGGTGTGGGTTAGACACCGTCTCGCCTATCTCGCTCAGTCACTGTCCATCATGTTATAACCTCTTGACTTCCTTAACAGTGAATAGTGGAGGGGAAGTGTAATACATTCTCCATTCTTGTCTGAGAGTATGCATGTCAGGGGAAGGAGAGGGTAGGAAGAGGGGGAGAACGCGAGCTATAGGCTGCTTTAGTATGCCCCCATTGTGAAACCGAATAGGTTTATCCTGGTATTGGTTTTCGTGGATCAACATGCGAAGCCTCTGGGAAAATGCAATGTGCGACTCCTTATACATCCATCAACGTCCCGATCTCCTTTGGAAAGGTAACACCCCGGCGAAAGAAGCTGAAACATTTCTGGATACAATAACAGATGCTATCCCCTGTTTACATGGACTAAACCCAATAAAAGCACTTAATTCAAACATCTGCCTCGGTCGGCCCGAAGACCTTTGCGGATGCGCGCGCGTAAAGTACGTCCTGCTGCTCTGTTGCCCAACCTGTAAGTCCCACCCATTGGCGCTGTTAAGCCATTGTCTGCGAGATAAGATGATTTTCAATGTTTCACACAGGGCACGTTCCATGTAGGCCTACTCGATAACTTAAACCGCAACAATTGAGTCATACATGTAGCTGACGTCAAGATTTATCTTCAGGGCGCAACTCCTCATCTTTCTTTCCTTTCCTTCTTATTTTGAATCGTTCTTTGTTCACGCTGAACGCTCCTGGAGGTGTTTAAGTTTGTTATCCTCATTCACGGAGCTCCATGGGACTGCGCGAAGGGGACTACGTTATTTTTAAGGTCTATGATAATGAATTTTGTGATGAACCTACATACCAGAACATACGTTGTATTGTCAAAACCTTACTTTTAAACCGACGTACACCCACCCATCCACACACAACTTACACGAGAAATGAATTCATCTTATCACCATGTTAGGAGACATTCTAAACAGTAACAGGTCAAAGAAGTAAATTTGTATTGCAACTTTCACAGTCGTTTGAACAATTACGCAACTTCATCATTGAAGGTGATTAATCTAAGGAGGGAGACATCTCACCTCCCTGATTACTCATCTCTCTGAGAGTTAACAGAGATTGAACGTACTGACCACTTGGGAATACAAGGCACTAGTAGGCACAGACAAGTACAAATAAATAAGCGAAGACGAACCTTTCTCTTCCCCCCCCCCCCACAAAAAAAGAAGGGCTGCTGATGAAGACACAAATAAAAACACAAACACAAACACACAAGCTCCCCTGTTCTGTTTATCATTTTGATCTACTATATAACTAAATGAACAAAACAACAAAAACAACGACGACGACACCAACAACAATAACACCATCAACCATTCAACAGGACAAATCATAATAGCAAAAGAATGAACATGTACAAGTATACCGACTGGAAATTGCCGATGCGATTTTTTGTCGAATACAGAGGTCCTCTTATCATCAAACAAGTCATAATGGGTCGTGACGTCTTAACATGGATCGGCACGCGATGTTGTAATGCATTGTGACAATGCCGACATTTTCCTCATTCTTTTCAAACCCAGTCGGGAAGAAGACCGAGGAAATATAACAAAGCAATGGGTAGGGAAGACTCCTTTGGAACTATAAGAAGAGAAAAGAATGCTCTCTGAGAAAGTACAGTAACTTTCACTCATATTCACAGCTTGAAATTATGAAGGCCGATGGTTTCGAGATAAAGCTCTTATTTTGATAATCATAGCATCTTGAAATGACAATGTGATGTTCTCGGGGAAATTTGCTTGGTGACAGTCTTGTCTGCTCCCTGAATTCAGTCATGTTAATTCTGATTTCTCTCCAAGTTGATAACCATGATTTTTCTCTGATTGACTCACACTCAACGATATCATTTCACACATGAGTTTGCTATTCCGTCTGCCTTTTCCAAGTAGCATAACCCTGTTGCTCTGTCTCACTATTACACAGATTCTACTTGAGAAGTATTGAAAACTTACTTGATAAAAAAAGAGACAAGAAGAGGAATACTTGAACTTGATGTATACCTTTAAGCACAAAATGTCGGTCTCCCCCATCCATGACCTCGAGTGCACCTCGAGCCGCAATGGTCCCGGGCGATTGGAGTCATCTTCGCCCTAATTGCTCCATGACATTCTGCGACAAAACGGGACAAAACAAAATGAAACGAATAGAACAAAACAAAACAAAACGGGGCAGGGGGATATCAGATATCGTCTGTCAAATTTCGGCCAGGGGGCTTGAGTGCCATGTCGAACCCTATGACATGTTTACTCGTCCTTATTTCTGAAGACACATTCTGTAGTGCCCCGATCCGCACCCATGTCTCGAAGCACAAGCAGTGTCCCGCCTCCTGGCGGTTTTTGATCATTCCATCATAATCACGTGATAGTCATCACAGTCAAAAAGCCAGTCACCGGAGGCAACGATTTGAATGACTGTCGTCTATTTATTTTACTCCGCCCTCTTCAATTCCATTTTATTCATAGAGCTCACTGAAAAGCAGTAAATATTGATGTGGATTGGTTGATATCTGCGGTGTGACGAGAGGGTAACGGTCTTTGAAAAGAATCGGAGAAAAAAGACTCGATGCAATAACAAATCGCATACAGATGATTAAGATGAGATAATGGGTTCATGATTCGTAACTATTTAGAACGTTTGCAAACTGTTAGAGCTGGATGATAATGGAAATATTATGCTGATGTTCACGTTTTCTGATTGGTCAGATATCCTAGGAATCTATTCCGTATGTTTAACTTAGCAACTAAGCTGACAAAGTCTCGTCGGATGCAATGAATGTATGATGATCATGATTGCAGATTTTTCTGTGCCACAAAGGCATCGGGAATGCTCGCCGCAAAGTCGTCGCTATTGTGCTGTTACACGACATCTGCTGACTCTTGCTGGAAGCCAAACCTCACACCCGACCCCTAACATAACAAATCAATCGTATGAAGTGAAGAACTTACATAGTTACTTTTCAATTCCTACGCGTGTATCTCCAAGGATACGGGGTAAGGATTCCCAGATAATACCGGTAATTATTTGTCAATTTGTAACATAAGTCCCTATCAGATGCGATCATCCAGCACGCCTGGATCTTTCCTGAAACTAAGACTATTGTCGAACCTAGCTCGGGGACAGGGATGACTTGAGTGACATCGTCGAGAGTAAGACAATACCATGATTAAATGGGGTAGGACAATCGTCGGGGAAAACAACTTAGGCCGCCAGCGCTAGTCGGCGGAGAGCGCATAGAATGTGTTGCGTCTGTGACTCACATATCACTAGCATTGCTTTTAAAAAAATGAAAGAGCCCATGTGTGTGTGTGTGTGTGTGTGTGTGTGCTTTTTTCCCCCAGATTTGTTTTAAAGGATCACAATATATGAAATTCACTTCGACAGTGATAAAGTAGATATCATGGCGTCCAACAGGGTCCCTCAACATAAGATCTTTGCTTCTTTCCTTTTTTTTTCAATTACAATAACGAAACAAAGCAAATCGCGCACTTTTATGTTTTTGTTTTTTAGGGGTTTTTTTATACCTATGACAAAAAGGAACGCTTAAAATCGAAGGTTAATCCTTCCAGACGCTTATGATCTGTGTCCTTGGACTAAATATTCATCCTTTGTGTCTTGTCTGACCCAAGTGTAAATAAAATGGGTACCTGACAATGCTTGGGTAATGATAATGGCGAGGCCAATCTATACTGGAAAATCAGCGCTAATTATGAAGAGGCTGCACTTGCCCTGGTGTTAAGGCGTAAGTTTATTAGCATTTCTGATTTATCCATAGTCACTCTCACTCCCAACATAATTATATATGCATGGGGCTGAGAATCGTTTTATCAGTTTTATATGAGTCCCCGGATGCCTATACAAAATGCGTACTATTCATCTGTAATTCATTTATCAAGTTTGTGAGGATGTGAAGACTTGAAGGGATTTTAAGACCTTGATAAAGAGTAAAGTGATTTTCGAATTTTTGATTATTGTTTTTTACTCTAACGTACAGCACATGCGTTTATAGATCCCCAACACACACTGTTACAAGTGCATACTATAAATAAACGCAACCATTCAGAAAAAAAAAAATCATTTAGAAAACAACATTGTTGTGCAATCCTGTACGATCGAGTCGACAAATGATTTTACGCAGCAAGAAAAGCAAAACAGGCAGTTTGAGTATTTAAAAAAAATGCAAACAAAAAATTACTCAGTTTGAAAATGAGAAGAGTTCCATTGGCGTATATGCTGACCATCATGCAAACGCTGTGCCTAAACAAATTCTATTTACTTTAGATTTTGTGCAATTAACAAATCACACTGAAAAGAATTAAGTTAACAGTCACCTGTGATTAGTCACAATCTTTCATGCAACAGGGTTTCGAGGCAACAGCCTAAATAAAGATCATGCATGAAACTTGATTCTCTGCAGTCATTGCTATCATAATGTTCTTCATGTAGTCATCTAAAATACAGCGCCGCTTGCGTTCGTCATGGAAAAAGCAAAAACGCAAAAGAAAAAAAAAGTCACGGGATAGATCGCGTCTTGATTTCAACCTGTCCCGCGGCGGAACTGAATTGAGGACAGGGGTGTGAGAAAAGAGAATTGTGTTTTGGCGCCTTATTTCGACTTCCTCCTCACTCTCCAAATGCTAATGGCAAAGTGTGTTGTCTGCAAACCCTGAGACTGATGTTGTTAAAGTCATTATAATCTTGGCTCCATGCGACTATTAGGGCATTTTAGAACCTCAAGAACAGGAGGGCATGATTAACCCGCAACCAGATTTTTTTCTTAATCTCTCTCCCTTTCTCTATTTCATAGATGGATTCTATCCATACATTCACCGAATTCATCTGATGTGAAAGTGAAATCTGAGCTTTGCCACTATTCAGAGCTCAAGGGCGGTATCAAGAAAGTAGAAAATACTCGCAAATTCCTTGTGGCCCAGATCCGCCTGCAGTAAAAGAATGTCCGGGTCAAATTGAGCCCAAAGGATCTGCTCGTGTCGGACCCGATACCGGGTCGAAATTGACCCGGCATTTGGTAAACTTGACAATTGTAATCTATCGAAAATTGATTCAAATTGGCCCAATTTGCCGTAATTTTCGACCCAGAAAAGGGTGAAGACCCCGTAGCTTAGAATCACTTTGACCTTGGATTCTTTTTTTAAAGACTATATGTATCATCCGTGATTTAAACTACGGGCTTCTCCCCCCTCCCACATCGATACGGCAACGTCGTCTGCTGAATTATCCAAAGGCCTTCAGAGACAATCTCTCCATAGGTTCACCTGATTCATTGATGCAGAAGCATTCAGGGGCCCTTTGCATCAATAAATGAACAGGAGATTAGGCTGAGAATGGGAGACGAGGGCGTGGCTTACACACTTTCTTTTAGTAACGATGCTTCCTCCATCTTCTCTTCCCAACTCCCTGATCTTCCTATTAAAGAACAAAAGAAAACCCTCCCTTGATTAGAAATTGTACCGCCGGAGAAACAGGGATGTGTGGAGAAACCAACTGCAGTCGTAGAATTAGGATAGGCCCTACTGATAATAATTATTATGCTGATGATTCTTTCTCATTTGTCCTGTCTACAGTCTTTGTTTCCTCCTTCGAGTGGACATGTGTGTGTGTGTGTGTGTGTGTGTGTGTGTGTGTGTGTGTGTGTGTGTGTGTGCGTGCGTATATGTGTGCACACACGCTCCAAAATAAAAACACCCCAAAATAAATTGTACTGTATGTTGAAATATATGATTAAGGAGCACAAGAGAGAAGAATAACTGCTTATTTTTGTTTATATTAATTTCGTTGTTAACATGGACCTGATATTCAATGAAATTCAAATAAAGAATATTATAAAACAAAAAAGTGTGTGTTTGTCTGTGTGTGCGTGAGCGTGTTTGTGTGTCCTTCTGTGTCTTCTACACTTATGTTGCTTTCTGCAGTACTTCCTGGATGGTCCACATCATCTTTGCAAGTCTGTCCTTCACGTGGGCCTCTCATTTCCAATAACACGATGATTTGGATGAAATTCTTATGTAATCATTGTATTTAAAAGAATTCAAGTGATATTCGAAAGAAAAATCTGAATTGAATCGAATTAATGTTGATGGTCGGTTTCAAATATGACATTTTTATTCGAGAATAATCGTGACAAGATCTAACATAAGAATGAGGAGCATAATTAGTTACAAACCTCTCAAAATCGATATCGTCTTATAATATAGGAAGCTGATACGTTACACGACAACGAACAAGGTTTGCTGGGTAGGAAATACGCTGTAGCCAGATGCCAATTATTTCGATCAGCTCTGCGTCCATGTATCTATGAATATTCATCAGCGTTCGCATTAAGTCATGAAACATTGAGATGTCCCATCTTTTTTGAAACAAGCAAAGAAAACAGAAGCAAAAGTAAAAACATAAAAGTGCATTAACACCGATGAAGTGCAGTCAGCGGATCAATAACTTATCAGTCCATCGTCGCTGATCTATAGACTAAGAAACCGAATCCTCCTCCGGTCATGGATATGCATTATAATGACGTCATTTATTATTTGTAGTAATGACATTGACAATAACGACTGTCTCGCGGGGACAGAGGATGTTATTATTTCTTCGTGTACCCTTTATCAACTAAAACAGTGTTCTTCTCTTTTCTCATTTAAGGCACATCTAAAAGAGTAAACTGATTGTCGAACTGTACACAGCCGATACTGATGTCTTTGAGTTTGATTAGATTTTTTTCAAGTTTTGGTCACTCCTCAACAAGATAGAAATATTTACCGATTTGAGACATCCGTTCTTCTCCTTTTTTTCATGATTGTAAAAGGGCAGCTAAATTTAACACAAAAACATGCATGTTCAGAATTCACACCGTCACACTTGCACTATTAGATACTCTTTTACAAGAGGTCAAGTAAAGGATACAGCGACTTCATCTAATCACACACCCAAAAATATGCCTGCACGCAAACGTAAGCAAGAAACTTCACGATCCCACAGTTTGTCGCCTTTCCCTCTTAGGAATATGATTATGTATACTGTATAACAATTTGATTGCATTAGTAAAGTTTTAACGTGGATGTATCAGATGGGGGTCAAGCCAAGTCAAGCTCTGCTTATGATGACGGTCTCCTGTATTGTTTTTTCCGCTTGTTTACGTATTCTATAATTATGAAATGCAATGTCGCTTTTTTCCTGTGTATTTTGTTATAGGAACAGTGGTGTATTGCGGAACTGACAACGCCCACATTTGTTTGTTATGTTTTTAAAAATTCTTACATGACATTCTGTATATACATTTGTTACTGTACTTTGAAAAAGAAAGAAAAACAGTAATCTAACCAAATCAAATTAAATCAAATCATGGGAATGAAGATAAAAGAGCGCCAGTGAAAGTGTGGGATTTATGTCTGTAAAGAATATGCTTTGATAAAAAGTCAAAGAAGATAAGATATTGCCTGTATCGTTTTTCGTTTTTGGGGAGGTTCTTTGTTTCAGTGTATCGCATCTTTCAATTATATAGGAATTCAGATAATCATTCCCAGCAAACGTGATTGTAATCCATTATATGAATGACTGAATACACAATATTGTCGGGTACACAACGTTGACACAGAATGAGATTCCTCTTGAATAGACGGACCGACTGTTTTGAGCAGTATTAAGCCCACTATTATACGTATATTTACATTATTTCCAGTCCGTAGAATATCTTTGAAGTTTGCTATTTTTCAGATGTAATAAACCAGGAACATAAACAAGAAATATAAAACAGAGAGTCTGAGTGAACGTGCACAAAAAAATAGTAAAGAACTCACAATCATGAATGGAATAAGACAAGTGCAAATATTCAGCCTTCCAATACACTTCATGAATATATTATTTCGCATTGCTCTTAGCAATGAAAAATAGGAAACCGCAAAGAAGCGTATGCATTTTAGAATACACAAGATTCTTTTACAAAATGTTGGAAAACCGTATATTCTTCCCTATACGTGGCTGCCAAATACAGACGCATAATCCGATAAGAGAATAATGGAAGCTCGCGGATTAAAGTGAGACATATTTTGTCATCACCATCTCCCGTTCTAACTGCATTTACCCAATACCACAAAGAGCTTGTCGGAATGAATACTAAACAACGCGTCATCCGCGTTCTCTCTAAAGTCTGCAGTCATTGACTGCGCAGTCAATTTGCTGCACGATATATAGGATAAGATTTCAAACAATACGCGGAAAAAAATGTGGCAATAAAAGTGCAGGCTTCTCCCAATTCCCCATCACCCCACCCCACCCCGCCGTTGTCCTTGTGCATTTCCCAGTTTTGTAGGGTTCAACTGGGATTCGGATTTCGTTCATTTCCAGCGCATTAACGAGTGACATTCACTCTTGTTCCTCTCTGCCGCCCCAACCAAAAGAGCAGAGGAAAGCAAAAAAGAAAAAAAAAGGCATCCCAGGCCTCTCCGGGAGATGAGGGTTGGATGCGGGCCCTGACACCTTGGAGTGGCAATTTCCACGGGGTGATGATGAGTGGTATCGGGTTGCCATGGCGACGATGCACCCCAAGATGAGAACGTGAAGAATGAGATGTTGCAGGTGGAAACTATAATGATATAAGGTTGAGGCCATATGGAGAGAGGAGGCAAATAGAGAAATACACAGAATTGATGGAGAAGAGAATAAGACGGGGTGAGGGAGAGATGAAAATATGAACAGAGAGAGGGAGAGGAATCTAAGGAGAATGAGAAATATAAACTCTGTGTCCACATCTTTGTATGTGTGTAAAAAGATGAGGAAAGAATCTCATATGAACTTCTTTATTTACAAATTATATTGATGTGTCTTCAAATTGTTGGACAGATACATTTTTATGTAGGACGTTACTGTCTCATACTAACGTCTTCAATTATTGCCGTTCATCCACAACAGCTTCAACTATTTAATACTCTTGAGGAGAAACAAGATCAAACTTGTGTCTGGTCTATACTCAACACATTTCTCCTGTTCAGCCGGGTTGCTAGAAGGAATCGGAATTTGTTTTGTTTCTTGCTTACCTCTCATGATGTAAACACGCACACACACGCACACACACACACACACACACACACACACACACACGACACTCTTCGCTTGTATACACACACGCAGACAGTGATGCGTGCACACACACACAAACACATATACACACAAACAAACAAAGAAAAATACCTCCTGTCACTTGTACTTCTTTTCCCCATCATTTAGGTCACGGGCAGGCCAGAAGAGTGCAGTGACAGTGGGAATGTTGTCAATACCCCCCCCCCCCCCCCCATCCCATCACCAAGTTGCTGAAGGAAAAAAAAAAGTGGAAAAGGGGAAAACCATCAGAAACGTAGATGTACATTGCGTGTGCATGCGCTGGGCGTATTATGTGCTAACAGCCTCGAATGATGAGATTTGTAACTTCTCAGTGATCGCGCTATCTGGGCTACAACGTCATACACGAATAATATGCTGTAGGCCCCCGAGTCGTCAGAACGCGTAAAGAGGCGAAGCTATGGTGCGGAATGGAAAGGGAGGGAGTGGAAGGGAGAGGGGAGGAGGAGGAAGATGAGGAGGAGGAGGAGGAGGAGGAGGAAGAGGAGGATGCAAAAGGACAACAAACAAGAAGGATGATATCAATATGGAATTCAGAGGAGAAGGAAGAAGGAGACAAATAAAGACAAAGGAGGAGAAAGGGTGGACCCAGCAGAGGGCTGATGGAAGGAAGCGTATGAAAAGACAGGGAAATGGATAGGAAAAAGAACAAGAGGAGAAAGAGTATGATATAGGACAAAAGGGACATATTTAGATGGATGAAAAGGAGGTGCTGTTGCAAACTATAGAGGAATAGGAGTGGGGTTACAGAAAGAGGAGGAGGAGGGGAGTTGGAGAAGAATTATGATGCACAAGAGAAAAAGGGAGAGGTGATGATGGTGGTTGTGGATGAGGAAGATGAAAGATGAGAGCCAGGAAAGACATGTGACCAGGATAAACATGAAGATGATGAGGTAGAAAAGGGAAGACTACGAAAAATATCGAACTACAGAGAAGGAAGACCAAAGATTGAAGGGGAGAAAAAACATATTAAAAGGAGAGGAAGAGTAAGAATATAAAACTGAAATGAGAACAAGGAGGGGCAAAGAAAGTTACTAACTTGATAAAGATGTACACAGTTTTTAGTTATTCATATCAATTCACCACTCGTTCTGCAGTTCCAGCTTTTCTTTTGGTTCAGTGAATAACCCATCTCACTCCGTCACCGAATGAGTTTCTCTTTTTTTTTTCTTCTTCTTCCGGAGAGGAAGATAAGTTAGTTGTAAAGTGCATTTATCAGAACAGAATCAATGAATGGGGGAATGGGTGGGAGAAAGAGAACGAAGGAGTTCGATCAAGTATGTTATAACATGAATGCTTGGACGCAGCATTTGGAAATGAATCGAATCAACCCCTCCGTCGCCACATGTCCTTAGTCCTTCAGATGGAGGGAAAAAGGAAAGGAAGATGGATCGGAGTAAAAGAGCGGGGAACTGACAAATACAATTTGCCTCACTTCAGCCAGCCCAACTTCGACGCTAGGGAGGGACACTCGTTAGTCGAATAGGCGACGTCTGAATTGAATAGATTGATTGTTTGTGTTCGCCTTTTAGCGTCCTGTAAGTGTTCTCTACATGTTCGAGTTCGAACGGTTGATGACGCGGCTAACGTAACCGAGAATTGACGGTTAATGCATAGTGACGGCTCTCAAAAGTACAACGTACTTATGTGACGGAATGTGAAGAATAAAAAAAAAGAACAAAACTTGCACACTGTACACATCAGGTCAGGAAGCGAAATGAAACATTCATTGCGTATGTCAGTCCAGTTCTGCCGTATGAATTTCCTCGTCTTCAGCAATGGGTCGCGCCATGTCGCTGAAACTGCGAACCCAACCGGAGTGACGAGAGAGCTCGGGGAACCCGCCGCAAAACCGTCCGGGTTGACATGATCCCACTGGATTTACAGCCAAGCTGTGACTGAAACTTCACGAGTGGCCTCTTGAATAAATGAACACATCAAATTAAAGAAAGAGAGGGAGAGAAGGGGAAGGGGTGAGATGCAAGATGGAACTAACGGACGATGGGAAGAAAGATGAAGCAGGCAACTGTACGGGGAAAGCTATGCGTTGGAAGTCTGGTGATGCGGTTACATTTCATTATTCCGAAGGTTCGTAGTTCCGAAAATGAAACGAGGTTCGTTATTCCGAACAAGTTACATGAGTACGCTCCTTTTTTCCCTCTCTCTCTCTCTCTCTCTCTCTCTCATTTTCGGATCAACAAACCTTCGAAATAGGCCACAAAATTAATGTTAGGAATAACGAACCCTATTTCATTTTCGGATTAACGAACATCTAGGTATAGGTATACGATATTTGTGTGTTTCCGAATAACGAACCTTCGGAATAACGAACGTCGCTCTGGTGATACAGTGGAGAGTGCTCAGGACTCTAAAACACGAATTTCCGAGTTCGAACCCTGTCTGGTGCGTAGGCATACATGCTCTGAAGAGGCTTCTGCCCTCCGTGTCCAGCTTGTCCCAATAAACGGGAAGTAGGAATGGGGGAGAATATCTGAAAATACTCGGGTGATGCTGCCGGAATGTATATTCAAGAAAAATGATGATATCAACACTGATGAAGATAATCTGGGCAAAAAGGAGTGTGTATATCGTTGGAAATGACTGATAAGGCTGTATACTTCTCTAACCACGGGGATTTGTGCAAAATGCCAAATGGAATGGCTAAAGCCCTTACAGCTTCGAGACTCGAAACCCACACCTTCATATGATTTTCACTTTTTTTCCCCTCTAAATGTCTAGTTTTAGACAGAGCACAATTGGATGAGCTTAGAGCATGTAGAGTGAATGTAGAGTAATTTCATGTAATTAAATGTATGAAATAAGTGTCACTATAAAGTATCACTATGTGGCTATTATGATATATTACTCGTATATCGCAATGTCACTTACAAATAATATAGTGATGATATAATAATGAAGTACCTAGAGTAGCGTCTTCAATCTTAACCCTGCTCTTCCAGAGGGCCCTGCCATTGTTATTACCCCAGCGTTGCCAGGTACCCATTTTAACCTCTGGGCCGAGAAGGATGCCGTGGGTAAAAACATCTTGTCCGATAGGACGTAAGCACTCAGCTGTTAGACTCGAACTCGGGACCTCCATGTCAACGTCAATAGTCTTATCCACTATACCATTGTAGCATGCTTCCACAAAATAGTCTATCACTCTCTATCAAATCTATCTTTTTGACTTTCAGTTTTCTGAGGCACATGACATGTTTTTGCTTGGGGGGAAACTGGATGAAACATTTGCTTGTTATACGGTGATGTTTGCTTTTTGGTTTTGTCGTTTGTCGAACCTAATCAGTATCGCTAAGTAAATCGTAAACGCGTACTGGCAGTGGTTGCCCGAGTTCAAAAGAATCGGTTTGCACTCGTCGCAGATCATACAGACGATCAGATGACATGATCAGGAATTAAAATGAACGCGTAATGTCCTGAAGGGTCAAATGATATTAGATAGATTCATGCTGTTGTTTTCCTGGTTGCCAGAAATGCTAAAATGGAAAATATCATTTTGCGCACGCCGATTAATTCCTAAGGACCGATCTGAGCATTACGCGAAGTGTGATGTTTTGTGTGAAACATTCGCCGGCACGCACTCAAGCAGCGTTTCGTTGTCAACCGTTTGAATTCGTGGACGTCTCCCCTCGCAGTCTGATGTTTCAAAATGACGCACGCTCGTCCCCTCGAGAAAAGTGCACATCCACTCAAAGTATGAAAGAAAGGAGTGTAAAGACGTTTTTTTTTCCTCCCACACGACTTTTCTTGTTCCCAAATGACTATTACTGTATGTTATTTCTTGCCGTCTTGGCTCTAGTGTGCTACTCGGTGTGAGACTAAAAACACTGATGAGTTCGCTCTGAGTATTTTCAGTTGTCAAACAATATGCATTTCTCCATTTCAGTGTGTTTCTACTGTTTCGACACCGCCATTTTGCCCAACAATCAAACGACCACATGCAGTGTCATACCTTCCACAGTGTTTTGGTCAAGGTGTAACGGACATAATGTTAAGACTATACACAGGACCAAAAGACCCAAAAAGTATAAGATAAAATGCCTTGGCTGTGATCTTCATTTCTGTCATGTGTACAATCTCAGTTTTGCACTGTGTAACACATCGAGGATAAAACAACAGGAACCAAAGCAGACATTCTTTGAAGCTTTATAGGCCAACATTGCTCCACAAAGTAGCAAGGTATGGTAACATTGTCACCTATTGATTACTGAAACATGACACAAATTGCTCTGAGATCTGTAAGATACTCTGTTCATTATTTTTTGCTTCCTTGAAAAGATGATAAAAGAATCGCTTTCTCCGCTTCCTTGTAACCATGTTGAAGCTTGCCATCTTCTCATGGGAGGACGGGGGGGGGGGGGGTAAGAGGTATCAATGTATCAACGAAGGAAATGATACCCCAAATCAATGCTGAAAAGTGCGACCACCGTTCCCTTTTCGTAAAAAGGGCAGACGGCATGCGCACCCTTTCCCGCACGTCGTTAAAAATGCACCCGTGAATGCACCTCTTCTGCGTGCAGCTTCGCGACTGCGCGAGCTCACAGTCGCGGCCACGTACTGCGCCCGCGGGCGATGAGTAATGAAAGGAGCGCAGGATTGGTACTCAAGAGATAATGCGAAGGGTGTCATACAGGCTCATCCTAAAAAATGGCTGTGGCCCATCGCCTGTGATTGACGTCCTGATGTCACGTGGAATGCTTTCTGCCACAGACTGCAACCTCTCGCGTCCTACTTTCTATTCATTCCCTCTTTTCTTCCCTCGCTTTTTCCCATCCTCTTCTTTCGCACGCATCTCTTTCTCCTCAGTTTTCTTTCTCATTTTTTAGCACTGGCTCTTTCACTCAATAGATTAAATTTGTCTCGAACTGTTAGACCATGGAGCTTCTATGGTTAAACAAGAGTGTCATCTCAATTCGACAACAGCAACGGCAACAAAAAAGATCAAATTGCAAATTGCCAACATGTAAGAAAGATTACTTCAGACACCCTACTAGGACTTCCTCTTGAATAATTGTAAGAGCAATCCAAGAAGCTGACAGTTTTAGGAAGAGATGGAATTAATGGTTTCCTCTCTCACATTGGTTATGTTGTCCTTTGAATATTTCATGTACACTGAATGAGATTAAATTTTCTTTTTATTAACATGTATAACTAATCGAAATGAAATGGTATGAATTTGATATCTATCATTTTCTTCGACATCTTTAAGGATTCGTTTTTGCTTGTTTTTTGTTTATTTGTTGCCATTACACTACTCACCTGATTTATATTTGATCGAATCATTTCTTTTGGGACAACTCTCGATCAAACATTGACCAGGCACTTCGTCATTTTGTCCTCAGATGACCGCTTACACGCGGGCATTTTGATTAAGTGTGTTTGTGGTGTACAAATGGGGACACGCTCTTTACTTCTTCTGCACAGCTCATGAATCCTTGAAGAAGTTGTCTTATCGGCGTGTGACAGGTTTGACGCATGCGATGGGTCCACATTTAGACAGGCTCAAGTGTGTTGTCAGAGATGGGTTAAAGGGTGGACGGGGGCACAACCCAAAGAGGGCACAACCCCGCCGATCGTATCGTCGGACCGGAAAATGGGTGTGATCAAAACGTATACATGTATAGTCTGACTTCCCAATGGAGTACTACACTTTGTAGTACATTGTAATTTGTGTGTGTGTGTGTGTGTGTGTGTGTGTGTGCGTTGGGGATGCACATTGTGAATGTTTAGCGTGTGGTTGTTGTTTTCGTCTCCTTCTTTTTTTCGTGTACCATCTGCCGTCGCTGTAGCCTGCACGCCACCAATGATGCTTCGTCGAGATGATGGATGGTATCCCGTCAGCCCCGCATTGACGTGTAATAATGTTTGAATGTGTCTGAATGTGCATGAACATGCGTGCGTTTGTGTTTATGTGTATGTATTTGTGAGTGTGCCTGCGTGTGTGTGTGTGTGTATGTGTGTGTGTGTGTGTGTGTATGTGTGTGTGTGTGTGTGTGTGTGTGTGTATGTGTGTGCGTGTGTGTGTGTGTGCGTGTGTGTATGTTTGTGCGTGATGATGAATAGTTATGTGTATGCATGCGTGTGTGAAAACACAACAACTCAATATTAACCAGATAAGACAATGTACATGGTTCAAGCATTGAGAGTGAGAGTGGAGGGGGGGGGGGGTTAGGGGAGAGAGGGAGCAGAGGAACCAAGAAAAAAAATGAATTCCATCCATCAATGTCCATTGTTTCTCGTATTTAGGGTCAAAGCCTTGATACTGGATTTCAGACCAGATTTACGTCAGAATCTATGCAGCATGCTTCCCCTTTGTGACACCCTTGTCGAACGGAGAAAAGAAAAGTGTTTTGTTTGTGACCTTTGTCAGTGTTGTTGTTGGACTTTTTTTTTTTCATTCGAGAGATGAACAGAGCAGAAGAGAGTTATTTCTGGAGAGTCGCAGTCTTGATTTCAAATCGTTGTTTGATTTTAAATTTGATATGTCATACAAATGTAAAATTTTAGAAAATTCTAAAATTGAATTGAAATGAATTGAATTGAATTGAATTGAAAAGAGGGAAATTAGTGAATAAAACGATTCGTGAGAGCGAATGTGAATCTTTTGAAGGCAGAATGATGTCATCAACTGGAGTAAAGTAATTACATAATGACTTTTGTCGTTATTATTACTAGTATTCGTTAAAGATATGAAAGACGTTAACATTCCCTAACTTACTTTAGCCAATATAGTGAAGTCAATGCAAACATAGAGTGCCTGTTCACTTGAAATCAAAGCTACACTTCATATATTTAAGTGCGGGAAAGATCCAGACGATTTTGTTAATGAGGACGACTTGCACATTCAAACCATTTTGCGGTTATTATTATGCCCCTCCCCCATGAAGCTATATACTAGTATACGATAGCAGTTGCAAATCGGATGACAGTTCCGAGTCAAGTGCAGGGGCGGCGCAGCCGTGGGGGCCCCCACACTTTTTTTCAACCCGGAAGTACGTAAGTGGCACTAAAATGGGAGGGGAGAGAATGAGCTGAGGACCTTTTTTTTTTTTTTTTTTTTTTTGCTTGTTAGCTGAAGAAACCCGGAAGTGGACGGGGAGAGATGAGCTGAGGACCTTTTTTTTTTTTTTTTTTTTTGCTTGTCAGCTGAAGAAACCCGGAAGTGGACGGGGACGGGAAGAGATGAGCTGTGGCCTTTTTTTATTTTTTTTTGCTTGTTAGCTCATGAAACTCGGAAGTGGGCCCCCACGCTTTTGAAAACACTGCTCCGGCCCTGAAGTGCTGTTAGCATCGTTTCGCCGCTGGCCTACTCCGGGATATCTTGGAGTCAATTTGGAGTTACTCGAACGGTCCACAGCAAATCGCAATATGGCGCCTCTCATCGATCTTCTTTTTTTAAAATCATTATTCTGTGTGTACATTTCAGGTCACAGCTGCTTCATCCTTTTCTCTGTATTTTTTTCCCTGGCTGTAAAAAGCGACATTTTGTTTCTCTGAATTGACAAAGAGGAAAATTCATGGTGGACGAAGTGAACGGTCAAGTAGGAGCCCATTTGTGATTTTTTTTCTTTCTTACTCTTGCATTGTTCATGCTGAATGCCCTAAAAACATTATTAAAAACGATATTATTTCCTTGTCCCTTTTCTCCTCCTTCTCCTCCTCCTCTCCCTATACATGTACTATTCTTTGCTGTTGTTCATCTTTTCCTCCAGACCCCTCTTGCTTGTCTTCTTTTGTTTCTTCCTCGTTTTCGACTCGACCATCGTAATTTGTTTTGACAATTTATTCCTCTCTTTGATGTCCTTCTTTAATCTTTATACATCTCAATCTCTTTATGACTATCTGTCCCATAATCTCCTTCTTGTCTATTTTGTCAAGTTTGACTTGATATGAGTTAGGCTTCATCTGAGGAAAGTCACATTTTTGTGTTTCCCTGCACTGGCATACATAGCGCAGGTTAAAGAAAAAAAAATCTTCAACAGCTTGGACACTAGACTATGTCTTAGTGTATCCATCCCTTCTTCGACTCTTACGCTTCTCTTCTTTCCATTTTTTTTTCTTTCACCTCGAGAGTTCAAAAGCAAAACCATCAAACACCTCGCTCCATCTCGCCTGTCTACCTTCCGTCTCATTATCCCGATTCCAGCGCCGCCGAAAATATTCTAAAAACAGAAATCAATGACACTCCAACCCTCATGAAAGCCATGGATCAATGAGTCCGCGTCTACGTTTCTCCTACTCCATGGCACCCCACAGTTCTTCATCTCCCTGCCGTTCCTCCTCCTCCTCCGCTCTTGCTCCTTAACACCAGTTCTCATTTCCAATTCATGTGAAAAGTCATCAGCAACCGTTGTTGCTAATTTTTTGGAAAGGCGATAGTGGGACGACTGCTCCGCGGTGCGAAAAAAAAACCAAAAAAAAACTTCAAGCGCCCAGTTCTTTCCCCCCAGTGGTTGCCTTGAGTGCGCGGCGGACGGAATCTCCGCTGCGGGAACGATTTTGTTTTTTGCGCGGAGGACTCATATGAAATTTTAATTCGACATTTTGCCCTTTATTATATTCTTTGACCGGAAAAGAAGCGAAATAAGGTCACCTCATCGGCTGCAGCGTAAGCATTTCGTCGCAGTTTACCGATCGATAGGGTGTCGGAAATATGAACCAGGGAGACCACTTTTTCCATAAGTCAATGAGATGGCACAAGCTGCATCTTCGTATACAGACTCGCCACAAAGACTGTGTGATTTTCAGCTGACTATTTCAATCACTTTCGAATTGTTTACACCTAAAAGGGAGAGAAAATGGATAAGTATGACGCAGAATGACGCGGAATTTCCAAAGCATGTATAGAGACTCTCTGTGGTATGAAATCAACGAAAAAAATGGTTGTTTAGAAGACATTATGCATCCTTAAAGGAGACTTCCGGTTGACTTCTATTCATATACTTAAGCATTTGAACATCTATAGATTGGTCATACTGGATATAGCGTTTCAGAGTTTATAGTGATTGGGATGAGGGATAAAAATGTTTTCGAAATTCATTACAAATCATGAACGAGGATGATGACATAGCAGCTTCACATAAGAATGCATGGTTTGGCGCTCAAGGAAGCAGAAGAATAGAAGAAAGCATGCATAAATTCTACACGGGTGAAGCTGTTCAGCAGGTGATGGTGCTACATTTCTGGGATATTGGAGCCTCTATGTCATCATCCTTGTTCAATGTTTTATGTTTGGGGTTTTTCAAAATATTGGTTTATCTGCCCTTATAGGTCCACAATGAGTTCCACAAAATAAAAAACATGGCACTATCGATTCATATTACATTACATGATGTGACATTGTAAAAAATCGTCTGGATGTCCCTTTAAACGTTATGCTTGAAGTGAGGAAACAAATCGAAGTATTTCACAGAATGTATTTAATCCTTCTTCTTCTCCTCCTTTTCCTCGTCTCTCTCATCTTCGCTGTCTTTCCCTCCTCATTACGTCAACTCATGGAGGTCCATGGCCCAATCAAATCCCACTCTCCCCATTACTCAGTGAAGATAAATCGCCACTTTGCATTTAACACCCTAGATATCAATATTCCATGAAAACAGTCTGCCATTTTTAACATTCGAATATTCTCATTCATAATTTAGTGTTATGGGGGTGAAAACACTGGTCCTGAAAGGGGCGCATCTCAGTATATGGTGAGCGCGTTTGGACGCCTTTAATGAGTAGACACCTAAAAGAGATTGACGATGTGTGCCTTGATTTTGAACCGCGGAGCTACAACGGAAACATACTCACCTAACATACAAAATATTACACCTCAATAAAATGATTCAGACATAGCTCGCTTGGATATTCTCGTTGGGAATGTGTCACGGATAATGCCGCGTATATGAATGAGTTCTTGAAACAGCCTCTGCGTATTTTGCAAGCGTATAATATATTGCATGACTGATCGTGTTGCGGTTGAAATTGCAATGACGTCATCAACTGATTCAAACTTGACAAAAAGATCTCATCGTGATAAAGAGATTGTTGTTGTTGTTTTCAGGGGATACCCAATAAATTATTTTTAAAGGATAACCATCATAATACATTTCAGTTACGACGTTGCTCTAGCAATCATGTCAAACTTCTGTCAATCACTTGCATAAGTCTATGACAGGATCCAGACAGTGTAAACAGAATGGAAAATATCTATCGACTTTAAGGAACGTTCTGCCCTTTCACCGCTTGCTTTTTAGCTCGTTTTTCCCGTCATGCTTGAAGACATCGTAGATCAACCATCTCGGGAAATGATAACACATTTGGAAACTCAGACAGGTTGTCAAAGGGCAGATTTTGTTATTGTTTACATGCAATTTTGTCCCCGTTATTTCGGTATCGAAGCGTAAGTCCTCCTACAGGTGTCGAAAGCTGCACAGACGTACCGTACAAACATTAGTCTAAAACACAAGACCGCTTCTAGTCAGTCGATAAATCAAAACAGACTACAACGAATGATGATTTCACGTGTCTGTAACCAGAGCTTTGTGTGACCAATATCTTTTAAAGTTGATTGTTATTACTTTTATAGTAACAGATCTTGAAATACATATTCATAGTTGGTTCCATGAATGACTCAGTTATGCAGCTGCGTGAATCAGCGATTAAATGAAGAAATCTATAGCCAGTTTTACTCATCTCTTATTTCTTTCTCTCAATTATATTTCCGTAGCTACTTGGATTCTGCGTGAGCGATGGCGAGCAAGCTGGAGAGCAGGCGGCCGACGGCGATCTGCCGCCCTCTATAGTTATCATAGCGGAAAACGGTACCCCACTCACATTCCTCAACTATCTTCAGATGCCGTGGGAAGACCGTCTTCGGGTGAGTCACAGCCACTGATACAGCCAAATCTGCTCTCTTTTTCTCTCTTCCCTTCTTTAAGTTTTAATGACAATTTGCAAAGAGACTTTACCAAGATTCACCTGCTCAGCCTCACGTTCGGGATTACCTGTTGACGATAGAATACACACCGGTCTGGGGAAATGAGTTCCTTTGATATTCTTAGTCATCAAGGGCTTTTGAGGGTTTCTTAACCTATGCTTCATACCTTGCTAGCCTTAGATTTGTGAATTGTCGTGGGCATTTCTCTCTCTCTCTCCCTCACAAAACAAAACAAAAACAAAGCAAAAAACGGTGATCCGTTCGTTCATATTTTGATGGGCAAAAGAGCATTGACCGCAATGACTTCTATCAGCATCAATGTCGTTTTTATACCTCTACGCGTTCACAAGTCTAGCGCAACGTTGGATTTAGTGAATTGGCTCGATGAAAGACGAGCCTTTACATTCCAGTCGCATCCTGTTGTATGTGCATAAAGAATGCAATAAATAAAGGCCGTCATTATTTAAGCTCAACGTTAATGAAGGCAAGCTCTTTCTTCTTCTTCTTCTTCTTTTTTTTAACCAAATGTAGTATTCAAGTTAATAGCAACAAAGAGCATTGCATCCCATCTTAAGGTAATCCAATTTCTTCAGCCCTTCAATTGAGAAGGACTGAAACTTCCCAATGGTCAACGAAAAAGCAATTGAAATGATTTCCATCAAGCTTTTTTGTTTTATTGAAATACACAATTTCATTATTTACGACTGTTCGTCTCCCCGCAAGAAAAATGCCCAGTTCTGAGGTATAAGGTAATAATAAGGTTGCTATAGGTTCTGATTTTTTAATCTTTCAGATTATACCAGCCTCTTTCCAGCATATAACATGATGCAAATTCATATCACCTCTGTGCTTTTCTTTAAAGAGATAGAGAATCAAAACATGCATACAAGTCATATAAGTGTCCATTGTGCACATGATAATATGCATCATTACGTAATTGCCATTTTTGCTATACTGGCATGCTGTATCTGTGCGATTTCATTAAGACAGTTCTGAAGCAATCTGGTATACTGTTGAAACAGTTCCACTTACAGCACAACATCAATGACAGGAAGATAAGAGAAAAACCAAGTATAAGGACAAGAACGAATTAAAGGTTTAAGATCGACTTGGAAGAAGTGGCTCTTCAAAAACACCGAACAGCAATGATGGATTCATTCAACAGTAGGACCACCCATCAGCCTGTGCGTTTCCTTCGAGCTCAATGACGTGACCATCTCGAGAAAATGTTACATCGTTATCACGAGGGAACGACTCTGCCTCTGACGTCACGACACTCATGGTGCCTGTGTATAGGGGAACAGGAGGGCTAGGAGAAAGAGGAAGAGGGGATGATTCGTATTGATAAGAGCAATCTTTAAACAACAAACACTTTCCATTTCATGTAAACATACTTAATTGGGTCCTTCCGGCCAGTGAGTCTTAGAACATTAACAGTCGTCTTAAAGGAGAACTTACATGCAACAAAGAAATAGGTAAACTTTCTTTAAATCAAGGCTACGTCACATGCCTCTGTGTTCTCTAAAATTCAGAGATTATTGTGAGTCTCTCAATAAATCATCTGCCATGACATTTGTACAGGTACTTTAAAAATGACATTCCCATACAATTACGCAAATGTGATATCTAACTAGAAACATCTTTCACTCTGTTGCTTCGTTATAAAAAAAAATGAAGGGAATTATGTTCTTGTTTTCTTTGTGTTTTTCGCCAATATGTTGCACAAGAGCCTGACTTTCTTTTGGCCGGGACTCGGTAAGACATTTAGAGGGCATTGCGCTAGATATGATGTGTATGAACCGGAATCATACCTTCTTTGCGATAAGTGTAAACTTTGTGACATTCTACGTGTACAGAGAGTAAAACGAGAATTAAGTCTTTCAAGTAAGAGTATGATGAAATTATTCGACCACGATGACTCTTCTACGGTCTTGATACACGACGCCTCGTAACATGACCCACGGACATTCAAGTTGACCGTTATATCTTGAATTTTGTAGCATTGCCGTCGTCATGGTTACTTTCCCCTAATTGACCTTTCCCCGCCTTGTCTTGCCTGTTGTATTGATGTCACCACTTATGTAAATCGTATACTGAAGGTGACGGTACTTAAGGACGAGGAATTACTCGCTTACTTCATTCATGAACCTAGGGTATATCGGGATTTATTCAGTGAGAATGAGTCACGAAATTGTTGAAACTTTACGTTATGGAGACGAAAGGAAAGGGAAAGGAAAGGAAAGGGAGAGAAGAAAGAGGATTGGATCAATAGGAATATAGAGACAAGGACATGCATCATCTACATGAATCTGCATGTCAACAATATGGAATATTGTACCAAGGATAATCAGGGTAGAAAAGGCGGATGTCACCAAAACTGAGGTCTCGCTTCCGTTTTTCATTTTGTCTTTGAAAAGTTTGTCGTGCAGGGTCGTCACTTGTACAAACACGTTTAATTTTCTCCCTTTTAGCCCTGAGGAATTTCACGCATTAAGAAACAAACAAACACACACACACACACACAAAATAAACAATCCTTGTACTACATGAATGCCCTTCCCATTTAAGATGAAGTCTTCGATTGATAATTGAACCAAGAATCTTATCCTCCCATCAATGACAAATAATAATAATAATAATAATAATAATGATAATAATGATGATGATGATAATGATGATGATGATGATAATAATAATAATAATAATGATAATAATAATAATAATAATAATAATAATAATAATAATAATGATAAAGGTAATAATGATAATGATAATAATGATAATAATAATAAAAATAAAATCCCTCTATGTCGCTACAATTTTCAGAAATCTCATCTAACCTGCAATCCTTTCGTCTGCACTTGTCATTACTAGGTCTCTTTCGGCGTCGCGCGCCTCCTCAACTTTCTGGTCGAGTCTCCGCTGGGATCCCTGGCCATCCACGACTTCAAGATGTCGCAGTTCGTGCTCGTCAACGGAGAGGTCAGTGGATATAGTGATTTTAAAAATTCAAATGATTGGGAAATACTTTCAACGAATAAATATTAATGTTTTCAAGGGTGAAAACACGACTATCCAACAATAAAGAAACCAAAAGATTGACCTTTTTTACTCCAGATAAACGGCACTGCGTTGTCGACCATGTAAATGTTGTGAAAATACAGAAACAAGTCACTTTCCATCATCTCTGCACTATAAAACATATTATAGGCCTACCAAAAATATTGATTCTAGCCTCTTTAGAAGTCATTCTTTGGCTCATTTCTTTCTTTTGCGGAAAGGTTTGGGATAAATTCCTTATTGTTTTCGTCTCGTCCAATTAGACTCAAAATCTATAAGACAACGCATCAACCAGTGGCCGCTGGTTGCATTTATCACATTAAGGCAAAGATGTATCATTTACGTAGCCCAGAAGGAACTGTCGATACTAAAACATTGACATGATTTTGGTAAAATAAAGTAATTCAGTAAATGTTGTCTTCAATATTTTGACAAAGACAGCCGCACAAGGACTAGATTTACTGGAAAGCATGAACTAACATATCCTGTGTATTGTATCTAATTTCCCGATTCGCAGCTCAAACTGAGCGACTTGGACGACATAGACGACGGGCTCCAGTCGTGTTCATCGACCAGCGACTGCGCGTTGAAGGTCGGGACCAATGAGACAATCTTCACACTGTGCAGAGAGGGGGTCTGCGTGGACTACAGCGAGATATCGAACGTAGTTCACTCGCACACGACGTTCTACGCGCTTCTCCTTTTCGACGCACCGCGTGGAATGGAGGAACTCGTTGGGAGGCTGTTGAACCACACCAGTAAGTGAACAATGTGCCCTGATGTAAATGATGTGAAAATACGGAGGAAAATTATTTATAAAAAAAAAGATTAAACAGCAAGCTAAGAAACAAAAAAAAAGAAGAAAAAAAAGAGAAAAAGCAAAGCAGAGCCTGCTCGCAGCAGGGGGTGTCTCAATTCCTACCCTGCTCGCGCGTATTCACTTAACGAAGATTTGTGTTTATGTAATGTGACGAACAGAGGTGGTTCTCTAGATCTACGTATGTGAAGTAAATGATTAGCAGAAAGGAAGAAGAAACAATGGTATGAAAAAGTGAAGAAGTGAAACGATTGCTGGTGCTATAAAGCCCCCTTCATAATCATTTTCGTGGGAATCTGTGAATTGACGAATGCTGATTGCTTATAAGTAGGCCTATTGCTATATCAAAATGTTCTATGACTACAATTTTAAAAGTGGAGCGCTAGCAAATGATTTATTTCATAAAATTCTTGGATAGATTCATAGCTGAGAACATTATATTTGTGGTAATTTTGCCCACAGCAGACGTGGACTTAAAACATCATCAGATGTCTGTCCACGTGCAATCCTTCGTCATGTAGATAATGCTCAAGGGAATAAATTTCATGAGAGTTTGCTCTCCAAGTAGTCCCGGATGGAATCGTTTGGGTAGAGTTACCTCGAAATGAAAGTCAAGTGATCTGACCGCATGTCATGAATTTCTTTTGATAGATTTCCTACAGTAGTGGTATATATATATATATATATATATATATATATATATGTGTGTGTGTGTGTGTGTGTGTGTGTGTGTGTGTGTGTGTGTGTGTGTGTGTGTATGTATGTATATGTATAAGTCCTTGTGTATTTCTCGTTAAAAAAAGCAACAAAACAAAATACCCCTTGATATGTCAATGGACCCTCCAACTACTCCGGAATTTCCTGCCTGAGTAGAATTACCACTGAATTGTCCCATAGTATTATGAATGGGAAATAATACTTATACACTGTCATGTGCCTGCGTTGAATAGTTCAAATTATGCATGCAACGTCTTGAACGGACACTTGCCATCAAAATTTTCAGTGATGAATATGGCGATTGTTCCGTTGCAGATACGCATTCTATATGAAAATAATTATTTACACTACTCGTATCGCACAACAAGAGAGAGAGGGGGGAAAAAAGAGATGGAGAGAAATTCACCCAGAACTGAGTTAAGATTGATATTGAGTTAAGAGTTTGAAGTGTGATACATAGTGTGAGATATAATGTTTTGAAATAATGTATGTCAATGAGAAGTATTCATCAATCTTCTATTGAGGGGGGATTTGGCGCATTGAGTGTCGATTTATATTGTTTTGGCAGCTCGGTGAGTTGACAGGTTGGCTTTGCCTGTACTCCAAGGCGCATACTCCAAGGCGCATGGTATTTGATAAAATGGGTCTTAACTGACCTCAGGAAAGAATAAGAAGAAGAAAAAAATGCTGGGTAGAACTGGAGTGGCCGGTAGCAGCGGACTGTTTGACAGCACAGATAAACAAAAATTGCTCCTGGGTCACATGATGTTTACTCAAACTTGACATTGCTATCAACTTTCCATAGAAACACTCTAATTACGGGCTAGTTTAGGGGCAGCGAATGGGAATCGAAATCTCACAAATATTTACTGAACTCAAGAAAAAGTCATCACTCACTCCTCTCTCTCTCTCCCTCTGTCTGTGCTCTCTCTCTCTCTTTTCATCTGTTTCAATCCATCTATCTATCCTTTCCATTCCTTCTCTCTCTCTCTTATCCTATCTCACGTGTCATTCTTCCCAGGCCTTGCTTCAAAAGCGATGACATGCTAATTATTGTGTTTAGCTTGTGCCGGCAAGTGAAGAAAGAGAACGAAAAAGTGGGAATTAAGTTTGTTCGTGCCACACAAAAGGGAAGATGGGGAAACACAGAGGGAGAAGGTCACTGTATAGAATGACCTTTGGTATAGGCTTCATCGTAAAGGGCTACAAAGTGAAGCTTGCATATGTTCACCGGAGCAGCAATGTTTTGATAATCATCACTCAAACATGTCACAATATTCAATTCAAGATAATGTAATCGTAAGTTAATATGTTAATATTGTACCACAATAATTATGTTCATGTTAAGACGACCAGATAATGCCAGGTGCAAGATTTAAAAGAAAACATTGATATCCAGTTGCGAATTGGCAGAGTTTGGCCTAATAATGACATTTAATTGATATTCAAATACTGATACTATCAACAAAGAAGCTGTATGCAAGTATCGAGGACTTTCATTTATAATAATGAATGCATGGTTATTTATACATGTTGAAACGAGACCATCGTTGCAATGTCATAATATGATAAGATCCGTAGGAAACTTAAATGTGGTAGTATTGACGTATTAACACAGAATTGACTGAAGAACGTAATGCGTGGTGTCTGTAGTGTCGGATTAAATTCATGTGCATAAACAGTAATTTAAAAAGTGGGCATCCCAAGCATTCTGAGTGTGAATAGGTGTTTAGCCCATTCTGTTAAAAGTGTCATAACTGTGATATTACCGCTATCTTGAAATCACAATAGCCTGGCTTTAAATGGTGGGGTCGCAATTGCAAACGTCAAATGAAAACGTCACGTTTAGTGTAATACCGTCTTTGTTGTTGTTGTTGTTGTTGTTTCATTTATTTGTCGTAAGTCGCAATCAACCCGTCCGGAGGAGTTGATGTATAGTTAAAGTGTAATTGAAGTCTTACTTGAGTATTTCTGGGCCACATTATACGACGTGAAATGAAATCATAGCTAATAGTATCATGTAGCAAAAAATCATAGTAGTATCACAATAATATCAGTATGCTAGTACCTCCTACAACTGGTACAATCATTGTTATTTGATAGAAGGAGACAAAAGGATTATCGTATCTTGTCTTTCCACTAATCATACATCATTTGGCATTATGCTCATTTTCACGTATACACGCTAAAACGTTACTATTTTTGGTTCAGGCCTATAATGTAATCACTCTCACCACCACTTCAACTTTGTGTTTCTTTGCTTATGTTTGTTTGTGTGCGCTTCAGAACGTGCCACGTGGACAGCACGCGAGATTTTTCAGCACATGGAGATCATCGTGGACTTCTACAAAGGCGGGAAATACATCAACGGAGAAGATGGATACCCATTTAAAAGTAATCATTTTATTATTCTGGGCCCTTTTTTTATAAAGAGTTATAATAGATTATATAGTTGCTTTCAATTATAAGTCTATGGCAGCCCGTGTGGTAAGGAAATTTATAATCGATTATATCTTTTGATAAAACAGGGCTATGGTGACTTTGTAGCAGTATAGCCTTTTGTATACGCCAATGTGCTTTACGTTCATTCTACGAGGAGTATAGAGCACCTGAATCCTAGTGTCGATCTCAACGAGAAAATGGACGTAAACCAAGCAACGATATGTCTCTTAAAAACGAGAGGGATATAGATTTGAATGCATCGATGCAAAATACCAAGTTTGTTCTTCATCTTCTACCTCTCCATCTCGTCCCGTATGTAGAATGTAACTGTATACAACTTTCCTTGCATGAATCCACTATTATGGATTCTGCAAGCTGCATAGAAATATGCAACACAGAAATATCAATAATAAAAATATATCAATGGGAAGAGGAAAGATAAATTTTTGCCGTGTACCGATATGCGAATATTTGACGCTTGTATGCCTATACTTTGGCTTTGTGGATCAAAATAAGATACCCCTGCGACTCACATTCGAACGAAAAATGTTGTTGAAAATATAACATTTGGGAATTTAGATGACATTGACTCAGCAATGATAAAATTTAGAAAGAAAAGATCAGTGTATGGCGATCAATAGTTTGTTTTTGTCAGTGATAACAATATATCATCACTTAAAAGGCTCAAGAAATAACAGTTAAAGCAAGCAAAGAAATAAACAACAAACTTCAGTGGAGAGTTTATGAAATGGCTTATGAGAATTGATTAAAGCATGATGTAAATTCATCGTCATTCATTGATAATTAAACTGAAAAGTTCAGTGTTCAGAAAACGCGAGAAAAAGATGACACGTCTCAATCAGTTAGCGAAGTTTCAAGATATAAGTCCTCTCACTGTGAAGTATTATTATCAACAACCATACAATATAATGTCACGTGGGGTGAAGGTGATATAGATTATAATGCATGGGCAAAAAAAAAAAGTTTTGTGACAGGCAGACTATTGAATGAGGTGTCGAAAAATGGCGCCATACAGCATTCCGATCTCACGTGACACACAACACACACACACACACACACACACACACACACACACACACACACACACACACACACACACACACACACACACACACACATACGAAAACACAAAGACACGGACACCAAAATATGTTAAAGACTGAAAAAAAAACCGCATTATTATCTCTTATTCGCACATTAGCAAGGCTGGCGGTGGAGGATATTTCAGCGCACCTTAATTCTAAGCGCCACATAATTAGGTCATCAAATTGATGAGTCCCGCGATGAAATGACCCAAATACGTCAGATTTTAGCTTTTTCTTAATAATCTTTCTCTCTCCTTCTATTCCATATTCCTCATTTGAATTCTCGGAGGAGCTGCGCTCTAAATCCATCCGTTTACCGAAATGAGAGTATCGTGAATGGGCAGTTGATGAATAATTAAAGAAAGCTGCTAGGCACAACGTAATGTATCTAGCGGAGAGTGCCTCGTGCATATTGTGAGAGCACCTGCGCGTTACCCTTATCTCGAGAGCACGATTTTATTTTTCCCCATATTGACCGGCTGCGCGTTGCTTCCACCTTCGTACGCTCTGAACTTTTTGTGTTTACAGGGACGAGAACTCACTGAGCAGTGAAGTTTCATTATAATTATTCCATAACAACGTTATTCATATGTGTGTTGCATCCATATTAGAATACCAGTACATAATTAGATGCCACAATGGTTCAAAAATAACGACCATGCTACTGACTGAAGAGAGAATGATAGCTTGTGTCTTAAATGAACACACACACACACACACACACACACACACACACACACACACACACAAACAAGCAGAAAGAAAAACGGAACTCCATGCTTGACATATACAAATAATGGGGATGAAAGTGTCAAATGGTTATTATGAATAGTTCTGAAATTTCCAGGCATTTGTTTCACTCACTTTCACCTTTACCACAAATAAAATACGACGGATTCGTTCTGTCTCCCCTTTCACTGTGTTTCACTTGTACTTGTCAAAAATACATAAGGCCTATTTCCTATTCAGTTATCACTTGTTGTGAACCGTATGATTCTAAAATAAATCAATGAATTCATGAAAATAGGATCGAAGATGACCTCCAAAGCTTAACAAGTGTCATCTGTTGTGCATCCCTTACACCTTTGCCGACAATATCAGATATATACCTCTTGCCTTATCCTTCCAGATATGTCACTGCAAGTCTTTCACGACCGAGACCTACCCGGAACTGATGACTACTGGTGCCCCGGAAGTAGACAGCAAGCCGCAACGTGTGTGCTGTCGGTGTACGATGTTAAAGAAGCGACGCGGATCTGCGCGCGCGAACACCAATGTCACGCGTTCGTCGTGACCTCAGAGCGCACTTGGACTGGTCGTCAGCTGGTTTACTTCAAAAAGGGCGTATCGGTGTCTCCACAGCACCGCACCGGAAATGTCCTGTATGTTTTTCCGAGGTGATACGACATACGTCCGGAGATACAACGACGGACGCGTTTTGCCTATTTAGATATAGATAGGGACCTACGTAGCTTCGCGTAATCGTTACGACACCACAGAACGCCGTTTAAGAGAATTGGATACGACGTCAATTTTATTCATGCTGCATAGGTCTGCAGTGTGCTTCGTCATCTGTTGTCAAACGTAGCGATTGCTATAGTCGACATTTTGTGTGCTTTATTTATACAATATCCAGTTCAAATCCTGCAGGAGGTAATAAAGGCTAGTTTTACATAAAAACGTGATGGAACGTTAGGAGACACCATAAACGTTTCAGTTAAGAACAATTCTGGACCAGGAAAAACTTAATGCCATAAAAAAGGATACGCAATTTACAAGTACTATAATGAAAATGTTATCATTATCGATTAAAAAAAAATCAGGAAGTTATGAAATTTTACAGATTTGTGATACAGTTCTTTAACAATTCATATATGCAAATGAGTGAGCTGATGATGTCATTACCACACACTTTTTAATTTATCGATTCAACTAAATGCTGACGGAAGTTAAGATTTTCTATCATTAAAGTGCAAAATATAATGTTCCTGGCTAAGTAACTTCAAAATAATGATCAGTTAAATACATTGTATGTTAGAATTTAAGTCTGGGGCATCAATTGCTTTTGAACAAAGAAAAAAAAAATGAAATTCGAAGATTTTGTGTGCAAACTCCAGTAAATGACAAATAATGCAGCGATGACATTATCAACTCACTCATTTACATATTATCCTTCAAAGACTGTTGTGAAAATCTAGAGAAACTTTACAATCTAACTTCCCTCGCTTTTATCCGATTTTGATAACATTTTCACTGTTAAACTTATAAAACTATGCTCTTACTTTTCAGACTTTCAACTGGTTCGTTATCATCCTTTAAACTAATTTTCTCTTTCTCGTTGTGGCCTTTAATGCATACATTAACTTGTACACTTTTCTATGTAGGAATTGTCAAGTTTTCAAGAATCTTGAATTGTCTTCTAGCCATTAATCTTTTCTTCATGTGTGTTGCACAAGGAGAGAGGAGAGGAGATAAGAATACATCGTACTGTGTCATTAAAACACTCAGACGCCGTACCTTGCCAGAACATTCCTTTGTTTGTGTAGTTGCTTTTGTTCTTTATATTGAATTAGATTGATGCAAATGATAAGCTGGAAATGACCACTAACGAAGACTTAATGCTTATAAGCGAGCAACCACACGACCGACGGCTTTAAAAGAAACCGAACCCCAAATACAAATTCTAATTGAGTGAAAGTAGCAGTATTAGTATACATCAGTGAAAGTTCGAGAAAGATTGGATATTCCAGTCAAAAGTGATGATTTTTTTTTTTTACAGTTTCAGTGCCATCATCGCTGGCTGAGGAGACTACTACACTTCATGACGTCATTATGGACAACATAATAACGAATTTTAAAGGAGATTCAACATATTGTCATTTTTCTACCATAATGAAAGAGGACTCGACTTACCTCTTTCAGAAAGCAGGGGAAATATTATAACCTTTACATGTGTCAGTAACAAGTCGATGGAATGTCCACTTTCATAAAAAATGACATTTTGTGAAATTCTCCGTAAATTTTCTTGATATTGTCGTCCCCTCCGACGGACCAGGCAATGGGCATTACGTGCCATGCCTATAAGAGCACAACTCGATACGAGATTCGATCAAGGGGCCTCAAGATTGAAAGTTCCTGGTCTTATCCATTGGTCTACAATATCTGTATTCTTTTTATTTATCGTCCTAAAGTCTTGCCTCTCTCAAGGACACTGACGTCACAGAGAGTAAATGATGTAGAAGTGTGTTGTTGCCCTTTTAAAAAGTTTTTGGGGAATTTTTCTGTCTCCTCCTCCCACCCCCCCCCCCCCCGTTTTTTATTCTCATCGGCCAGCCCACGAGACTTACTTTCCATCATACTTTGTAAAAGCACTTTCATACTTTTTTAAATTCTTTTTGATAATCAAGAGATAATGGAAATTAGAACTACTGTTTTGGTGATAATTATTTGACATCAAGGGAGCAGCAGTGAAAATATTCATTCCTCTGGAAAATATGACGACGTAATCTTTTTTTCAAGTCAATCTCAGACACATTACTCTATAGAGTGACATGACAACCTTGCGAGAGATTATGAAATTCACAATTTGAACCGCCTATTATGTATGTATGCAATTTTGTAGGAAATGAAATCTGAAACCAAACCTGAGGAATATTGTTCTCATATTGGCAGGAATAGTTCCGGTTTGTTTATCATATGGATGATGGGCATGTACAAGTATATTTTTTCAATAAACTAATAATCGGTCCTTCATTTATCTGTTGTCACGGTTTCTTGATTTGATATCTTGATTTGGCCCACCTCATGATGAAATACGCACGCTCAAATATTTTTATGATATATATATATATATATATATATATATATATATATATATATATGTACAGTGGACTCCCATTATAACGTAACGAAGTCCTCGGGACCAGCAATTTTCTTTCGTTATATCAAAATTTCGATATAACCGAATGAATAAACAATAAAAATACATAGAGTTGATAATGTTGAGGCCCTAAATTTTACTTTGTTGTAACCGGAATTTTGTTATAACAGTGTTCGTTAAAACGGGAGTGCACTGTGTGTGTGTGTGTGTATATATATATATATATATATATATATATATATATATATATAATATTATATATTATATTATATACATTCACTTTGTTGTAACCGGAATTTTGTTATAACCGTGTTCGTTATAACGGGAGTCCACTGTATATATATATATATATATATATATATATATATATATAGAGAGAGAGAGAGAGAGAGAGAGGTACGGATACCGGTATATGTACAATGCACTTATTCTTTGACTTTGTCTTTTTTTTCTACTTGTGCGAGGTCAAAATAATCTGGGGGTTGCTGTATAAACATAAACGTGTGTATTATATATATATATATATATTATACCAGTATACATACATATCTGACGTACATGGTAGTACAATATACTAAATCTTATAACCATCTCTCCTCCCAACCCAACCCCCCCCCCAAAAAAAAAAAAAAAAAACTAGAAATGTCGCTATGGCGACTGATGCCTCCGCCATAATGCATGATCCTCCCAATAGGTGTATTGTACAATGTCTTCACAATGTGTGATGACAGTTTCACATAACTGGCAAAATATCGAAATTACAGGTTTGTCAGAAATATCTTGAATGTTCACTTTCCACAAACTGGGTTTGCTATAATTGTCTATTAAAGAGTGCAGGTACACATATTTGGGGAATTGAAAATTTTTACTTGACTTCTGACCGACCTTATTATAAGTTTATGCATTGAGTATAATTTTCAAGGTATGAAGAAAGAGTGTAATTACAGAACAAAATATATCTTTTTTTTTCCATTCAAACCTGACCTTTGACCTTCTGGCTGGAAATTTCCAAGAGAATCTCCATTAAGTAATACATGTACATATATCAAATTTTAAAACTGATAATGCAATCATTGCATATACTAGTATATGAGGGAAATAGTAACATTTTGAGGAGTTGACCTTGACCTTTGACCCCTGACTAATGACCCATGACCCCTAAATTCCCTAGATAATCCCTGCCAGTCAGTACATGCATATGTACCAAGTTCCATGCAGATACATTGAACTATTTGCGAGAAAAGTGATATTGCAACATTTTCACCTAACCTTTGACCTTTTGACCTTTGACCTTATGACATGAAACTCTCTCTGAATAATCTTTACGCAGTAGTACATGTCTACACTAAGTTTCAAGAAAATAACAGTGGGCATTGCATAGATATGGGGGAAATAGCAACATTTTTAGCATTTGACCTTGACCTTTTGACCTTTGACCTCTTGCCAATGTCACGAAACTCTACTCAACTAATTGTCCCATCATACATCATCCTTGGACCAAGTTTGGTGAAAGCTGCTTCATCCAGTTTTGAGTTACTGTAAAACATGATATATTCGCGGCATGAATTCTTCGCGAATTGGAGCCGACGGCCTTTTTTGCGGCATGAAATTTTCGCGAACTGCCACTGGCATTCAATGCATATAGTGTAGAAAAGAACTTTCGCGTGCATTTTAATTTCGCGAATCTTGGCGCTCGCGAAATTCGCGAAATTAAAATGCACGCGAAAATTCCTCGCTTTACAGTATCACGTAAACAGATAAATTTCAGGATTTGACCTTGATCTTTGACCTTTGACCTCTGTCCGATTTCACTGAAAAACTGATCAAGTAATTGTTCCATCATACATCATCCTCAAAGAAAGTTTGGTGAAATTTGCTCCATCCAGTCTTGAGTTATCGCCTAAACGGATACAATTTCATGATTTGACCTTGACCTTTGACCTTTAGCCGACTTCACCCAAAATCTAATCAAATCATTGCCCCATCATACTTCATACTTGGACCAAGTTTGGTAAAATTCCAGTAAATATTACTCAAGTTATCGCGTAAACGAAAGCGGACGGACGTACGTATGGATGTACGTACGGACGTACGGACAACCCGAAAACATAATGCCTCCGGCACCACTTCGTGGCGGAGGCATAAAAAAAAAAAAAATATATATATATATATATATATATGTATCTTTCTTCTTTGACACAAACATATATCACTAGGCAGGGCCAAGTAACCAGAAATCTTATAACACATAAGCACAGGATAACCTCACAAGTAGCCCCATGATCACACTCTATACAACAGGCACTCACGGAGGAATGAATCCAAGCCAGAAATAGTCATATTCAAGAATAAATTTCATCAATTTATTCATTTATGTGGAAAAAAGGGAAACATTTAACTATTTACACAGGAAATCATACATTACAAAAGATGAAATTTCTTCCCCTGCATGTCAATTATTCAATTACTCCACTTGGATTAATTTGTTACATTTTATTTCCATGGCAAACTATGAACAAAAGAGCATTGAAATTCAAACGAGGACATGTTCTGGAAAGTAATTTTTGCTTGTTGGTTAATTGGTTTGCTTGTCATCAAACACCCCAAACCATAACTTGGACAACTACTCCATTGAACTCTTTGATACATGCATTTTCTCAGAAAATACAAAAACAAAACAAAAGCAATGTCAGTATTTCATAGGAGCTGCTGATTCTGAGAAGGTGCACTGAACACAGTCAATAATCCACTATGACATGAATGAGATTTTCCCTTTTAAAGACAACACGGTACTCCTCGAAGCAGCATTATTATAACAGTTTGCAATGATGTGGTATATCCCTTCATATTCCAAGTATTGACAGTAATGCTTTCCTTTTCTCTCTCTCTCTCCCTCTGCACCCCTCTATGCCATTATTCTGTTGCTCTACATGCCATTTCTGGGAATGCATTTTTTTGGTTATACACAACATAAATTTTATAAGTATGTGTGGTTTCCCAATGAAAAATGTACAATGCAGACATAATGGCACACCCACAACTTGTAAATAACACCAACAAAAAGGAAGCGGTGTTCCTTTATCCATTTTATCCGTTTATCCATTTCTGCTGGACTCGTGTCAATAATAGGGAGCTTTAGATTTGCGACGAGCACATTCAAGACGACGATTGCATTGGCCACTCTCCTATCTCCCTGTGTCGTGTTGCAAAGTAGCTTTAGATTATGCAAGGATGCAGCCTATACAAAGTAAAATGGCGCACTCACATGATCACAGCATCAAGTTGCTCTCTGTGGTGTGAATTTGAATGGACACAAGAATGGCCCAGAACCGACCATGCAAACTGAGACGACACGAGGTCGATTTTGATGAGCAACTTTGCACATGCGCAGAACAGGTTTCTTTCTCTCAGAACGTTGTGTCGTGAAAACCTAAAGCTCCCTTTAGACTGATCAATAAGCATTCCACTTTCCTCAATAAGATTTCAACAGTAGACTATTTGACGATTTCTTTGATATGGGTCTCTGAAGGTGCAGCTGGCATATAAATTTTGCACAAATGTGTTTTACATCTCTCAGACATGTTCACACAATGATAATCCCGGGCAAGTGCTGTTTTCCACATTATTCAGACAGAAGTAGCAGTTGATATACATGAATCAAACTTTAAACACAATTTCAATTGGAAAATCTCCATAGACACCTTCAAAATTGAAATGTAACTTATGCCACTTTAGTCTGACTGTGACCAGATTTTGGTGACACAACTATGTCTCCAGTTTGAGAAAAAAACAAAACATGAAAAATCCAAAATGTGCAGATTGTCACTGTTTACATCACTAACATCTTTTCCATTTCTCAAGAGTCCTCTCCACTTTTCATGACACTTTCCTGCAGGTTACAACACAAATATGAAGCGCATAAAACACATACTTACAATGGCCAACAATGTTATCCTTTTTGTGAGCAGATGCTATGTTCACAAGCCGAGAACATTATCTTGACCAGCAATCAAAAAAAGAAAAGAAAAAAGAAAAGAGTGGCACATGTTAATTCAATTTCTCTGCATGCAGGAAAAAGTGAAGGAATGGACAAGCTCTTTCAGCCCTGCAGACAGACAGCCTCGTGCTGTTGGCCAGTGCGAGACAAGACAAGCATATGATGTAGGGGCGGGGGCCAGTATTTTGACACTTCACAAACATAGAATTACAGACTAAAAGCATGGATGGTGAACTTGAATTCTTTTTTTTTACCCAGTCACAGAGAAAATCACTTTCAAAGCACATCCACATCAATCTCTTGATGACTCAACGACGTAAGATGTGCAAACAATGAAGTTGATGCGCTAGAAGTGGCAGCTCGTCAACTGTCAAAGCCCCGTTTGCGAGACACTGGTCAAATATGCCGACCAAACCACGGATTCCTCCACTTGCGAGTCAATGCACGAAGCAAAACTCTCCACAATCCCTCTCATTCCTCGTACTCACACGAATCACTTCCTTGGCGCTTCACAGTACCGATCTAGTGTCAAGTTTTCGTTTGCAAGGTATTTTTTGTCCAGCGGGCAGCGGTAGACTGGTCCACTACCTGACAAGGCCGTGCTTCTTCGCTTCCACCTCGTAGATCAGGAGACGCCACATTTTGACGACAAAGACTTCGGCTTCCTCATCCAAAACCTGAGATGGGGTATGTAAGAGTCAGAATCACTAATACTGGTAGACCATGCTTACATATGATAAAGGAGATGGTTAGAAAAATTTTACAGAACATGGAAGAGATGGAATCGTTTATAGATAATGCTTGAATGTGATATATGATACGGTTAGATAACTTTTATAAGCACATCCAGAACTCCATGTAACATTCCTCAATAAATTCAAGTTAAATGATTCTGTTTCTTTACTACTGCAGCAGAAACTGCTTATCTCAAAGAGATATTGCCTGTGATTCAGGAGGATCTTTAGATCCTGCTCATAAAAAGAAATTTGAAGTTCATTAACTTTCTCAGGGCGATTACTCCAAAGTACCATTGGCACTATTAGAAGAAGAACTGACAATGATGACAGACTAAAACTACACACAGATTTGCATCCTTGTTGTAAGGGTGATACTGTATACGCCATATATTTTGAGGGCTTTTCATTTCTGTACATTTTGCGAGTCGGATGCAATGTGCCAATTTAACATGGCAAAACATTAACTCTGATCCCAACATGAATGCGATGGGCACGAATATTGTAAAACCAGACATTTTTGTATGGATGAAATTTTTTGCAAATTTCGCTAGGAGCCAAGATTCGCGAAATTAAAATGCACGCAAAACTTCTTGTCTTCATTACATGCATTGAATGCATTTTGCAAAAATGTCAAGCCGTGAAAAAAGGCCGTCGGCTCCTAATTTGCGAAAATTTCATGCCACAGATATTTCTTGTTTTACAGTACATTTTAATCCCTTCATTACAGCACTCTATGATTGCAAATTTACCCACTTGTGATATTGTCGGAAGTCACGAGAGACTCAGTAAATATATGGCATATACCATGGCTGGTGCCACGTTTTCAAAAGTGGGGGGGGGGGGCACTTCAGACTTCTGGTGCCACTTTTGGGTTTCATCAGCTAACCAAAAAAAAAGGGTCTTCAGCACAAATACAAAGCCTTTCCGCACTCACACTTCAAGGTTTCTATCTATTTCTTTCTCGTGCCACTAGTGCCGCTTACGCACTTCCGGGGTAAAAAAAAAAGTGGGGGCCCAAAGTGGTGACACCATGTGTATTCCTTTGTATGGTGCCAAAAAAAAGTGGGGGGGGGGGCTGAGCCCCCCTGCCCCCCTGGTTCTGCCAGCCCTGTATACAGTACTCACCATGGTGATGTCGCTGAGGATGTTCTCAGCACTGCTGTGCACCAGCAGCTTGGAGCAGATGAACTCTGTCAGCGTTGGCTCCTCCTCCCCGATGTATTCCACAATCTTCTTGTTGATCCACGGCTTGATACGTCTGTCCATCAACGACTGCAAAATGAATCCATGGCGGGTTGGTTACTTATCACAAGGGGTATACCAGCATCACACTCAGGGGACTCACTTGTTTTCCAAAAATTAAATTCTGCAAAGTCCTTTTCAGAGCTGAGAAAAACTTGCTCAACCAAGGTCATGTTGACACGCTTAATCATATCTATATCTTGCATACAATACAAGCAGAATATACCTTTATAGTGGGGCAAGTATGATTGCAAAGTTTGAAGAATTTTCTTTCTAGTGTAGCTAGTCTGATGCACTCTATATGTTCGATGTCGTAAAACTGTCAACTTTTTCCTCCTGGTAACGGATGATTAATATCGATGGCCATAATCAACAGTAGAGTACATCGGCATAGTCGAGGCCTTTGTTCATGAAGTACTTACGGACATGGCATCTTTCCATATCTGCCGCTTTTAGGCCAAAAACAGGGAAAGTACAAAAAACCTGTGAAATATCAAACCTACTGTGACTGTAACTTCAATTGCTCAAACTTACAAATGTAAAGTGCTTTTACAAAACAGGAACCTGTCTGCATGGAAGCCTTCAGTTCCATGACATTTGCTCCTGCAACAATTGCTCCCATGAAATATCTGCATGCTTAGCCAAACATAAATTCTATCCACAAACATTACCCTATATCTAATCCTATTCCTCACATCAAACTCTACCTAACACCTTATCACAACCCTAGCCTTAATTCCTTGGGGGAAAATAAGACCACAGCAATTGTCATAGGCACAAGTGTTGTGCCACCAGGCTGTCAGCTTTACCACCTTTGCCTATCACTGCACTATTTTCACTTAAATGCTACAGCCACTGCAGCCTAAGTACTAAAACTGACCGACGGAGGTGCAGTCACAAAATAGGGCCCTTTCTCACGGCTTTCATCCATCATTCATCAAGGTCAGAGGGATTACAAAGAGCAGTCAGGGAGATACCTGTGTGTTACTTGTATCTCAATGGGCAAACATAATTCCCAAATCAGGGAGATTTTCTCACTTCCTTAGCCAGAGAAGAAGAAATATTTTTTCCCTGCAGAATCAGGGAGACCTGGGGGGTGTTTCACAAAGATGTTTCTTAAAGTTACGACTGGTGATCAGTTCTTATGTGCTATACTTATCAGAATCTCAATAATTCAGCACAAGAACTGATCACCAGTCGTTCTTAAGTCCTTTGTAACTTTGAGAACAGCTTTGTGAAACACCCCCTAGGTCTACATGTTAGACCCACTTTGCAGTGGCGGGCCGGCTTTGGGCTGGCCCGAGGTCCGCCTACGTTGCTGTATTCAGTCTCTCATTTTCATGTGTTTACGCTGCCTCGTTGAGCTGCGCCAGGGGAGGGAAATTTCCTATGCATGTTCTTTTAGCTGTAGTGGCACTCTACGTACATGTACTTGTAAACACCCTTTTTTCCCCCCAGTGATCTGTACAGTACAGCTGAGTGGGTTTGACCGTGCATTTGGGTCCACTTGCGTTTACATCAACGAAAGGCAGGTCTCAGGCTGGCCCAGCTTTTGGTACCGGAGTTGGGCCTTCATGTGTTTACACACACCAAAAAAATCTGGTACCGAGGCCGGCCTCGGTACTGCAATTACTTTGGAGCCAATTACTTTGGAGCCAAGTTGTCAGCTTCGACATGTTTGCTCCTCATTACATCATTTTCATTGAGTAAAAGAACAGGAGGAGGACATTTAATGGATCTGCAACTAACCTCATCCACAATAGACCAGTCCACTTTGTAGGCGAAGAGCTCCTCCTTGGCGGTGGGTATCCTCTCTATCAGGTTCTTGATAGTCTTGCGCTTCTCCTCGGCCGCTGAGGCCACCTTCTGCGACTGGCCCACTGCCTTCATCTCCTCCTCCGAGTACTCGATGGGCACCAGCTTGCGCTTCTTCTTGCCCCCCGTGTCTGCCCCGTCCTCCTCCTGGTTGAACACCTCGCCCAGGGTCAGCTTCTTGCGCTTGCTGCCGACCAGGGCCATGCCGCCAGATGAACGCTGGTGGTGGTCTGGGCGGGCGTTGGACTGGGGCGATGCGGCACCTACTGCAGGTGGGGTAGAAAGTGATGGAGACAAAGAGATTATAAACACATGATGTAATTTTCACTTGGTCTTTGTCCATCTTGAGACTGCTACAGATATAGATCTTGTTTTCCCATCTATTCATATGAATGACCCGAAATATCATACATGGGGCGAACATGAAAGCAGATGCAACAAGCATATCTGGGAAGGAAAAAATGAAGTCAATTACTCTCCAGTTGACTCAAATCCATGCCAGAAAAAACAATTGCAAACCATCATTGCGTGTGAGTAACTAACATGTCTGCTTTGCATTAACTTCACGATACATTGTAGAACCGCGACAAAGTGACAGGACTCTTGTGCGACATATTGTTATCTAATTAACAATCTCATATTTCAAGTTTTCAATTACTGTGTATTGTCCTTGGAGAATTAGTAGCTTGATTTCAGTAAAGCCTTTCCTGCAACAGTGCTTAAATTTGTAATTTGCAGTTAACTGAAGCAAAACATGCTGATATGAATGAAGCAAACATACCACTATTGAGGGCCCTCCCCAAATTAAATATCAATGCTTTGCTGGACGTTAAGAAAGTTGAAAAGGTAGATGGACTGTGAAGGGGTCAACTGCACTAGAGGTCGTCAGACCTGTACTGTCACCAGACACACAGCACATTTGGAATAGCAATCACAACTACAGACTCCTCAAAATGTCAAGCTTTACATCGATTGTAAAGTAATAATTTCTGGAAAAAAAAAATATCATAGCACTTTATTACTCTTCTACACCAGCACACAGAATGCAACCTTTGCCTGGGAAATTTAGCAAAAGAGAGTTGATGCCTCTTGAATAATTACTGTAGAGACATTTACGAGAGAAGAAGAAAAAATAAAATTCATAAAATGATGAACATACGTACCATATTAAACAAAAGGCATATACACACAAATAAGTCCTGCATCAATACACGAGAATTATCTGGGATGATTTTCACAGCGTACAAAATGACACACTGGTATAAAGGACACAACTGAATAATCAAATCAATGATTTGTCATATTATTATGAGTTAAAAACAAGAAAGGTCCTGAACTTCACACACTTTGTGTACCAGTCCCACCCTTTCTGGTTCCTGAAAGATGACAAATACTTCAACTTTCTTCATCTTTCTTTTCTTTTTCTCAAATTCCTCTGGTGCGCTATCTTTTTGACATAGGCAACACATCCTCTGTAGCATTTCGATCGTAGGCACGATAAGGAACACAAGGAATTGAGGCGAACAAATATTGTGGTCTGCAAAAAATGTCATGATTGATGGCAGAGAATAGAGACGTTTGAGTGCTCAAATTTGGCTTTGCACAATTTTTGTGGGCAAGCAGAGAAACTTGCAATGGCTACACAAGGCATATAGTCACCAGAAATCTGGCCGTCTGATCTGCTGGTGGTGGCAGTGATTTGGTGTGCAAAAGCCTCTTCCGCCGTGGCACCCCCGGCTGCATGGTAAAGACGGGGTTAGCGGTCAACACTCACAAAAATCCAATCTCTTTCATGGAGTGGCTGGTGGCAATTCATGCAAGGGAAGAATGGTTCCTCGCAACCATTCATTTCCACATTTCTGGCGTAGGACCAACTTTAGAAATGATTGGTCACATTTGATATGTCTGTTCATTTAAATGCTCATTTAACTTATTTCACTCAGTTGTGTAAAACATGTGTAAAACAATATCTTACATGTAGGCTAAAGTTTGCTTCCACACACTAACAAAACAATACTATTCCTCTTCTTTTTTGTTTTGTTTCAGAACTTATTAATGTACGTAAATTGACAAGAAGAGGAATCAATACATTCTGACTGCTACATCTTACCTATCCTCTACGGAAATCATAAAGCTCACACCCATTCCATTCGATAATACAATTTATTTTTATTCAATGATATTGCTGTAAATATCATACATCGGTAAGAAATTACACTGATTGGCTTTTTCCAAATTAGCGAATAAGGAACTCCAGCATAAACTCATAGCAACTCTGAAAAGCATGGCATGACCCCACCCCCCCTGACCCCACCATCACTCAAGATGATCCAACCAATAATGTGTAGCAGAGCCACACGAGGGGGAAAGAGTTACGTAAGAACCAAGCCACGGAGAGGCAACTACCTAGCTTGAGGCCACCAAATTTCATCCTTGGGGCGGCCGCCGTGTTGGGGTCCTCCTCGGCCATCGAGGACTGGCTGCTCTCGTCCTGGGCCGGCATGAATCCTCCGCCCCCGTCGTCGTCGTCGCTGCTGCTGGCTGGCGTCTGGGGTCCCTGGTTGGCCTCCTCCTAATGAATGACATTTTGACATTTGACATTGTCAAGTGTAACTATCACACTGAACACATGAATTATTACCATCTTCCTTTTTTGGATGGCTACTCTGTTGACAGTGAAAGTTTGCATAACTATAAATATTTACATGCTCTTTGAGACAGCCATCAGTATCTTTGTATTCTACAACCACACAAATGTATGTACAACTGAAATTGAAAGGACTGCACCATGATAGTTGGGAGACTTTGAATATTCATACACATATGTGTATATACGAGTATGTGTGCGTGTCGGTATAGATACATACAGTGACAGCTGACAGATTCAAGTAATATCTATCAATTCTTTTGACTGGCACTTGCAACATCAACTCGGCATCAAAGACTCTCGGTAGATATCGAGACTCCTGTCTTGGCCATGGGACATGTTTCTTGTAAGCACTGACCTCCTCAGGTTCGGCAGGTTCAAAGGTCGGCTTGAGGGTGGGCTGAGGCTCCTGCTTGATCTGCAGCTGTCTGGGAGTCAGGAGCTTGTCCAGCTGTGGTTGCTTGTGTCGGTCCCTCTCACTCTCCAACTGGTGAGAGAGAATGTGACAACGCAGTGTTCAGCCAAGTGTTACACAATCAGGCTGGTTTTATGTGTGACCACTGGTGATATGCAGGAGGGCCAAGCAAACCTTTAACATCAAATATATGGGACTTTTTCTTTTCTTTTCTTTTCTTTTATTTCTTTATCTAACTATTGACTGAATACAGCAGATTGCTATTGATCTTTCTCTTCATTTGAAGCATTTGTGAAGTGGGACTGGCATAGTTTCATTACTTTTCAGGAACAAATCAATAACTATCACTCCTGTCAGTGTCATACATTCACAAATTCGAAACATTTGCAAAACAAAACAAAACAAAACAATAATCACTTACGTTTGACTACTCTCTCTCTCTATCTCTCTCACAAACTGCTCCAGGAAGGCACCAATTATTTCCTGAATAACTGTTTGGATTGAAGATTTACCACATTTTTTATTCAGACTAAAACTAAGGCAATAGCCAGTGGATCATTAAGGAATAGAAAACTTTGCAGAGGTATATATGTCAATCCTGCTTTTTGGATATCATGTAAACAACTATGAGCTATTCTAAAAGAAGACATTTGACATATCATATTTATGTTAAGTTCATTGAGTATATTTTAAACAGGAGTGCTACTAATATATAGATGTGGAGTGAGTAAATGTAGTAATATTAGTAGGGTATTCAAGCCTGAGGAAAATCAGAATATCTGCCAAAAAGTTACTGTTGGAAATTCTTTAAGTTTCAGTGCCATCATTGCTGGATGAGAAGACTACAACAGTTCATGACAAAGCTTCTGCACTGAAACTTCAAAAAATTCATAACTTTTGAACAGACTGTCCACTTTTCCTCCAACTTCATTAATGTGTTACACTAATACTGCTGCATTCACTAAATCCACATATATATTTTGGGGAATCATTCCCCTTCTGAGTGGATAGACTTGGGGGTTTGCCTTACCTTTTCTATTTCAGCATCAAGATCCTCTCCTCCTTCCTCCAACAGACGTCGTTTGATCTCCTCTATTTCCTCCCTCTCTCTCCTCCTGTCACGGTTGTCGCTGTCCTCCTCCTTCTCACGTTCCTTACGTCTCCTCTCCAATGCACTGCCCCTAAGGACAACAGTGCCAGACAAGACCATCATGACAAATGGCTGACACAGCGACATTCACACAACCACTTCCATCATCAAATGTTTCCCTTTTTTCTACCATTGTGTCTGTGAATCCCGAAAGTCCCTGCCATACTGTAACGGTAATCACGGCATAGCTGCAACTCAGACAATTGTAGTCACCACCTTTTACAGTACATTGCATTGTGCCGCTTACAACCCTCCATAACATTCATTCTTTCACTAAGCACTGTACTATAGCATTTTACTACAGAATGTGAGCTTATCACTCAAGGTGGGCTTATGGAACTTCTTGCCACATCTCAATCTTTATGCATTATTTATTTGAGAAAGACTTTTCTTTGCACAAAATTTATAACAGCTTCACAGGAAAACCATAATTTCAGTCAATCAGAATATGTCCTTCCATTGAGATTCCAAATTGTCCAGTTTTTTAATATTTTTAGATTGATCAAAAGACAAAAGATCAACCAACGGTGCACAAATGTGTTCTACTGGTCATTGCTGTGCAAGTACATAGTAACCTCAACTCCCCAGGCAATCATAAGGGAGCATTCTGCTGTAATACAACAGTACATAATACTTGAGGTGAATCCATGGCATTTTTCCTTTAAAGAAGTCATTTAAGTTTTTTTTTTAAAAATCCTCCTTGAAATTTTGACCCAGCATGAAGATTTTGTTTTAAGTTTTTCTTGGTAGAGACAAGTACACCACTCTTCCCCCGTCTCCCTTGGATTCTGGGATGACATCCTTACTTGTAATATTTCGGGTCGTCTCTCTCATCTTCGTAGTCCTCGAGGAACTCCTTGAGACGCTTGCCTTCCTTCTCCATCTCAATCTTCTCCACCTCCTCCTTCTCCTTCATCTTGTCGTGCTCGCGCTGTTTCTTGTATTCCCTCGCCTCCCAGTTTCTCAGTCTCTGCAACGTCAATGAAAATGCATGTCATTCGTAGTCAGACATACGACATCACAGCTTTTTCTTTTCTGTACTTAAAGGATATCTACGACAATGACACGACATTTGCTCCTGCGACAATTGCTCTGGTCTTATTTAACTGCAAGGACTTAGGGTTAGGGTTGTGACAGGGTTTTAGGTTTATTGTTGATGCAAGGATTAGGATTAGGGCTATGGTTATGTCTGTGGAACCAATCTATGTCAGGCTTAGCATGCAGATATTTCATAACAGCAGCTGTCGCAGGAACAAATGTCATGGAACCATCTACAACAATTAGTGAAAGTACATGTCATATGTGGCTTGAAAAAAAAGATATAATAACCTTTCTGTAAACATAGGATACCTACAATGGAAAATCACTGTAATGGATGTATGAGTGTGGCACTAAGTGTTAACTTCTTTAAGATTAGTACAATATGTGTGCATGTGTACACAAGCCGTAGTGCTTGTGCCATTGTCTCTATTGCTGTATTTATGACAATGCCACCAAAGGGAAAGCATAAAGATTATCAAGGGAGATACAATGTGGTCACACAAATGATTGACCTTTCTCATATCAGGTGTGAAAACATAATTCATAGTGATATGTAATAATATGTAACTAAGTATCTACTGATGACTTTTGTTCTCTCTAGGTCCATTGGAAGAGCACAAGTACACTGCTTTCTTGACAGCAGAAATTCTGGAATGACGTGTCGAACATATTTGAGACAATATCAAAACTCATCGCATTATCAATATCTAGCTGATATTAAATTACTCATTCTTGGGTACCACGAACAAGACCAGTGAAGAAACTCTTCAGGATCACACAAAAATCTTCTGGTTTACTCACAGCCTGGTAGGCCTCTTCCTTCTCCCGCAACTTGCGTTCAAGCTTTCTCTTCTCATAGTCCTCCTCCTCCTCCAGCCGGTCACGGTCACGGTCCCGGTCCCGATCTCGGTCCGGGTCGCGGTCCCTGTCCCTGCTGCGGTCCCGGTCCCGGCTGCTCTCTCGGTCTCGGTCCCAGTCGCGATCACGACTGCGGTCGCGGTCACGGTCACGGTCACGGTCACGGTCGCGGTCTCTCCTGCTGAAATAAAAAAAAAAAACAGTGGCCCAAGCATGGCATCAATACATCTTTCGTGGTGGGATTGACATGCCAACGATATCCACCTTCACCAAGGTCATTTATACGACCAAGAACATCACCTTCATAGATCATAGTTCACACACACTACTAAAGAGCTCAAACTCCTCACACTTGAAACATGCATGCGCATACAATATGTTGCTACACGGTTTGTACGAATAACCGCGGGACAGGCAGTTTTCTTTTATTACATTGAAATTTTGTTACAGCCAAACAAATAAAGTATATAAAGGTATATAAAATAATTTTTGTACCTAAATTTTTACTGCATTGTAATGAAAGTTTGTTAGAATGGAAGTGCACTGTGCATCATTTGCGTATCACTGTAAATCATCCTGTAACCAGTCAAAGGTCTCTTTCTCATTTCATCTGTCAGCATACCAGATTAGACTTCATATACAACTAATTTCAGCAGGTCAATGTAGAAATGATGGTTCACAAAAAAAGAGCCAAGGAATCCTTCCCTCACCTTTCCCTCTCGTCACGCGCCCTCTCTTCCCGCATCCTCTCCCGCTCCCGCTCACGTTCCCTGTCGCGCTCCCGGTCCCGGTCCCGGCGTTCCCGCTCCTTGAGCTGCTCCCGGTGTTGCCTCTCCCGTTCCCGCTCCTTCTCCCGCTCCTTGCGGCTCTTCTCCTTCTCCTCGGGGGTCTCCTTCTGCTCCAGGGCCTCCCGCTGGTCCTGCACAAAAGTACAAGAAAAACACAGGAGCTCTTGCATTAGTATAAAAGTGACTCGCATGTTGGAAGCACACAGCCTGTATGTAGGGGGCAGACAATCAGAAATATTCATGAATTGCTTGTCATACAGAGTGCAGAACTACTGCATGTAGGAGGCATCCCAATTAAGGGAAGGAAATGCTGAAAAATATCTGTCAGTAAGTAGTGGCATACTTTGCACTTCAAATTCTTTTCAAGATATCAGGACAACTATGCAGTTGATGAATTTCTAAAATGTTTACATGTTGTGAAAATTTGAGTTATCTCCATGAATATTTCCGTTCATCTCATCACAAGAATTTCACCATTACAACGTGTATGTTACACAGACTTGCTTGTACTATAATGCTGACAGCCAAAGCAGGTATGTGTTATGTTGATATCCTTTTTACACCTTCCTCTTCATTTTGCCAAGTTTTACCTATTCTCTGTGAACATCAGACATACTTTGATCCACACACATTCACTGTGTGGCACAGGAAACCAAAAATCAAACGGAATTGCATCTAAAAATGCAGTAAAATACCAGCAATCAGTACTTATGTGAGTTGTATAATTGAATGAACACAAATCAGTAATACGTGTGCTATTTGATACACACTGTTCTCTGTGTAGCACAACTACCAGCAAGTCTATGAAACATTTTATATTCAACACTTCCTTTAGCAATCACATGACACAGAACAGGGAAAACAAATCCAGCAGTAGTTTTACAATTTCTGAGGTATTTTTGTGCAAAATGTCCCTAGTACAATCCCAAGACGAAACTTTGCTCACACTCAAATAGACCATTTAAGAAGGGACAAGTACTTTATTAAAGTTTCAAAAACCAAAGAAGGGGGCAGATTTGTTCTTTCCCTGTTCTCAAGAAGCCACCTATGAAGACCTCGTCCAACTACAAAACCTATCTCCTCCCGCACCACCGATGCCGTGATCCGCCATGCTGAAGTGCTCCTCCGCTGGAAGGTGACGTTTTCTGGCAGCTGGGAAATCCATCCAGTGATCCAGGTTTTCTTTGAAAGCACCATCACACCCAGCTAAAGGACTCCTTGCAATCGAACAATCACTGCAAGGGAGTGCCAGTGTGTCTGTACAGCTGCAACGCCTGCCGTGCAATGCAACCTGCAAGTCGTCCTCCTCCTCTCCTTGCACTAAAAGAAATCAGTTAAACTTCTCCAGAATGCTGTACAGCAACACAGCTGTAATCTGCACACTTCTGAGTCAAGTTAACAAACGTTAACAATGTCCAACATGGGTGGCAGCAAAATTGGCTTGCACCTCCCTCTGTAACAGCTTGTCCTTGCTTTCTTTGACAGGCATGCAGCAAAGTCTGGGTGTGTCTTTGAAGTCTTGTGGTTGATCACTGTAATACACTCCTCTGGGTGATGGACAGATGATGACAGCCGTGCCGGTGACACGATGAAATGGGCGCGAGAAGATCATTGTTGGACGAGGTCATTCATAGGTTTTTGTTTCTTGTGTCATAGCATTTCATAGATAAGAAAGAGAAAATCACCAACTATCGGAACATGCATTAACGGAGATAAAAACAAAACAAAAATGGACAAACAGACAAATAAAACGTGTGCATTGAAAATTCATTGCCACCCCAAATCTGTAATACCTTTGATCCAAAACGCAAATATTGGTGACAAGTCTTGTAATACTAATCGAAGTGTACAAGCAAAGGAAGACTTGCTTTGCATTTACAGTAAAACATATATATGGAATGGAAAAAAGGAGGAACCCTGCATTTCCTCTCCTCTAGAAGCATGTCCAATTTGAAATATAAAAACAATTTTCTTCATACATAAAAATCCTTCCATTGTATCTTTTAATATCATCATGATCAGAGTTACCAGAAACAACACACACACGCCTAGATGAACCAGCAACTCTGTCATCACACAAGGCATCCATGTAAACATTTATGAACACAGACATATCAATACATCTACATTATGGACTTGCGCATGACCGTTGACCTTTGACATCCGCTGAGTTGCTTGCAAAGACCCGACCAAACTCCTCCTATAACTCCCAAGTTGGATGACCTCCATTGTGCCCAATACGTTTTGAGCACACAATATGGCCTGGGCACAATGCTAGCGCCATATAATTCTCAACAGCAGGAATGGAAAACAGTTATCGTGTAGATTTTTTGCAAGGTTAAAGAGGACGAGGAAAGATTTCATAATCATGCTCAACTGCTGGTGAGAGAACATGTTCAGATTACACAAGTGACAAGATAATAATAGCCATTACAAAAAAAAAAAAATCTGGTCTATATGCTTTGTAAGGTAACCATATGACTTGACATAGTACTTTTGAGGCTGTTAAAAAAAAATGGATAAATTTCTCAAGCAGTCAGTCTCAATAACAATAGGACTGAAAACATGTTCATGCACAAAATTAAGAACTAAAGCCTACACACACTCACAGATTACAGATCCTAAAATGGTGTTAACAACTTAACTGTTCACTTAAGACCACATGAGACACTGCTCTCCTTGTCTCTGTCGGGTAGTGTCGTCATACCAAACTAGACCTACATCTGATCGTTAATGTTAAAGTAGCTAGTTTGGGGGGAGCAGGAAGACTCTAATCTGAACCAATGACTAAGCTTCATAATCATTTGTATCTCAGTCAAAAATGTTGAGATCTTTGCTTCTACCAGCCAAAACGTCGTGCTCCTCTAAAGGCATTTCAGACACTTCAGGTGCACCAAAATATTGTATGAACGAGTTAGATAATACAAGACAATACACACATGAACAACTTGCAGACTGACATACAAACTTGCCACTGCTATCATGCACACTAATCAGTGGTTCGCATACATGTACATACCCTCCAACGCAACTGAGGAAAATGCAAGTTATCAGATTTGCTTTTCCAGTATAAAGTCAACAGGAACAATTCTCATTTGTATAGCATCAGTGCATGTGTATTTAATAATATAAATGTACCAAGTGTTCTGTTAAGAAACAACTTCCAGGAAATTCTCTTCTCACTGGCAGCCTGAAATGTGCACAAGTTACAACTTTCTTTGAGGCCATTTTAGAGACAGCAGTTGGAGATTATGCACATGTGGAAAACAGCCAATCATCAGCTCACTATTTCTAATCTAAAAGAAACTGAAAAACCTTCTCACTATCTGATTGAAATTTAATTCCAGCCGTAGTGTCAAATGTGTCCTCTTGTTTCAAATTGTCTAGTCTTCACTGTAAATTTCTCTAAGTTTAAATGCTTCTAAACAGTAATGACAGCTCTACTCAACCCAACATATTTCACACTCTCTCAGTATATCACAAACAAAGAATATTGCGTAAAATTATTTTGGTCCATCTGGTGAAAATCTGTTGGGATAATGGGCCTAGAGGTTTAATAATATTAACAGTAAACTACACAATCACATGTTTAGCACTATGGTATTGTTTCACAGACTGAAGCAAGTGTGTTTGTATGCTTCAGCTGATTAAGACTTGTATAGTGGTCTTTTCATAGAGCAAATGATGTATTTGGCATAATAAGTCTTTTCAGTAACAACCCCTTTTTGGCTTGAATTCAAGATACCTTTCAAATACTTCTCATAAGTGTGATGCTATCTACTTTGTGACTACCACACCCTGCATTTGCAATTATCTACATGGCAAACCAATAAATATGAAATGAAAAAGAAAAGTGTAAAACATACCTGAGACTACATATGGCCAACTCTTTCTTCCATTTGCTGCAAGAGAAAACTTCTATGTTTTTTTTTTCATTTCTTTGTCCTACCACAACTGGAATAAAATATAAGGAAATGGTTCAGTACTTACCATCTCAATCAACATTTTAAAGGAAATGAACGCAGGCTGCGGCAACTATCACGCCACTGTGGCGACACCTTGGCCCCAGGCGCCAAGGGGGGCTGTGACGAAGCAGTACTATAGTAGTCATGGCAGAGGTATAATTGTTGTATTAAGAAAAACTATTTTAATATGGACGCTGTGCGTAGGAGCATGAGCGTGCTAGTAATGGTGATATAATAATTCTGGTATGAAGATTTGTGTCAGCTATCACTAGTATGCAACCCACACCCACAGTTACAACTAGAAAAAGAAAAAGAAAGTAATCGAAATATGTGACATTGTATTGGCCACATCCCTTTCAAATAAACTTTAAGTTTGTCAAATTTAGCATTTTGGAAGGAATTGCATTGCTCATCAGCACATACTGTACATCTGTAGGTCTGTGTGCTGTATATTTCATGTTAAAAAAAAGAAAAAAATATGTATATGATTTCTCAGCCTCCTTTCGGAGAAGTCACTGTCTCTCTGAACAATAATCTTGCAGTGTTTAAGCCTCTGGATCCAGAACAACTATTTCCACTGAAATGTTGAAATGCTAATATTGTTCCTGTAAAAACAACAAAAAACATTCATACAGTAACAGTCATTCATTTTAACGGAGTGAAAGTGAAAACACACAAAAGCTGGCAAAAAAAAAAGTGAAAATAATGTGAAGCAAAAGAATAACCTACCTTGTAGGACTGTCTAAATCGATTGATCTCACGGTTTATGAGATCTTTTTTGTCTTCCTCTAAATTCATGTCGTCAAGCTTGTCCTGCAAACCAAACCAAGACAGAAAATGATCATAGTCAGTTAACTGAGCACACATCAACCCATGTTGTTTAACTTGGATGTACTTAGTATCAGTATCTGTGAACAACTTCACTCAGTCCCATACACTAAAAAACACATGTGCCCTTTGAACATGTTGCAAACAACATTAAGTGATACTAACTCCATCATCTCTTCGACTTGGCATCACAAGGATTCCATGTAGTGTTAAACGTGTATATGGTACATAATTCAAGTATCATCATTTTTTATCTACTTTCCTCCAATCATGGGTCCAGGACAGACAACATTCCAAAGACGTAACCTCATTCAAAAGGTCAAGTTTGGTCTAAATGTGGAACCTCTGCATGAGTTGGCTGTATTGCTTACAGTACTTCCCTCCCGAATATTGTTTCTTTAATTCTGACAGATTCAGTTTCTCTAATGTCAGAGCACATAGACAGAAGTTCCGCTTCAATTTGTCCTGTAAATCTGACTTTTATCCACTCATTACTAAATCTGGATTCATGCATCCAACAAGTTCAGTTGGCTGCTAGCTATTCCCAGAGCTAGGGTGTCAAATCCCATTAATTGAATAAAAAGAAAACAAAAATCCCATTGATGCACTCACCTTAGCTTTCTGCTTTTCATCCTTCAGCTTCTGCTTCTGGGCAAGGAAGTTGCTCCTCTCTTCTGTTCATTGAAACAAAAATATAAGAAAATAAGGTAAAATGAAAATAAAATCTTTACAGCTTCTCATGACACACATGCTTGATCATACACAGAGTGGTTGAAAAATATAATTCCAAACTGATTTGCAGTCATCATGACAAAACTTAAAGGCATAATTCACCATTTGCAGATGAAACAAAAACCCAGCATTAGTGATTTAAAATAGTTCTAAAATGTGAGTTAGGGACAGAAACAACCACTGTACAAATTTGAATCCGTTTAATCGTTATTAAGTGTTGTTAAATACACAAAATGTGAACAATAGCTATAATAAAAATGTTTCCAGACTAAACCTTCTAAAGTTACGGTTTATTGACAAAAACACTGATATCTCCTTATATTTTAGGCTTTATTGCACAAATTTTATATGGAAGGACGTTTTGTGATACAGCAGACCTACACATATGCATCAAATGTGACACAACTGTTTATCTTCGACATTTTTTAAATCACTGCTCCCAAAGGTAAACAGGATCTTTAACTGTAGCAACACATACATGTAGGTTTTGTTAAAATTTAAAATAGACCCACCTTTAAAAAGAAAAAAAAAAAGAAAAAAAAACTATAAACAAAGAAACAAACTTACCAGTCTTTCAAACTTTCTAATCCTGATCATGACGACGAGATTAATAATTAAATTCTAAACACTTTACAGATCATATATGATCTGTAAACTAAAAGACAGGGGCATTTGGTACCAACACTTTTGGGGCTTTAGTGTGTAACCTTGCACAATATGTCAGAAATCATGCAATACCATGTTTGGTTCTCTGACTATGCTCTTGTGCAAACTACTTTTTCACACACATCATATGTCATACATCTTTCACATGGTCGTGATATATAAACCAACGTTTACGTTTTCCTCTGGTTTCAAAACTATATTAAAATTCACTATCAAGCCAAACTTTCACATAACTGCAGATCTTTTCTCCTCCGTATTTTCTCTCCAATATTTTAAGACCAATTTATTCTAAGTATATGTAGACATAGGTTGGTAATCCAAACTGAGCTGAAAACCATATAAAATGTGGAAAACTTGTTATGTCGCCATGATGGTACGGAAGAATGTGTCATTCCACAACACAAAATGGTTTAAAGAACACATAATCTAAGGAGTCAGCCATTTCTATGCTGCCTTTGTTCCATAATGTAAAGCATGCATACACAGAAATATCTGAACAACAAATAAACCACGTACCATTTGTCCTGTTCAGCTGTGCAGAGCAGTCTTGGATCAGTCGCCGTATTTGATTCGAGATATCCGAGTCTTCTTTTGACGTGACATCATCGACATCCGAACCCTGAAATGATTGGACATGAAAAGGAGCATGAAGTATAAACAGACATAAGGCATCGAAATAGACTTAAATATAACCTACACTATCCCATTACTACATCATATTCATTAACAATACATGTGGAAACAATTCATGTGTGTTACCTTTCATTGTCATGGATGTACGTTACAAATACAACACCGAATAATTTGTGTGGAAGTTTAATAAATGAAATGAAATGAAATATGAAACTTTTCTGGTACTCACATTCACACATACATTTGATTAGAAAAAAATCTGATCTGTCCTTCTTAATGTCAAGTTGACAATGACAAAATGTTCTTCCCTCTAAGATGAAGACTTTTTTTTTCATTTACAAAGAGCAAGAGAGTGCAAGGTATACTAACATACTCTAAACCATCTGAAGTTCATACACACGACACCTTAAACAAACACTTGATTGTTGTTGGCTGAAATTATCAGCACTGCAGTGGACAAAAACCCAATATGTAAGTATAGAAAAGCTTTTTGAACATGCATGCACATGTCACCGATGGGGAAAAAACTTCAAGAAAATAGGACATTTCTGTTTTTCTCACCGCATCTCCATTTTTCTTCTGCAGGTATTCATCAAGCAGTGTTCTTGTCTTTTGGTCAACCTTTACCTGCAATGCAAAGAAACATTCAAAAAATGCAAGAAAGAAACCACACAATAAGTTGGTCATCCAGCTGTAGTTTCTTTTAAGAGCACATATGTGTAATATGACAGCACATGAGTCCTTAACTTGTGTTTGAAATTTGTGTCTGTTTGAACACAGCATAAATTGTACATTCACAAACAGCTCCACTGTTTCATTCCATCCTTGAGACCATAAATAAAATATGTACCAGGTATTCACAAGTATGATGGGGCGGGGATACACTCAAGACATCTCAGTATACACTTGACAAAAAGAATTCAACATAAACTTTCTCCTGTTTGACATTTATCTGAATCACACCTTACAACATCAGCACAGATGACGAAATCAGATGCCCAGAATAACTCACATCCTAGTATCACATGACACTTATCTGAAAACTGAATGCATTCCTTTGATTGTTTGCAATCTTCAAAAGTCTACTTACTATGAGATATCACTTATTGTTGGACCACCACTCTCTCATTTTCTGTTTTTATTTTTGCTGTGGGGGCGACAGGACTCCTACAAAGAAAAGGTGAAAGGTGAATGTGCTTACCACAAGCTTCTTGTCTCCAATTTCCAGGTCGTGGAGGATGCGAATAGCCCGAAGGCTGGCGTCCGGTCCGGCATACTCGCAGAACCCAAACGCTTGCAACTTGCCGGATGCCCCCTGGACTCTCTTCCAGCTTAGCACCGCACCACATTTCTGTACACATGCCAGATCAAAAAAAAATGCTGTTTCTAATTACTGTGGTTTGAGGCACACGCTACGCCATCACAATACTTACCAAAAACTATGAAAAATACAATGACTAATAATAACAGTGCACAACCAAGTTTGATGAAGTCCAGTATTTCTCAAGTTGTTGCATAAACAATGACATTTTAAATCTGACCTCACTTCTCATTCGACTTTCATCGCATCTATCACGTCACAGAATTACCACTTATTTAATAATTACACCAGGTTTCGACAAAATACTGTACATATTTCTCATCCTGTGGATAAAAAAAAATGTCAAAGTTTTGCTATATTTTCCTAGCCTATCAACTGTCTTCAGATCTGAAGTATTCCGAAAGAAATTGTTTCATAGCAAATTCTAGTTGCACATCTGCTTGCATGAATTTTGGAGCAGTCACCGTATCAACTGACCTCATGCACCAAAATCATATCATTTCACACTTCGCACTTTGTATTACAAGGTCACATACATGTGTGCATAAACAGCTTTATCAAGAAACCTCTGGTCATACCATGTTTCCTGCGACAAAATAGTAACACTATTTGCGAAAATTATTTCATTTGCAGAGAAACTTACAGCAAGGAGGCTCTTGATGAGGGAATCCGGAGCTCGTTCCGAAATGTTGCCAACAAAGACAGACATCTTAGGCTTACTGGCGTCGTCAACTGGCTTGTCATCCTGTATTTCAGAAAGCAAGGCAAGCACAAGAAGGAAACGACACACATAATTATCAATTAACAACCATACCTAAAATAGTGCAACAAAGAACTCCCTATCTGCATCCTCAAGAGTCATTTGCAGTAATAAAAAGACCCTTTGTCTGTGAGCACAATGCATTTACAGCCAAGTCATAAAAATTGGCATACATGAAAGCACCTCATAGAGAATGCTTCCAAGAATTGTGCCATCACAATTTGGCTTTCAGGGTTCTTAAAACGTCATGTAAAAAATTGATTCTAGATTTATTACAGCTGCCATGGCAACAGCAAAGAAGTAGCTAATCATTTCTGGCTTTAAAAGGAAGTTGCCACAGCAGTTGCGATAAACTGTTTCTGTAATGTATTACAATCTATGGATGTTTCTTTTCCAACAGCCTAGTAAGAAAGCATTTCATTCCCCTGCTCCCTCCCATTAAGTTCCAAAGGCAGGAATTCACTTAGTCGTTGCTAGGTAGGGCAAGCCTCCAGCGAGCTTTGTCATTTTTAAAGGACAAGTCCACCTTCATATACATGTGGATTGAGTAAATGCAGCAATATTTGTACAATGTAGAACACATTTGTGAAAGTTTGGGGAAATCGGACAATCTGTTCAGTAGTTATGAATCTTGCACCTGCACAGTCACTGCTGGATGAGAAGACTACTAGAGTGTATGATGTCACATGCGTACAACGATATAAGGAAAATATAAAGAGAATTTAACAAAATGTTACTTTTGGGGAAAAGTGCACGTTTCCTCGACTCGTCACTGATGTATGTTATGGGTAATATTATTCCCCTTGCCTTTCGAAAGAGGAAAGTCAGGTGCTCTTTTACTATGTGAGAAAAGTGAAAATATCTTGAATTTTCTGAATACTTTCTCTATACACTGTAGTTGTATATATACATGTGACATCACAATCTGTAGTAGTCTTCTCATCCAGCAGTGACTAAGCAGAAACTTCAAAAATTCATAACTTTTAAAAAATTGTCCAATTTCTCTAAAATTCTTGCTCATGTGTTCGATCAATATTGCTGCATTCACTCAATCATCATGTCTATGAAAGTGAACTTGTCCTTTAATTCTGGCAAAGCAATATTGGGAAGAAGCTTGTGCTGGTTTCACATCATTTTTCCATGTGTATTAAACATGTGTATAAGCCTCATATAAGGCATCATCATTCAAAGTTTGTGAGCTCCTTCACACTCGATAAGCGAATGTGTAATTGATTTATTTTGCCATTCTGTCAAAAGCTAGACGGTCACATCAAACTAGGAAGTTCACTTAACAGTTGATGAGACCTGCCCATCTGATTGACATATCGCTTGACAAACTGCCCTTGTTTGTCCTGGAGTCTCTCTGGTCATGAGTAAGAAAAATGGTGTAATGATCTTGCTCTAATATCTTATATAAAGTCTTTGTATGTATGGTATTAGAACAAGGTCATCACATCGTTTTTTTAAACCAATGTTAACTGCACTAGCCTTATCTGCTGCGGAATTGTTCTTCAACAATGGTCCCGGTTTGCCAAAATTTCTTTGAATCTGAAAAGAATGTAAAAGACATTGCACAATCCCAAGTAACATCAAAACTTGAGCAGTGCCTTGGGCAATTAAAAATAAAAAACAACAACCAAGAGGCAACACATAATGCCCCCTTTCCATGTGAAATATTTTCAATTTCATCAAATGAGAATGAGAAGGGTGTTAAGGTGCCTCAAACACTCTGGCTTTAGTGGCAACTTAACACCCTTCTCATTCTCACCTGACGATTTGTGTACCTACTTTGGAAATCTCAACATCTCTTAAGAGTATGGTTACTACATGCTTCATTCAAGCTGTTAAATGCATAGAAAATGTAGAAGTTACAGTATATCAACACAATTCCACTAAATTGCACTACCAACAGCATGCAAATATATGGGTAATTCCATGGGGTTGGGACTGAAATTGTGACATACAAGTTGAAAATTCAAGTTGGGTGAATTGACATTTCCTTTTCCCCCCTGATTTGTTACTCCCATTCTTCAACTTATTCCACTAGAAATCTGTTTATTACATCGCACACTTTTAGTCAGCATGGGTAAACAGGTATGGCAGAATACCTATGTTACATGGACTTCATTTGTTGACATCCTTCATAATTTTGTGTTCTGAAATGATAACAATGAACACATCCACATTTTTTTCATCCATAGCACATCAACATGTTATTTAACAGGCGCATGAGATCATTATTAGTAAGATTGTATGTTCTGATGTCAACTGCAAGCCACTTTTATTAACATGTTTTTTTCTACAAACCATTAACAATTTCAATCAAAGGTTTAACTTTTTCTTCAAGAGTGACACAATGATAATATTCTTAAAAGCACCACAATTGAAGCAAGTGATTGGCATGGGTATTCAAGTGAAAACATGATTTTATTGTTATAATCAGGGGTTTTCAGACAACAACCTCGCCCACGGTGTACTACCTATGTTACACGGACAGTATGTCTTTGTAACATAGGTACACTACGACATATCAACTGATTTCCTTTATTGTGGTGTGAGATGTTAAAACCTACACATATAGACTTTATGTATGTTCCCACAAATAACACTATTGTAACAGTTCTTTGGAATTATATCTACTGCACACCTGTGGAACAATACCTATGTTACACAGACTTCAATTCTTTGTAACTCTGGTATGAAAGAAGGCAGACTTAATCAAAAGAAGAAGAAGAAAGTGAAGCTTTACACAATTTGACCTAATATACACTAACAACATCATCAACTAGTTGTCAACTAATTAAGAAAACTAATAAAGAGAAATCAGACAAGTCTTCTTGTCTTCTCCATGTTCTTTGTTTGAAATTAATTTCTGTCCAATGTCCATTTAGCCCTCGATTTTTATTTTTCTTCTGTCCATTTTCCCTCTGTGCAGTTTTCTTCTTGTCTAGTTTGTTACATATGCTCTTCTTGGGTGTTGCTTTGTCGGCTTCCTCTCTGTTTGGGGAGTGCTGTGGATGTGTCCTTTTCACTCTTTCATGTAGTTTAACACGTTGCGGTGGCAGAGGAGGAGCCATGGCAGATTCATCAACAAACTGAACAAAAGGTGTAAAGAGAAATAGAATAAAAAAATTTAAAGAAAATTTTTGTCGGGGTTGACTATATATTCCTGTTGATGTATCTGTGTGTTTATGAATGGAATTAAATAATTCTAACAATTTTGCTTACATTTCTACCTTGCTTGGCATACCCATTAGCTAGAGTTCCATGTGTACCTCCCACCAAAATTGAAAAAAAAAATGGGTTTTGCTTAAAAAATGATGTAAATATTAATAATAATAATATAGCATGTAAAACATAGGAAAATATCATTTTCATACTCTAAAAACTTGTTTTCAGATGTAAGCTAGGAAGGGCAGGTCGCTACCCCCAGTGTCCTAGCTAAGGTTAGGGCTAGGGTCAGGGTTACGGTTACGGTTATGGTCCTTAATAGACTCCCAAAATAATACTAGGCCCTATTTTGTATTCATCCCCCATCGAAATTGTCGCCCTCTTTATGAATGATAGTGTAGAGCAATAATAGTCCAATTTTGATTGGGGTTCATAATTTTATTGAAGCCTTTCCTACCCACTACCCACCCAAACTGAAAAGGACACTGGCATTTTAGCTTTGAGACTTCACAGTGGGTGAACATGGAATGGAAATGGTGAATCCTTGTGAAATGTTAACAACTTCATCAGAGCATCTAACAGGTCAGTGAAATCTTGGAAGGAAAACATTGACATTTTCGAAGTAAATCTGTTAAAGAGAAAGAATTTCACAGCTCCTAGTTCCCTCAATATCACCAGCAAAATAAGGCAAACTCTATTTCTCTAGTTCAGATGCAGTCTGGACATCTATGTTTTCCAACTAGTATACAGTGATTAATACTAACTCTAGCACGTCTACCTTGGTAGATACCTAATGACAAAAGGGTCCAAAAATTCACAATAATCGGGAGGTAAAACAATTTTATATTGCAGTGAAGATACACTGATATACTTTTGTATGGTTTTCTAAGAGAGGAATATATGCTCCTTTTGCAGAGACCGGCATGGACGGAAAATTTGCCAATCAAAATTATGAACATGAACCTGTAACAAATATCTCAGTATGTGGGACTACAGTATCATTGTCCACCGTATTTTTGGCCAGTTCAGAGGTTTAGATGTCGTTTTTTTTCTCTAACAGAGTTACAGAATATGACAAATGTTATTATTTTCATAAAATAGCGTAAAAGCTTACCAATTGACATCAGAAACGTTAAAACTCCTGTACCTACGTTACATGGACAACGGCAGAAAAACAGATCTTGCGCTGTCCAGGTAGGTGTATATTGGCTGTGAGTAGTTTTTCTGCCATTGGGGGAGGACTGCCAGTGACATGAATACGATTGCTGAAGTTAGTAGCTCTTCTTTTTATCGCGAGACGCGTCTTTCCTTACCTACGTTACACGAAGAGGCCGGACATCGCACTGAAGTACAGTGATATGTTCCGTATTTTCTCGTTTATTTGGAGGATTTTGATGCTAATTTTTAGATAAGAATACTCCTGAAATATAAATCTCATTATAGAAATAAAGTTTCTAATCATATTATAATTGGAAGTGTATGTAAAACCATGCTATACCTATGTTACAACCAAAATTGCCATGGACATCGTTTGTAACATAGGTATGAGGTTGCTTGAAGATGCTCTGGTGTTCTTATTTTTTTACAAATGTTTATGTGCCTTATAGTCTTTGTAGAAGTCACCTTGCCTCTCTTAATTATGATAGGCATAATGCTGAAAGGTTGTATATTCCTGTTTTACATTGCCATGAAAATGGCATATATTTATGTCACAACATAAACCACAAAAAACCATGGGACATCATCAGTGAAACAGTCATAGACAAAATACATTTGTACACAGGCTTGTTTTTTTTTTCATCAAATAATTCTTCACACATTTCTCTCCAAGAATAACTGCAAACCACAGACATTTATTTGATAAATTTTTCAGAATATGACTTTTATTCCCTACACAACATGAAAACCTAGAGAAGACCCAACCCCATGGAATGACCCATATGGGTAGAGTAAAAGCAACACACACACTGTACATGTACACTCACAATACATTTCTATAGCCACATTGCTCTGCTTGCTATTTCAAACTGAAGAAAACACAGGATGTGTACTATGCAATAATTATTTGTTATATATACAGCTGTACATAAAAAAATAACACTTCACTCACCAACATACCATGGACACACACACACATGCACTGTATGCAATGGCTAAGTTATATTCACATCAAAAGTATTGTGGACTGCTATCTATTCAATACTGTCACAGACACATAAATATAGGGAATGACAATACATGGAACATGTGAAAATTAACCACAATGAAAGGGACAGGGTTACCACTCCCAATCAGCATAAAATGAAATCTGACTTAAACCTTTCATTTTTCTCCCCTCTCACATCCCCTTTCTCTCGCCAAGAGGGTGAACATGTTATTTATCACACCATGCATTTTGGCATTTCTGCGAAGCTTGTCATGGGGGGTTGTACTGTATGCTTCAGGGCACATGTCTTTCCGAAAACCACTTCAATTTGAGTGAGGACTTTTCTACCGGAATTTACAATGATAACCAATACCAAGGCCTTGCCGCCTACTACTACACATTGTGTACACATCCATCACATGATGGGTCTCCTTGCCACTTACTTTGGTCACATGAGATGGCTGGTTTGACCTGATGACGGGCTGCGACATGTTGGCTGGCACTGTCTGCAGACGGGGCAAATCATTGGAAGAAAACCTTTGAAACGCACCTGTAGGAACCGGGGCACCTATTAACAGTGAATCGCCCCTGCCTCAAATTAAACCCCATCTCACCATTATCCTCCTCACTTTCTCCTACGTGGTGCCCTTCAACCTCTTCAGCAGGCAGGGGGTAAAATATCTTCTCTATTTGACTATGCTTATAAATGTAGTTTTCTGTATCGGTCTAATGAATTGTCTGAAGAGCATGTACAGTAGCATGAGCACAACACACGGCGTGATGACTTCTATGCATGCTGACAAAGGATGAGAATACAACAGTCATGCATTCTGCAATCTTTCTTTCCTCTCAGTTAGGACACATGTATTTGATACATTATGAAGAGCATGCAAGAACCACACAGAGTTTCAAATAGTGCCCACAAGCATGCATATATGAATTTAAGTCATTCTGCTAAAATTCATGCACATATACTCATTCAGAGAGCTTGGTTTACTGATGTAGGTATTCAAATCTTATGTACAACTCTATGACAGAAAAGTTGTTCTAGGGGAAGAGCCTGCAAGCTCACCTGAAAATTGCTCAACAGATAATGTGTAGATGTAGCTGGAAAAAGGATATTGTAGGAACAGGGAATTGAAATACAGCGTAGCTTGTAACTAGTTCCTCCTGGGAATACCATTCCCAGATTTGAATGTACAACATTAGTAAACCACCCAATTCACGTCACACAAGATTTCTGTATTAACATGGCAAGTATAGATGCATAATTACCCCAGGTGGAGTTGGTAGAAGTCCAGGCATTCTTACACCAGGTGCCACTGGAACACCTGATCGTACAGTGAAATGAACAGATATTGGACATGGAGACAAAAAGCATTCAAGTACACATAACGCAGTCGAATTTATACAATATGCAAGAAATCTTGTATCTGTTAAAGTTATGGCCACATAGCCCTTGACATAACTTCTCTTTTTTTTTTTTTATTGCTGAGCTGGAATTTTCTCTAAGTGTTCATAAACAAACAAATAAGCAAATATAGTCAGGACATGAGCTTGTATGATGTGTACAGCTGTAGGCAAAAGCAGCAGATTTATGAAAACTAGTGTGTCAATAGGAATTATGATTGCTCAAATAACAGTTTCAGCAAGTAAGGAAGAATAAACATGCAACAGTAGTGTACTCCCAAGTTCTCTTGTGCATCACATTTGTAATGTAGAAGTTACCGAGCAGGTTAATGTGAATTCATCTCACCAAAGACGTAATGAATTGTCATATTTTTCACTGAAATTTACAGTTCCTGACATTGGATTACCATGAGATACCTTGCATATTAGACAATTATTCAAAAATCTTCCAATTTGTTAAAGGGTATCTCTTCAAGCTTCTGAGTTGCATCAAAAAAGGAGAAAATACATCCATGATCCATGTGTGCTGTAAACCATGCCCGTTCCTCCATCCTTTTTTCCCCCAATATCTCAGTGTTGCGTTGTATAGCAACATTACAAAAGATGGCAAAAAGTAGATTTGATTACATAATATGTATTTACAGTGTAACACTCTGTGAAGTACAGTAAGTACTTTCAGCATATATGAAAAAAGGTGAACCGCTCTTACCTGGCCGTATATACGGTTGTGGTATACCTGGTGGGTATGTCCCAGTAAACCCAGGCATGCCATAAGGTGGCCCTCCACCAGCAAACGACATGTGATCTTCTCTACTCCCAAGGCTTATGTTGGACTAAATTTACTGGTATTGGCACACAAAGCTACTATCAAAATTGCTCCTCTACGTTGACAACCTGTGACACAAAGAAATAACAAAAATCAGAAAGCATGTAAGAACACATCAACAGCTCAGCAAACAATAGGTCATCATCAACATACCCACTACGCGACACTCATAAACTGAACTTCATCAGCAAACACATTTGATGTTTGCAAATGCACCTATCAAAATGATCCCACCAAACGATTTTGGTGCTTTTTTTCTGTTCTGTTCGGCTGTACGTTTGATGAACTTGACACCTACACTGTACTAATGTAGCTCAACCCAATTTTGGAATTAAGGAATTAATCATAATTAATATAATGCATGTACATGTGGTACCCATCAAAGTAAACAGTATAGACATTGATACTAGAGTAGGTGGGTTCTAAAATTTGTCAGAAAACTAATCACTTTCCTTTAGATATTACAGGTTTACTTTCTTCATGAATTCCGCCATCCACAAGCCTTTGGGCGCCTTTCGTGCAAGCGTCCGTCCTGCTGCAGACAGCGCACAAGCCATGCAAGCTGTGGGATTTTCAAAGCGAGCTTTATTTAAACTTTATATATCAGATGTGATATGAATGAGAAGTGAACAGGGCCTTCAGGGGGGGCCCCTGACATAAGACTCAAAAGCACGTACATGCGTAGCACCCCGGCCGACACTGGCTCAGCTCAGGAAGAGGGGGAATTTCTATTTAGAATCTAATGTTAGTTAATATTAATAATATGAGCCGCCCTCATTAAATGAGCGGGTTTCCCGGACTGATTTCTACACTCACAGAAACTAGACTAGGTACAATGTACCCCCAATAGAAATCTAGATGTTTAAATGCAGTAACTATACCTGGTACTATACACAGCCCAGTCTCTAATTTGCACAGACTCTGCTGCAGAGATATTTTATCAACCATCCCTCGCACTCGTACTGTGCTGCATGTGTGTACAACCAAGGAGGTTCGAAAAATGGAGTCACAACAGTCTTTGTATATTTGCTTTGATCCCATGCTTGAAGCCGCCACTAAAAAATATTTGAATTATGTGTCAAACTGGATCTGCCCCTCAGATGCGAAGACAATTGACTCGTGTCTCATTGCATAATCACCAGCCGCTTTCCAAGGAAGATATATGTCTTTGTGATGGTACTTACTTTTCGCTATCCCTACTTACAAACGATGGGCTGTAGACAATAGTAAAGGCAAGGGGGTGCGCGAATAGAAATTGCTCAAATATTGCTGAAATAGATATCAAAACTACTCGACTGTACGTGTCTGTACGCTAATCTGACATATCAATTCATAAAGAACTATAATTTGCAAAAAATACTTGAAGATGATACCATATAGTTTCATTTGGCGGAAATAAGGAGAAAAGTGATAAAACCGGCTTTCCATGAGGGTAAAATTTCAAACACTTTCACAAAATACAGCTCAGATTTACACTTTTGCACATATTTTCAAACGGAATTGACTTTTGTTTTATATAGTTTAGCATTAGGTGAAATTTCATTGCATTTGATATATAAACGAGCAGCATATAGCATTATAGATCTAACATGTTAGATTCTAAATATTGTTAGGGCCTAACGTTAAGCCCTAGGCTAGGGCATAGGCCAACCCGAATATGTTTTAGCGTTACAAATGAATCTTCAGATTGTTTCAAGCATCGAACATCAAAGGCACAAATGCACCTGTGGAATTCTTTTCTCCATCCATACAAAAACTGACAGCTGATTGAATAATTATAGTCAGTTGTAACTCCATCTCTCGAACCTCCTTGGTACAACTACAGTGTACAGCAATATAGCGCTGTGTTAACGTTACTCATAATGGTATATCAAGGAGGTTCGAGAGATGGAGTCACAACAGTCTTATTCGCTTTGATCCAATGCTCGAAGCCGCCACTGAAGACAATTGACTCGTGCCTCACTGCATAATCACCAGCCACTTTCCAAGGAAGATGTATGTCTTTGTGATGGTAATTACTTTTCGCTATCCCTACTTACTGTACAAACGATGGGCAGTAGACAATGGTAAAGGCACGGGGGTGCGCGAACAGAAATTGCTCAAATATTGCTGAAATAGATATCAAAATTACTTGACTGTACGTGTCTGTATGCTAATCTGACATATTCAAATAAAGAACTATACTTGAAGATGATACCATATTAGTTTCATTTTGCGGAAATAAGGAGAAAAGTGATAACTGAAACTGATAAAACCGGCTCTCCACGAGGGTAAAATTTCAAACACTTTCACAAAAATACAGCTCAGATTTACACTTTTGCACATATTTTCGAACGGAATTGACTTTTGTTTTATATGCTTTATCATTAGGTGAAATTTCATTGCATTTGATATACAAACGAGCAGCATATATAACTCTAACAGTTACATGTAGATCTACAAAGTACACGTAAATTACAAATGGTTACTTGTATACTTGGGTGACCCGCACCTCGTCATAGTTAATGTTTGCCCATAATTGAATCACATTTCGCCACTGAAATTCTTTGAAATCCAACTCACATACAGGAAAAATGCTGAAAATTCCAATGGAATCACAAGTTCACTGATCGATATCGAAAATTTGCAGCTATCGTTGTCAAACGCGAACGATGCGAAAAAGTTGCGCGCTAGGGAAGGGGCCCGCACCTCGTCACCTGCGCTCCCATAGACAAAGCACGTAAAAGACGTGTGCGGGTGACCGGGATGCTCCCATAGACATACACGTAAAAGATGCGTGCGGGGACAGTGGTGATACTTTACACGTAGTGTCCTATTCCGATTAAAATTTCAGATTTTCGCGAAAAACTGTTCGGTTTTCACCAAAATTTGCTTGATTGTGGTAGCCCTGCCAAGTTTCAAGCGTACTGAACACAGTCCCGGGCATAAATTTTTGTTTAGTGCGCTTAAAACAATTTTAGGTGGGGTGACGGTATTCGGGCCCCTGACGAGGTGCGGGCACCTGGCTATACCTGGCACTGGCAGTGGTACCCGATATTATGTTAGCGTTAAAAATGAATCTTCAGATTGCACAGAAAGATGACAGCTTCAAGCATCGAACATCAAAGGCACAAATGCACCTGTGGAATTCTTTTGTCCATCCATAGAAAACTGACAGCTGATTGAACAATTATAGTCAGTGAACTCCATCTCTCGAACCTCCTTGCTCATATCACGCAGACAGACATGAGACACAGCTACAGTACAACACAATAGTCAATACATGTACAGTGCCAGTGCAGTGGCCAGTGCAGTGGCACGGCAGTGCACAGCACACAGTCGCAATCACACATTTTTTTTTTTTTTTTGAACACGCTATAAAGCACGCACGTATACTAGCTTATTCATGCAAAAATGCTCATTGAATTCGTCTAGCAAATGGTATGGTTCTATTTTAGACTATACGGACTTACATTGCCAAATATTCTCGTCAGACTGTGGTTGTTTGCTGACTGGACATGATGGACGGCACCCACGAATCGTTCCTACATACAGTCTGTACACGTACTTACACGTACGTACGTCGGAACTTAGTACGTTGTGTGTATGATGTACGTCCGCGCCGCTTGTATTACAGCTGCGCACGTCCGTATAGATATAAATTAACACTGTACATTACACGTACAATATGCATGCTTGCACGACTAGTTACACCAACACAGCATCATTTAGCACGCATGTGAGATGGAGAATAGGATCGATCGCAGGACACGCGCACGTACCATAAGAGTTCTGTGGCGCGCACGCACATCACGCGTGATTATGATCAGACAAACGATGTGCAGTGTTAGTCCTTGGTGTTAGTGTACAGCATAGAGCAGCTCTATGGTGTACAGTTACACTTCAGGAATGAGCAAAGAGATTGTTAATTATGGCTCCAAACTATGATCACACGGGTGAATATTTCCCCACGGAGACGTGTGTTAAAATTCAAAATTCAAAAAATTCTGTAAAATAGCTGGGAGAAATGAGGTGTTTCATCTTCGGTAACCTGAAAAATTGAAGTATACCCTATACCCATCCATCAAATTTCCAAGGGGGATTCTTCAGCTCAAACTCTGTCCAAGTGTTTGCAAAGCCAGATTACGAGTTCTTTTTTACTCAAAATATCACATAATTATTTTCTGTATAAACATGCACCAAATCAAATAATTAGTCCCTTCAAATTCCATGAGAAAAGCTTTCATCTTCCAACCAAAATGCAGTTTGTAGAGTAATTCATACTCAATATCTGCAGCTATTCAATTTCTGCCAAACTGCCTTTTCTGATTTTTAATTATTTTTTTCCTTCATTTATTTTAGTATCTTTGGTACGATTTTGTGATCAGGGATAGGTATGAGCCCTGTATGGAACCTCACTATCCCACAATGCTTGTACTTGCGCATGTGAGCCATCCAAGAAGGAAAAACATCATAGGAAAATGACTCTCCCCATACACCCTACCTCCCTGCACCTGCAGGTAAAGTTGGTGTCGAACTTTTAGTGTTTGATAAAGTTAATATACTGCAGTTGAAAATGAATATCGAACTATTCTAATATAAATGTCAATTAACTTGAACTTCTTTTTTTCTTCAAAGCAAAAAAAAAAGGAACCTAGTGGTCAAAACAGAAGTGATCTTTACGAATATTGTGTTAAAAGTGAGTTTACTTTGATGTGGATCACAATACCATCACCCATCACTCTTGACTGGCAGGGTCCCATTAAGAACCACACCATTTCATGTTAAGGTTTGTCTTTGAAGAGTAAATTGCACATGCAGTGGTAGAAGAGTTATTGATAGACCTACGGGGGAGGGGGGGGGGGTAGTAATAAAAGTAAGAGAGTTATGGAAGTTCCAATTCTTTTAACCCGAATATAGCGACAGGTGTACAAATTATAGCCGAGGCGAAGATTATACCTAGAACGACTTTCGCATCGGTTTCCACGCTGTAAATTCATAAAAACAACGTTTTTGTCTTAAATTTAGCGGTTTATATAATCCTCTCCTTCCTCTGCTAGTTATGTCAACATTGCTCCCACCACTCATATAAATAAATAAAGTAAATAAATAAGTAAATAAATACAACAATGTGGTGCACTGTGGCAAGGTTTGTTTGTAGGCGATTGGTAGATGTGCATTGATGACATCATTGCCTCATTAATCTGCTTGCTATTGAATGTGCTTGCTGATCACAACGTTAGGAAATTATAGGCCTACTTCCATATCTTTCGAATTTGTTGGAAGTGCTGACGATATTACATAGGCTACTCTGTTCAACTAATGAAGGTTTTTCTAATTATCTAACATGATGTACACGAATATTTGTCTGCCGTTTTTCGAGTTCACCGAAGTACTAATGGGTCTTAGAGGATATACGGCTGTTGGCAAATTATAGGCCTATATAACAATGAAGCAATAAGATCCATGTATCCTTTGGCCGTTATAGATTTGTTTTGTGCAGCTTTTTGAATCCGAGGGTGTGGACTAATGGGGTATAAGTAAACGGTGAGAGGACTTCGTATTTCCAATGGCGTTTTTTCTAATAAAAAAACTCTTCAATTTGTCATAAAATAAAAGAACGTTTAGTAACACACAGAATTGACAAGGAATGGGGTCAGATATGACTCATTCAGAGTCATGAATTGGATCAGGGTGACCCCATTCGAGGTCTTCATGACCAAATTCCCAGTCATTTTTGACCCGGAATGGTGTGTGACCCCAATGGACCCAGTTCCGGGTCAGTTCTGACTCGGATGTTTTAAGAATGTATAGAGGCACTGAGATTCGTAACAATTTCATAAACACACTATAAAATGGTAATCCATCGCTGTGTGACGTGTCGATACACCTGGTGAAAAACAAAAGAAACAATGATAAATACAAACATTTAAAGTTGTAGGAATCAAACATAAAAGATCTCAAGCAAGCACAGAGAGCGGAAGTATCGCTAGACAAAATTGGTAATGGTGAACACCATAATAATTATGGATGGCAAGACATTAAAGAACATTCATTTTTCTTTTTTTTCTTTTGCTCTAAAGGAAATTGCCGTCATTGATTTTGACGTCATAATTTAACGCAAAACAATGCTCAGCATGCCACATGACGTCATCATCAGCCCCTGGAAGATAATGTCTTATGATGGTAATTACTTTTCGGTGTTCCTTCTTATGAAACATGAGCGGTACAGACACAGGGATGTGCGAATGAAAATTCCCTCATAATTGCTGAAATAAGAATTAAAATTACCCGACTTTACATGTTTTTACAATAATCTAACATATAAATGAATAAAGAACTACATTTACCATAATATCAATTTCGTTTGTCGGATGTGATCGGAAAGATGATAAAATCGACTTTCCAGTAAGGGTGCAGTTCAAATATTTTTACAACGTACGGCTCAGATTTACTCTTTTTGGCGTAATCCTGGACAGTTACTTTCTTTTTCATAATTATGCCTTATCATTAGCTTAAATTTAATCTCCTTCAATACAAAAACAAACATAATGCAGCCGACTGTATGTTAGCGTTCCAAATGAATCATCTCTTTGCTCGGAAAGACGGCGGCATCGAACCCCGATCATCAAAGTCACAAATGCACCTGTGGATTTTTTTTTTGTACGTCAAAAGAAAACTGACAGTTGTTTGAAACTCCATTTCTCAAACCTCCTTGGGACTACTTCGTCGCAACCTGCAATTCTGTCCAGAGTAATGTAAACAAACGACATAACTTGCCTGAGCACGCTCGGTCTTGGAGCATGAGCCTGTGTGTATATGGGATCCACACCTTCAAAAGACATCGACAACCTTGAACAAGTACAACGCAGGGCTCTCCGATTCATCACAGGAGACTACACAACCCTGGCTGCTGCATCACCAGTATGAGGCAGAGGCTAAACCTACCCACTCTAGCATCAAGAAGGCCGATACTCAACTAATTGGCATCCTTCTTCAAAGCGATCGAGGGGTTGGTCCTGTGTGTATTTATTGATGATTTTCTGATTAGAACAAGACCTAAAATAAATATCAAAATTAAACAGTTCAAAGATTACAAAAATTTGTTGTTGTAACACAGAGCAATATTAACATTCCTTTTTTTGTGAGCACCCCCCCCCCCCCGACTTGGAATCACCTCCCAGCAACAGAAATCAATTAACAGCCCATCTCCAGAAATCTTCAGAAGTAAGATAGAAAAATGCCACCTTCCCTACGAATAAAAAACAAAACAAAAACACAAACAAAAAACACAAAACACAAACAAAAAACGCAAACAAAACAAAATAAACTAGAAATGTCGCTACGGCGACTGGTATGCCTCCGCCATAATGCATGATTTTCCTAATAGGTCTAGATAGTACATGTGGACAATGTGTGATTATATTTTCACAAAACTGGCAAAATATTGAAATGACAACTTTGTCACAAATGTGTTGAATGTTCACCTTCCTTGACCTTGGTTTAATTGGATGAATAGGAGAACATGTATTTGGGGATTTAAGGACTTTAACTTGACTTTGACCCATTCATACATTTATGCATTGAGTAATTTTCATGGTACCGGTATGGAGAAAAAGTGCAATTTCTGTACTGAAGAGTAAATTGTTACCATGTTCATCTGGCCTTTGACCCTAAAATTCATAAGATACTAGTAATCACTTTCAGGTAGAACATGCATAAATATGCAGTAAGTTTCACAATAAATTGAGCCACTTCTGAGATATGGAGGAAAAGTTAGTTCAGCACTTTCACTTGATCTTTGACCTTTTGACCTTTGAGGCAAAAAAAAAAAAGAAAAAGAAAAAAAAAACTCTCCAGAGAATTTCTATTAGGTTACACATGCATACAGCAAGTGTAAAAAAAAATAATAATAATCCTGCTGGCATTGCATGAACATGAGGGAAATAGTAAAATTTTGAAGTGCTGCACTTGACCTTTGACCCCTGACCTTTGACCCCATGAACCCTACATTCTCTAGATAATCACTGCCAGTCAGTACATGTATATACTATGTTCCATGAAGATACCTTGAACAATTTTCCAATTTACAGAGAAAAAAAGAAGTTTTAATACTTTTACTCGACCTTTTGACCTTTGACCTTTGACCTTTGACCTCATGACCCAAACTTTCACCAGAGAATCTAAATTGGGTAATACATGTATACACTAAGTTTCAAGAAAATATCTTCTGGCATTGCATAGATATGGTGAAAATAGTGAAATTTTATGTATTTGACCTTGACCTTTTGACCTTTGACCTAGAGCACGTGCACCCAAAAGTTGATAGGCACAACTTCACCCCCTAATACACATACATGCCAAGTTTCATTAGGATACCTCAACAGGTTTTGATAGTTACCTTGTCCACAAAATTCATTACGGACGGACGGAAAGACGGACGGACGGACGGACGGAAGGACGGACGGACGGACGGACGGAAGGACGGACGGACGGACGGACGGACGGACGGACAACCCGAAAACATAATGCCTCCGGCACCACTTCGTGGCGGAGGCATAAAAACCTGTGATTAGTTTTGCGTCCTCTCTCCCCGCTGCACTAACCACCCGGTCCGGTAGTGTACTGATCCAGATCCAGATCCAGATAGGTCTACTACAGCCCATGAGTCACACAGCTCACTATATTGTAGATCTTGACGCCATCACTGATTTTGATGAGCCCATGTCAGCCGAGTTGAGCGCCATGATCTGCGCCTGCGATCGAGGCCGAGCTGGGAGACCCAACAGATCCCAGCGCGACAACAGAGAAGGAAATTGAAGAGAGGTATCGACTCAGCGAGATTGATTCATGGCTTTGCCCTCAAATCTATTTTTGTAGTGAAATGTTTTCTTACAGTATCACGAGAAATGTAATATGATAATACAATATACATTATTGATTGCTGGTAAGCATTATGATATCAATTTACTTCCTTTTTTTTTTCATCTATGAATAAACCATGCCGAGGAGGTAGGTATTGAAGCATAATTCTAAATGAGGGTACATACATCATAGCTTATGTTTTGGCCCTACTTATATTGCAAATGTTTATTCTGTTCATGTCAAACACTATAGGGAAATCAAGTTTATATAGGCCTATATATGTTTTTAGTTTCTCTTCTTTTTTTTTTGCCCGACAGTCTGCAGAAACTGGCAGAAATTGACTGACCGGTCGGTAAATATGTACTGACAGGTTCAAATTTATCCAACATTAAACTAGGAAATACACTGGAAGAACGGAAGGTATAAGGATTGTTTATTCTCATAAAACCAAAACAAATAAGATAAAAGACACAAATTATCCTAAGATTACTACAACTTTAACTTTGGGTATTCTTCTTTTCTACTTTTTCTTTGTAATAACTGAAGTTGTAGGTCTACACAAATGCCGAATGGTTGCTGAACGTTTAGGTTGTATCTGTGGTTCCAATTTATTTGCTCCTGCGACAATATTGCTTCCATAAAATATCTGCACGCTAAGCCAAACATGAATTCGACCCACAAACATAACCCTGAGCCTAATCCTAATCATCACATCAAATTAAATCTAAGACCATATCACAACTCTATAAACCTTAACACCAAGTCCTTGGAGAACATGAAACCGCAGACATAATATTATCGCATGAGCAAAAAATTATTGTTGTATCACCTGTACCTTCATTCACAGCGCCCGCCCGGGCTTCAGGCTGGTGATTTGTACTTGCACAAAGTCATATTTCCATGGTTGAGTCACTCATATCAAGGATACCTGGTAAGCAAGAATCCAAACATTCTCGTCCGGACTACATGCGAAATCTCAAAGAAGACATCCGAGATAATCTCTTCAGCCCATATAAAAGAGTCTCTTTCTCTTACCCAAATCACTCTTCACCCAAGGAAATGCGAAGGTCTCAAAATCAGTACGAGCCGGGAGACGGAAATCATCGCCAAGAGTGGGAGAACGAAAACGATCAAAGACTCCGAAAGAGAAAGATGGGTATCTCTATATCACACTCTCAAAGCAAGCAGGCGAACCATGAGCAAACATCATCTCATCAACACTTCCACTTTGGGCATAATCCAGGTACTGTATACCTCATTCTAACCAGATGCAAGCGCATTACACACACACACACACACACACACACACACACACACACACACACATATATATATATATATATATATATATATATATATATCATACATATATATATATATACACACACACATACGAACATAGGATCTGTTCACCAATAACAATCAACCACACTGCAAACATGCACAAAAAAAGTAGCCATAGATGTGGAGTAAGGATCACCGTATTATCTATCAATTCTATGATTCCATTCCTAATGTGTAAGACCAGCGTACCTCGTTTCATTGCTAATCTCCTTTCTTCTTCTCGACTTTCCAACATTGTTTCTTTCATTTCCCTTATCAATGAAGGTCTGTTCTTTTCCTTTGAAAATAAAAATAACCATCCATTTATCAGAAATGTGAATGGTTTTAATATGAGTTGCCCTTTTCCAATATCCTGTGATTTAATACCTCTACACGAACAGATTGCGAAACTAGACTACACAAATTCCAAATCTGATCGTACGTGCAGTCCAATGATCGATGTACATGTACACATTGGCCGGGACACATTGGATAAAGCAATGCATGACGTTGAACTTGAAGCCCTTAGAAGTACTGGAGTAGTTGAAAGTGCATTGTACTACCATTCGTTGCGAATGTAGACATAGGGCATACTCTATTGTGTATTGCACATCCACACAGACAAGCTGAATATAGACGCCAGTGAATTATGGAGGAATTAGGTCAGGACCAAAAAAACAAAGATTGCGCAATCGAGGGGGAAAACACCGAGCTCAGCTCCTGAATCCTAGCCTCCAATTGGTCAACAGGAAACAAGCCAACGCGGGATATTCATATTTGTATTGTTATTTTTCAAAACAATATTATTGTGATGGATCACAGTATGCTGTCATTGAACTATAGAGGGCCTCTGTCAATTTTGTTGGGGCACCTCTCCCATTACTTTATACAGGTGAGTGCGCCCGTTATGTGGAACTCCGTCATTTTTTATGAAATACCAGTTTATGGCACAATGTCATTCAGTATCCATTATGTCATATTATACATACATATTTCAGGTTTGGAAGTGTTATTGTTAGATTGTATAATGTTATTTTAAAGATGGATAATTTGGTGTTAGGAGTATGGTTTACACTTGGCTTGATACAACACCTAGTATGTATAGTACGCACGTCTATGCCACAGTCGTAATGTGTGTGAATTAGCCTGCGGATATGTGTGTTGTGTATAGGCGCATTGAGTCACTGCGGTCGTAGGCTTGTACGTATGATATACTGCAGTACGTAAAGACTGTAGGCCTAAGTGGGGTTGGAGTACACGGTCAATTCAGGATGCATTGGATAAGCGTAGTGAGTCAGTGTGTTAGAATGCCTAATATAGTGTGATAGGAAGAATGGATGGTTTTTATTGACTATCGTTACTTAATTAATGCAACTATGTAATATGATCTTGGTAACGTGGAAGAGTCAGAGATGTACGGTGCAGTGAAGGTACGATGTTGTGGGTTTATAATGTAATACCACTGACGTTGTAAGAGGGAATATTATTCCTTTTGCTCCGATCCCCTAATAGAGTAAGATTCTGTATTGATAAGAGGGACTAGGGTGTTTTGTAAATGTGTTGTCTAGCAAGAGATTTAAAGAAGTATTTACCTGAGTATCGATCATAATAGTTTTGACACACAGTGGAGGAGTTAAGAATACAGATGTAATGCACTGCCATTATCATCATTTAAGGTTTGTTATGCTGAGACATTGTGTAGATTTGCATGTGTTTTTTTATAGTTGCAGTGTACCCTGTGATCTGAAGTTGTAAGATCCGCAGTAGTTTGGTATAATGTAATTTTTCAGCATTATCATACCGCCATCCTACCTTGCTGACATTCCAGATTTGATGTAGTAGAACCTATATGGATCAGATGTGTGATTGTAATTGTTTTAAGCAATAGTTGATTTGATTGTGACGATGTGACTTTTATGTGTTAGGAATGGTTGATTGAAGAGAGGATTTGTCTGTATGATATCGCGTGACTTTTATTCGAGAGCAAATGTGACCAAAGAAAGGTTATGTGAAGGTGCTAATAATAGATGCATTTACGTTTGGGCAAAACTGTTCAGCAATTTGGAATTACTGAAGAGAGAACTGCTGTCTCATGTGTTTTTATTATTATTGAAATTCAAACAAAACAGCATAGTTTGAGTCGGATCTCTGTTGGATTCTAAAACAAAACAGGTATTATTCTTTTCACAAATAATGATGAATGAGATATGTTTTGTATATTTTATATGCAAGGACTGGTAGTCACAGATGTAAAAAGCCTTTATCCTACTACATGTATATGGGGTCTGACATTGCACTAACAGAGTGGACATAACACTGGCTGCTTGTCATGAAGTGTGGAGAATATGATTTTATTTCGTAGAGTGAGCTTTCTATGTGAATAGGCATTACAGTGTTGTTACATACAAAATGTATAAGTCTCAAAAAGCAGATATTGTTGCAACACATTTGCATTGTATCAAATGGTTCCACAACATTTGTACCCAGCCATTTACAGTCTGTTTAATGCATTATAAATGGTTTTGAAAAGTCAGTGAAACAACAGAGAGAAAGAGAGATTTATGACACACATACAGCTGATGATACGGCAGATGCTTTCACTAGTTATGATACTATTATTGATATTCCACTGTGGATTTACATGGTTTAAAGGATGATAACTCATTTGGTATCTGTGTGTTACTATATGACTAAGATGGTTTTGGTGTTAAACATGTACGGATTTCATGATATCGTACACTACGGTGTTTCGAGAGTTAGTGTGTTTCAAGTGCATTTTAAGGCATGTATTTGTGTTGGACAAAGATGTTTGTTCGTAATGATATTATCATTACATACGTACAATCGTATTAATAAAGACCTCTCCCATTATTTTATACAGGCAGATCCGTCTCCCGCTCGGTCATCTTTCATGGTGCCTCGTGTTCGCCCCTTACCCACTGGATTGCCATAAGAACCCCGCAACAGAACCAGTAGGGCGTACTCACACACCTAGCACCCCATCACACTTCTAGTAAATCATCCAGTTCAACACACATACACCCACACCCCGCAATAATCCCCCAAGAGGACCACCACCTCCCCCACTACATTATGATCACGCTCAGCTTACGTGTGTGCAGGGAGGTGGGAATCCCCGCCTCCCTTGTGTTTACAGTCCACAAAGTCTACAATGGTGCCACCTGTGGACGATGTTCTGATTTGTTCCTGGGTTCATTAATGTTGTTATGAAATGAACCCAGCAGCCAATCAGAGCTTGCCATGATGAATGGGTGAACTGGTCGTTGGAATTGGCACGAAATTGAAAGAATATTATGAATAGCCGAACTCCGATTCAAAAATTCACTTCACACTCGGTTACCTGAAGCGATAAGACGTCTAGAAGCGACGCTCCTCGCAAGCAACTGGCTGCTACGAACGCTCCCACCACAGGAGGAATTACAGAAGACCCATCTTTATACCATGCTGAACAGTCGCACTTCGTGAGATTCTCATACCGAAATCACCTATACTTTCATTGTAGGCCCTAGGCCTATAAAAGCAATTAGATCAGATAGAACTGGACAGGACAATTACCCACGGCTAAATAGGACCTATACGTACCGGCTAGTGATTTGATATAGTAAAGATTAGGGTTAGGATTTTGATTAGTATAGGTTCAGAATAAGGTCAGGGGAAGGTTCAGTGGTATTTGTCCAGGCAGGGGTTGTCCTAGAACTATAGAGCATGGGATTACATTAGACAATATTGTCAAAGGTATTTCTGGGGAGAGATATCAATACTATCTGAACAGACGATTGCAAATTGTAAAAGGAAAAGGCACCCAAGGGGATTTGAAGAACAGAATTGCGCATATCTGCATGTCAGCACATCAAGCGAAATACCTAATAAAATGGGTCGAGAACATTATCAAGGAAAGGAGCAGGGCTGTGGTTCTTTCCTACGCGTTCTTGTGAACGCAGACACTTTTTTTGAGTTCATTGTCATTCTGAGAAACACAATAATTTTGACAATGTCAGCAAAATGGACACCTCTCGTTGAGCGTGCGTATTTGGAGCTGAAAAACAAAGTAAATTCAAATGAAGAAACACGTATGGAAACAGACGAAAGGCAGGCCCTCTCAGCTTTAGCCGAGGAAACTTTTGAAACTCTTTTTAACAGAGATGAATATTTTAAAACAAAAAGCAATGTTTGCTTTACTACATTTCTAAATTATCTTACAGAATACGTGCAGAATGATATAAAGACGTACGATTCGGCATTATCAAATCCTTTTTATAACCCTAATGTTGTTTACAAAACTAAAGTGCTCCTTCAATCGAGACCAATCTGGTCAGTATTTATGTTTACGGACTTAACGTGGCATAAGTTATTTGTACCAGCCTCAAAACCTTGGAAAGAGGACAAGGAAAAGATACCCGACAACAAAGATTTAGAGCACACATGCCATGGCACATGCACCCTATCGAAGGATGCAATTCCTGAAGTGGGTGTTGAAAATCTTGAAAAGATTGAATTTATGAATATTTGCTGGTTTACTTCAGTGATCAGGCTCACTGCAAATATACCGCAGGTACGATTCATTTGCAACGGAAGTAAGGATGTGCTGATGTACCATGAAGATGCACCATTCGCAGAGAGCATTCACCATTTGCTTTCAGTCTTTGAAACAGGAAATACAGTGAGTAATATCGATGCCACTTATGTGATACAACCTCTCCGCGCAGCACGGATGGCTCTTGGGATAGCACCACGTCAACTGGGTGATGCATGGGAATTAATGAAAATTGTGATACAAGAATATATGCACTATTACAATATAGACACAAGAGTTCTATTTGAGAAGAAGGAAACCTGCACAGAATGCGGGAAGTCGAGCATAAATCAGGAAGCGAACGATTATGTGTGTTTAAATCTATCACGCCATTGGAAACAGGAAACCTGCCAGTTTGCTTACCTGATACATGAATGTCAGACAGCACCTTCAAATATTTGTTGTGAGAAAAACTGTAGTGGTTTGCTATTACAGTATAAAGAATTTGTATCGCTACCCGGAGTGCTGATCTTCAACATTGAACGAGTCAATGAAGGTAAGAAGATAATGTGTACTGTGAAATTCCCTCAGACCATTACCATTAAGAATGTCACATACAGGCTCATTGGTACTATAAACCACCATGGAGAAACCGTTAACAGCGGTCACTTTACAACTTCCATCGTGACATCCGATGGAGGTGCATTATATTATGATGACATTAACAATATCGTCGAAAAATATCCAAGGCCCAATGAGTTCGGGCAAGCGTACATTGCTATTTTGGTTAAGGTAGCTTAATGTCTTTGGACTCCAATTTTTCATAGCAAATTACTCTTGTTGTAAAGTTAAGAAGATACCGCGTCCTTTGGAAGTGTTTTTATTTTCTTGTAATGGATGAAAATCGTGCCAAATAGTTTGTTCAGACTGCATATACTGTGCACTCTCTCAGAGTTATTGTATTATTACGGTAATTTTCTGTATATTTTTTTTTGTCTATGTGTGTGTATGTGTGTGTGTGTGTGTATGCTTGCTGCTGTGCACAATTCCACATATGCCTGATCCTCGTTTACATTATAAATAGTTTATTTGATGACGAATTTCGTACCAAAATGAATAAATCAACACGCATTTAGTGTGCGGATCGTATAACAAGTGAACATCCATCGAGCGAGTTAGCGTTCGGGCTATTACACAGCGCCTATATGGGGTTGTCGTATGAACAAAGGGATCACCTTAAATATCAAATTTGCATTAAAGGAGACCTCCGGATGATTTTCAGATTTTTACATTTGAACAACTAAATATTAGTTATACTGAACACAGAGTTTCAGAATTTATTATAATCAGGATAAAGAATAAGAATATTTTCGAAATAAAAAAAAAATGCCATGGACAAGGATGATAACATGGCAGAGTCATCATAAGAATGCATGAGTTGGGGCTCAAGGAAGCAGAACAAAAGAAGAAGGAATGCATAGATTATACACAGGTGAACTTGCAAGCAAGCGGTATTGTTATGGAATTACGCTGATTTCTGAAATATGTGAACCTCCTATGTCATCATCCTTGTTCATTGTATTTTTTTTTTTACTCCAACAGGGTATTTATTGCCTCCATAATTCAACCTTTTATATCACATTATACAAAAAGGGGAAAAAGAAAATACACTGAGCTTCAAAGCACATTCTTGAGGTAAAAAAACACACGAACTATTTACACAATATACTTCATTTGCTTTGGTAAATTATAACGTGTTTTCTTACTATTCAAATCTTCCTCTATTCTTTTAAAAATTTCTCTTTCAAACAAATGTTGCGAATTAGTTTCACGACATTCTTTTCCGGTTTTATTTCTTAACAGTATATATCTATAAATACACCAAAAGGCAATTGTCAAAAGCAAATCTAATTCAGTCCCCTTATGGGCTTTTAACAGATGCATTCCTGTCATCTCAAAATCAACATTATATATAATTTTGATTATAACTGTTAGATACGAAAAGAAAATCTTATTTAATTTACACTCAATAAACGCATGTAGATTATCTTCATCTACACCGCAATGCTCACATTTTCCATCTCTTTTGATATGCCATCTGTACACATTTTTTTTTCCACTGGTAGTAGATTATACAAAATCTTAAAATTGAATTCTTTCAATTTGTTTTCTTTACAATGACACAAGTTTCTTTTGAATATATTCATCCAGTCTAATGATGAGTCGAATATCTTTTCCCAGTATATACAACATCTGTTACTATCTGGACAATGTGTACACAACAGTTTGTAAAACTGTTTGGTTGAAACATCTTGAATACTTCTTTTCTGCTTTCTTATTCCTATTCTTATTTTAGGAATTTCTAATGACCTATTATAAAACTTTATACATGATTCCGTATAATTACTTATCCATGCTTTTGGTATAGCCTGGCGTAATAAGATATAATAAAAAATCAACGTTTGCTTACTTTTCTGTCGTTTAAGTTTAGACAGAATTTCTGAGATGGATATAGAATTACCATTCTTGAAAATGTCTTTAAAAAATACAATTCCACTTTGATATACCAACCATCAAAGCATTTTTATGAAAAGTTACATATTTATTATGCCATAAAATTCCATATTGTATACTCCATGTACCATGGATTGAAATTTTATACAAATATTATTCTTTATCATTAACCAAGCTTCTAATATTTCAATATAAAACAATGGGAGTTGATTTTTACTAATCATTTTCATATTCAAACAATCCAAGTTGGAATTTAATAACAATTCTAATCCACCAAAAAAAATTATACCAATAACAACACATTTTACTCCATGTTCCTTTCCTTGCACCTATAGTGCGTCCAAGCCATCTCAATCGGAAGCTGAGTTTTTGCTTGGAAAGGTCGATCATGTTAACACCTCCTTTCAAACTCTTTGATCATCACAGTTCGTTTCACTTTTTCAGTTTTTGTTTGCCAAATAAAAGTGTATAACAAATTATTCAATCCTTTCAATATTTTCTCAGGAACTATGTCAACCATAAGTATATGAACTATTTGACTTAAGGCTAAGTTTTTACAATAATCAATCCACCAAAAAGAGTAAGTTTTCTTTTTCTCCAATTATCCAAAAGTCTTTGCAATTTCGTAAGTTTGTTTTCCCAATTCAAAGCTCGTGCTTTATCCATATCAGGTGAAACATAAAACCCTAAGTACTTTGTGGGTGTGTCTGTCCACACTAAATCAAGATCATCAAGTGACCATTTTGACTTGGCAGCTCCCAGCCACATATCTGATGTTTTGCTCTTATTCAATTTTGGTCCTGCTACATTTCCAAATAATTCCAACTCTTCATTTACTATTTCTAATGATTGTTTATCTGAAACAAAAAATAATGTGTCATCTGCATATTGTAATAATTTTACTTCAAAATTTTCCACCATCTTTAAAACAGAAATACCATTTATACACTTATTATTTCTTATTCGAGTCGACATAAATTCTGCAGCAAGCACAAAAAGTAAAGCTGAAAGAGGACATCCTTGTCTAATGCCTCTTTGTATTAAGAAAGACTCAGATATCCAGCCATGTACTAACACTGAGCTGCGAATATCTGTATACAGTATTTTTATCCATGTCTGAAAAATATCACCAAAATTAAATTTATTTAAACACAACACAAAATCAAAATCAATTACATCAAAAGCTTTTGAAAAATCTGCCATCATTATTGCACCATTTATTCTTTTTCTTTTCATGTATTCAATAACATCGATTGTCATTCGTATATTAAAAGCGGATAATCGATTTTTGATACAACCAGTTTGATCTTCGTTTACAATTTCACTAATCACTGATCGCAAGCGTGTGGCTAAAACTGCGGCAATTATCTTGTAGTCGCAGTTCAACAGTGAAATTAGTCTCCAATTTTCTAAATGTCGCTGATCTCCTTTTTTATAAATCAATGTTATGAGTCCATTTTTTTTTTCAGTTTGTTTCAGACATTTCTTTCTTTTTAAAACATTCATTAAGAAAATTCGGCAATACAAATTGAATTTCATACCAAAAAGTTTGGTAAACTTCTATAGGTATACCGTCAGAACCGGTGATTTGTTTTTATTCATTGAAAAAAACCGCACGTTTGCATTCAGCAATTGTAAGCAGACGGTCACATTTGTTTTTCCCTCTTCACTCATTGTAAGAATTTGAACTGAATTGATATACTGATTTTGCTTATTTTCTTCAACATTAGATTTCTTATATAACAGTGAATAGAATTTCACTATTTCTTGCAGCATTTCTGTTTGGTCAGTTAAACATCTGTCTTTTCCTACTGAAAACAACTGGTTTATATCTTTTCTTTCTTTCTTGTTCAGTGTAATTTGTTTAAGGTTTTTCAAAGTATTGTTTCTCTGCTCAAGAACCACAATAAATTCCGCAAATTTATAAATGGAGCTGTTGGTTTATGTACTATAAATGATGTGAAATTATGAAAATCGTCTTAAATGCCCCTTTAGTAAAGCTTGGGTGCGTTCCAATTCTAGGCCTAATGCATTTTTATACCCCATGACACTCTTCAATACTGTATGACTTCCTATATAGGGTATTACAAAATAGGTAGGTGTACTCTGTATTCCTTATTGATCCTCGAGATATGAGACTTTAGAAGGTCGTCACGCAACTCATATTCAAGAGCTGGCCGAAGCTCTTTGATGGTACTTGTACCTCCATACCACCTCTATGTGCCTCATGTATGGTCAGTTTTACGGTAAAGGGTGTAACTTTCAATTTTTAGCCTTTTGGCCCACCCTGAACACATAGATTTACAGATCTCAAAGATTTTTTCCCATGTGAGTCACCTTATGAGTAGCCACCTTGGGTAGCATAATCAGGTCCAGGTATTGATGCGTTTTGTTTTGACAGTCACATATGTACCCTAAAAATGACTATTTTGTTGCATTGAAATTTATATAACATTTTTGAAATGTTAATAATTTTCTACAGCAACTGCAGAGATCTAATTTTTTATGTTAAAAGCATAGTTGTATGGTCAATTGAAATGACCAAATTAGTTTGGTTTGTATCTGGCCCTTTATTTTAGAATACTATGACTTCAAATTTGAGGTTTCGGAGGCTTCATTTTCCGTTAACAATTGTTTACAAACTTTGATGGACAGTAATGATCAGTGGATGTGTTTTGGTTACTTTCTTTTATGCTGAAAATAGTAAGGTACAGCTAAACTTTTGACTTACATCAAAGTTTACTTGATTCTAGGGCTATTTGAAATTTTGTGATAATTTTATTCCATCAAGTGAAATTTCCGTTAGCAGTTTTGAAGCCTCCGAAACAAAGTGTTTAGTCAAATAATATGAATATAGATAAGAGAAGCGACCTAATCTATATGTCAAAATGTAGGATATGGGGCCCTAACCTAATAGACCAAAAATAGTTAAGATCCGCCAAACTCTCTGAAAATAGGAGACAATACAAATTTTCCGTTAACACGTGAAGCCTCCGAGACGCATTGAAGCCTCCGAAACAGCAAAAACATCTAATTTGACATTTCTGATAAATTCTTTGAGTGTCTGCCCCAAATTATGCCATGAAATCATCAACAGACATAGACAGACAACAAAAATAATAAAAACATTATGATACTGCAATAATTTTTTGAGCTAATACATTTTATAGAGAAAAAGTGGTTTCGGAGGCTTCAAAAGGATGTTAACACTGCATTTTTGTGATTTTCTCTGGACAAAATCAAATTAGATTTATTGTTCACCCACCCAATGATTGCTTATGACATATCTAAAGATATTTAATCACATTCAGTTTTCTGGCTGCTTTGTTTACTCACCAATATAGATTTACTATATGATTTACCTATTTTTCTTAAACAGTGCAGACGTGTCACACATAACTCTCCTTTTCATTCAGCAATAAAATATTAGCAGATGAGGATGTTGCCCCACAAATATGTTTAAATAGTGTATATCAACCAAAAAAGACACAATTTACCCATCACTTTCTACATAACATACATGATTTTCATAAAAACATAAGGCATACCAAATTAATTTTCCAGATGTTTCGGAGGCTTCATTTTATGTTAACAGCATGTAAATGGAATGTTTTGATTACAATTTTGTAATTCTAAGTCTATCAAATAACTGTTTGGACTGAATGAGACTTAATGATTCCTCAAGCAAGGTGTAGATAGTTGTTTAAATGTACGAAAAGCATTTATTTTGTAGGTTTCCTTTTGAAACAATGAAACAGGCTAGATATTGTGAGTAATGAAAGTGACTTCCAGCTTGCGTGCATGCCCACATCATGCAACAGTAGTGCAACAAAGCAAGTAGTTGTGGATACATCAATGTTCTTAAGTTGGATAACTCATTTTTACTCTTGAGAGAAGTTGAAGTGTTGTGACCATATTTGTATCACTCTTTTGACTGGTTAGACTTTGATAATGAAGACCAAACAATTACTTGATTATTTAGTGTTAAATACACTTTTTTTTAAAAGAACTGAACACTATTCCTGTCCTGAAGATTCAAGGACTTTAATAGATGGTTACTCAAGAGGGAAGCATACACTTAACTAAGAAATATATTACTTTTGAATTTAAGGTTGTATCTTTTATGCATGATCCAGAGCAAATGGTGGGAAATACTTTTTGGATTTTTAGACTTTCGACTCACTATCATCTGAGTGTAATAGTTTCGAAACACAATCTTCTACATGTCCATTTATAACCCATTGACAAATCCATTCCATTGTTACTCACATGGCATTTGTTTTTGCCATACTAAAATCTTGACTTTTTCAGCTTTCCATTTCTTAACAAGTTCTTTGGCTTTCATTTCCAATACTTATTTGGAGGAAAATAATTAATCAATAAATTTGTGATTGGATTTGAAAATAGCTAACATCTTGCAGATTATCATTTCTGTGGTGTGACTTGGATCACAGGGTACTGTTTTGGAATTTTGACATTTGATTACTTCATTCAGACAGGTTTTCATATCAATCTGTATGTCAGATCTGATGCATGTAAGGTGCAACACAATCTTGATACTATACCCTATTTTCCATACTTTATCATGCTGGCAGTGACCACTTGACTATTTTTGATTAAACAAAATGTTACTTGTGTTACGAAACATCTCTTCGCATACATGTGTGAGACTCTATGACATGTTTGCGGATGTAGTTCTCAGTGCAGTAAATGGACAGTAATGGTTGGGATAGGATTGTTTATAAATGACATAGACCTCTACTTATAAATAGCCTGTTGCCATGGGATACATGTAGTTTACATGGGTGGGTGACTGGAGAAGTTATGTTCATGAAGAACAATTATTGAAATGATTGAAATCTTTATAATCTGTTTAGTCCTGGCTTTTGTGGAAAAAGTTACAAGCCCCTAACTATTTTGAAATTCAAAGGGTTAAAACTGTAGTCTGTGGGTTTATATACTATTTCAAACAAACTTGTGGGTTTCTAAAAAACTTAGATATTTTTAAACACATTTGCTGCTTTTTAATTTTTTGCTAAAAAGGTTGTCATTTTTAGAAACAGTAAAAGTTCTGTTAGCAATTTCTCAATGCGTACCTTCAAAAACAGGCCTCCTAGCTGTCACAGGAGTCACACTAACTGGAATTTTATAAAATAACTATAAAAAAAAAGAAGCCTTTGAAGAATTAAAAAAAAAAGAAAAATAAAATGATATGAAACAGGGGTGACTTGTATACCACAGAAAAAGAAAGTAAAATTCTAACTATCATATATTATAGGGAACTATACATTTGGTCAACATTTTTTTTAAAATTCAAATTCGTACACAGTCATGGGTAGGGTATGTACATTTATCTTTTCAACAGCCGATTCAAAAAGATGAATGGGATCTTGACCATTTCAATTTCTATTGAGCTCCATGATAATATCACCAATATATTGATTATTCCAACTCCATTTTGATGATGACAGTTTGATGATGACCCTTACATGGAATGGCTGATCGGTGTTTAAGATTGCTGTTCTATGACCATGATCACTGCATTTGATAGCTACAGTGATAGTAGGGGGTATCAGGCATGGTCATATGCAAAAGAATGTTTATAAGCCTTTTTTCCCCTGTCTATTTTACAATGCTATGTTGTAATCTAACCGTCGTGCCATCTCATAGTCTATTTTCTATCCCTTTCTCATCAACAGTTGAAATTGATTTCACATGTATATAAAACAATTATGATGGGTGGTTTATGTCAATATACATCCCACAAACTGCACTTATAAAGCAAGCAAACATAATCTTTGCATTAAGTCTATAGCTACAGTTCTAACTCACTGAAAGTAATTCTTACTGCATTATGATGAAAAGTTTGACAAATGCATACAGCTGTACATGTGTGTAGCCTAATCATGTTCTGCATTGCCAAAGTCATGGATATGCAAATACAGTGTATGTATACAACTGAGCATAAAGATTTAAAATATTTTTCTTTGTCTCTTAACATATATGTTGGAAAGTCTTTTTTCTGCATACAAATAAATACTATTTTACATGTTACAACATTGTTAGTTATTTGGAAACAATCAGCTGCATTAAAGTACTTCATATTACCTTAAAATGGACCATTTTTGCATGTTAACAGTCATGATAAAGCCTCCAAAACATGCGTTGCTGCTAACTTTAAGCCGCAAAAAAAAAAGATGTTCCTAATCAGTGTACTTTTATTGCTACTGTTGCAGTTTCCTTTAGAATCATATTGCCTCATGTAATGTCATAAATTCGAACTGAGCATTGCTCAAAGTGTACACAGTTTGTCATTCACTTTTGTGGAAGCCAATTTCCTTATAATAATAAGTACAATTTGTATGAAGGGTACACATTATGCACTGCCATAAAATGTACATCTGTATACTGTTATTCACATTTTATTGATGCCTTGTTCTTATTCTAGCATGTAGTGATAGTTGCTTACTGTAGTTTTATTATTTTAAGTGAATACAGGACTAGAACTTTGTGTTACCAGTTTTGAAGCCTCCGAAACACACTAGTTTGTTAACTGAAGCCTCCGAAACTCACAAGTCTGAAAATTTCAACTTTGTCAAAAATAATCAAATTTCTTTGGGATTTGGGTTGATAAATGTTTGTTACCAAGAGATAATTTAGGGCTATGTTTAGAGTGGCTCTTGCTTCTAGAACATTCTTTTAACTTAAAAATAATTTGTCAGGTACCATTTTTACCTTGGAATTTGAAGTTCACATCCAAATAATTGCAAGAGCAAATATCTGTTGGGGGAAAAGTGTTTTGATATTTCAAATATATGTTCACAGCAAATGAAAAGTTGCATTACCTCCGCCATTGATCTTCATTTGGTTGCTGTGGGTGACCAAAACATTCTTGTTGTTTTTACCTAAATTTATCTTAAATTCCATAATAGTCACTTCATTTTTCATATTTAGCCTAAGAATTAAGCTCTGGAATGACAAAATATTGAAAATATAGACATTCCTATATAAAATAATGGCAAAGATAAATATGGAAACACAACTTTAATTTTTGACCCTTGCCACATCAAAGTTACACCCTTTACTGTAAAACTGACCGTATATGTGCGCACCTCTCTGTTGGACCGTACCGGGACTGGTAGGCCTGACCTGACTGAGAGAAGGACCGAACTCATTGCTGGAGAACTGAAAGGTACAGGGAGTGTCAGGTAAAAATGTCACAGGTCAAAATGTCAGAGGTGAAAATGTCAAAAGTCAAAATGTCAGAGGTAAAAATGTCAGAGGTAAAAATGTCAAAAGTGAAAATGTCAGAAGAAAAATGTAAGAGGTAAAAATGTCACATTCTGACATATTTACCTCTGACATTTTCACTTCTGACATTTTTACTTCTGACATTTTTACCTCAGACATTTTTACCTCTGATATTTTTACCCTCTGACATTTTTCTCTCTGACAATTACCTCTGACATTTTTACCTCTGACATCATTGCCTCTGACATTTTTACCTATGACATTTTTTATCTCTGACATTTTTACTTCTGACAGTTTTACCTCTGACAGTTTTACTTTTGACATTTTTTCTTCTGAAATGTTTACTTATGACATTTTTACGTCTGACATTTTTACTTCTGACATTTTTGCCTCTGACATTTTTTACTTATGACATTTTTACCTCTGACATTATTGCACCGAACCAGTACAGGGTACATATTGCCTCCCTTAACGAGACATGATTTGCCAAGGAAGGTCTACTGTCAGAGGTACACCCCGGTTGTACATTCTTCTGAATTGGGTGTAAACAAGATGAATGTCGTGAGACATGAGTTGTATTCGCCCCTAGTCAACAAGCTGGATCTGCCAAAGGGTATCAACCATTGCGTGATGACTGTCCGACTGCCACTGCCCAGAAAGCGGTACGTCGAGGAAATCTACATTAGGAACTGCAAGCGACCATTTCTGCTGTGCCCAGAACAGACTGACTCATCCTCTTTGGTGACTTCAACGGTCGGTATCAAATACACATCGTGGAATGGATTCTCAGGGAAAATGGACTGGGCAAATGCAAAACATTGTAGTAATGGCTTGATTACTTGTATTGGAAACCTGCATCCCATCTACTCATTGTCAATACAGTCTTTCGTCGACTGGACCATAATACGACTTCATGGAGGCATCCTCGCTTCAAACGCTGGCACTTGCTGGATTGCATCATCGTCGCAGACAAAGGGACAGGTAAGTCACCAAAGACATATTATGCGGTGCAGAGTATACTGGACAGATCACCGCTTTGGATGATCTCGAAGCTCAATATCAGGATTCAACCACCCGAATGCCCGCAGGGAAAGAAGACATTGAAACGTGTAGTGTCTCAAAACTGGAGAGAGATCAGCAGTCACTGATTGAAGAGATGGATAGCGAGCTACAACAACAGAGTTTCTCAACATTGCCTATGCCGCTGCCTCAGAGGCGCTATGTCCCATCACTCGAAAACTCCAGGACTGGTTCGATGACAGCAGCGAACTCATTCAGTCTCTACTGGAAGAGAAACATCGCATTAGCCGAGTACACCTCAAGGACCCGTCATCAGTGTCCAAGAAAGCTGCTTTCTGCAGCCTCAGAAGAAGCGTACACCTGGAGCTACACCAAAATAATGCATGAAGTGCTCACTCTTTTGGACCCTGTCGTGACTGATGCCCCTGAGAGAAACAAGATGAACGTCGTGAGGCTGGATTTTGGATGTGCTCTCAAGGGTATCAGTCATCGTGTGATGACTGTCCAGAAGGCGGTATGCCACAATGATCTACGCACCCACCATATACCAGCCTGCTGATGTCAAGGAAAGGTTCTACGAAGATCTTCAAGTGACCATTTCCGCCGCGGTGGTTCAAGTATACTGGTTCGATGAAACCAACGACCGCATTCAGTCTGTACTGCCTATGGGAGAGAAACACTGCCTGAATGTACTGAGCACACCTAAACGGTCCTTCATCAGCGTCCAAGAAAGCTGATTGCTGCAACCTCAGAAGAAGCGCACAACTAGCTGGAGCTGGAGAATACATCACTGTAAAGCCCGCCGCACACTACACGATTTTGCCCCGATTCACCGGTCTTAAGACCTTAAGACTAGAAGTGTGACGTCACAGTCTTGCCATTTTCTAGTCGTACGACTGGGTCTTAGCGCCAGTCGTAGAGATTTGACATGTTGAATCTCTACGACTGGTCGTAGGCTTTCAGCCATTCACAATGCAGTAAAATACAAGCGCACGCAGTGCGCACTGCGCGCGCTTTACAGTCGGGTCGTATAGTGTGCGGTGTCTGGTCGTACGACTGGTCTTAAGACCCAGCTTGGCTTAAGACTTTAAGACCAGTCTGATCGTGTAGTGTGCAGTGGCCTTAACCTATGAGTATGATTATGTGCTTGTGTGTATGTGTGTATGTATGTACGTATGACAAGTTGATCTGGCAAGACTATAGTATCGGGAGGTTTTTTATCACCCCCCCCCCCCTCTCTCTCTCTCTTCCCCTAATCCTTATTCCACGAGCATCATGTTGGACCCCTTGTTTTTCTTCATTGGTAATGTTATTCATTATCGGTTGCCAAACAGTCAGGTTTTGTGCTTATTCTGAGCAAGGTCTGTTTGCAAATATAGAGTTGTATATCATGTAATTATGTTATATTACAGACGTATTGCATCGTTGATGAAAATCATGTAATTATATCACATTACAGACGTATTGTATCGTTGATGAAAATCATGATGATTGTTGAAAATATTTATATTACAATTATTTTGTATAATGTTAATGAAACTGCAGAAAATTGATATACCTGCTTGAAAAAAATGGCATACAGAGCATTAATCAAATCAAATCAAATCATATCAAAATGCAGGATGTGCGCACCTCTGTTGGACCGTGCTGGGACTGATAAACCTGAGAGAAACAAGATGAACGTCGTGCGGCCGGATTTGGATTTGCCCTAGTCAACGAGCTGATTTTTACCAAATCTGAACGGTAAGTTTAAATGTCCTTGAGTTTGGTTGATGACTGGCTCCCGTAAAGTATAACTATAGTGCGCTTTGAGCGCGCGAACAAGTCCAGTACAATGTGTAGTATTGTAGTGAATAAAAAGAGGAGAAAAGAGATACTACGAAAAAAAAGCATAGTAAACAAAATATAATCCATCTGAATGAAAAACTATCGATTTCAGCATCTTGCTATCGCAAACAAAGTCCATGCCCTACACTCCATACGCATATCGAACAAGGGCACGGTTTAGATGCAACGTTGCTGAACGTTGTTGAACCCACAAATGTAGAAATTTTCAACCACGTAGTAACGAACAGCACCCATTAATATGTAGTAACAAAGTTGCAAAGATTAACAACAACAAAAAAAGAATGTATAATTTTTGTTCACTGTTCTTTATGTGGTTTGCTGTTGTTCCTGTAAACGGTGAGTTCAGCTTTTTCTTAAGATATTCTGAAGAGGGTTTTTTTTTTTTTTTTTTTGCTACGTGTATTTCCTTATTTTTGGGGTGCTGAACACGAATCCTACCAACAGCCAAATAAAACCATAATAACTGCTCCTTACATAAACCACCCCGTGAAATAATCTATATTGAAATTCTCTCAAGATCTCTGAGGTTCTAGGTCCGCAAAAAAAGAAGAAATTCTCATACTTTTTTTTTAGGAAAATAAAATTTCTAATGGCCGTCTGTATCATCTATCAAAGCAGTAGTTTATTTCAAAACACTAATGTGTATAAATTTTCCTCGATTGCGCAAATTTTAAGAGATGACTTTAATAAGTAAGAACTTGATGAGAAAACAGTCACGTCTACCACCAGTGCAGTCTTCAAACAGACACTTTAAAACTTAAACACCCCTTCTGCCCTCCATGCTCTGCACATAGGCCTATACTACTATACTAATCACAACGTTGGTGGAATATATCGACGGATCCGAAACAGAAACAAATAGCATATTTTAGTCTAGGCATGCCTTTCAACAAAAGCCAATAAATAATTTACCATTTGCGCATTTGTGGGCGACGTTTGCGAATTATTGGGCGTTTCAACATTGTTGGCGCTGTCGAGTTTTTACATTTTTTGTGGGCGATTCTTTACATTTGTGGTTGATGTATTTCTACATGAGTGGGCGTTTGTACATTATTTTGTTGGCGTTCGTACATTTGTTGGTTCAACAGTCCCCATGCATGGTAATCGAAAATACAAACCCTGGCCGTGTAAAAATAACCTGTTAAACGCATATCGCATGCTGTGAGTGGTAGGCGGTTTTAGCCGATCGGGTTGCAGAGATTCTCATTTTGCATAATCAATATGCAAAGAGCACATAGGTAAGGGATTAATCTGGACTCGGGTAAAGGCTTCGGTCACAACCCCCAATTCAAAGCTATGACCGTGTATGTCTTGCAGATTACTCAATACAATCTATTGCCCGATTTTGATCAAGCAAAATATGCGTGTTAGTTTACTATATACGGTTGAATTAGACGTGTAACCCTGTTTCTACTCTGCTTAGTGGCAAGAGGTCAATAACCTATGTGTATCAACTTGTGATATAGATGATACATGGTTTGTTTTCTCGTACTAACAAAGCTATGACTGTACATGTCTTGCAAACTACTCAATACAATCTATTGCCCGATTTTGTTCAAGCAAAATTTGTGTGTTAGTTTACAATGCGGTGGTTGAATTAGACGTGCAAGCCTATTTTTGCTCTGCTTAAAAGCAAGAGGTCAATACCCCATGTGTATCAACATGTGATATAGATAATACATGGTTTCTTTGAATGTATTACATATCTTGCAGGCTACTGAATACAACCTATTTGCCCGATTTTCGTTCAAATATAATTTGTGTGTTAGTTTATAGACAATATACGGTCGAATTAGACGTGTAAGTCTATTTCTCCTCCGCTTTTATATAGCAAAAGGTCAGCAACCTTTGTAACAACGTGTTGTCATTAGATAATGCACGGTTTCGCTGTGCATGTGCATGCCTTGCAGGCTAGCAATTCGGCCTACTCGCCCATTTCTGTTTCAGCCAAATGTGTGTAAGCCTATGTATAATATACGTTCGAGATAGTCGGACATCATGTTTTAAGCAATCATTTGTTGAGTCACAAAACAATATTCACACTTCACTAAAGCGATGTGACTTTCTGACTACGTTGTAACTGTTTTGTATATTGATATTATCAACTTATCACTTTTTTTCGAAAGTAAGAACTTTGTGAACATAATCATTTTTTTGTGTCAGTTTTTTTTTCTCCCTTGTACGCTTTAAACTTTTTTTTGTGTGTGTGTATAATGAGTTTCCCCTCGTATTGTCTCATGGTTATCAACTTTCCCTGTGTTTTATGCAAATGTGCTGTCAAAACATGTCAAAAGGGTCTCTTAACTGTGCATATCTTGTAACCAATGGGTACATGTCTCGTGTGCTAGTGTACCACTGCATTTATACAATGATGCTTCTCATCAGTTCACTGGATGGGAATGCCCAAAGTGTATCATGAAACTTTTACCATTCTATGAATCAGATATCGAAAATTATAGTGAACGAAATGATGTAATTAATGTTAATTTAAAAGGACAAACTGATGCTCAATCCCTACCTAATTCAGTCGAAACTATGGTGTATAACAAGCTCTCGGTTAAAGGTTTGAAATTTGTTCAATTGAATATTGTTAGCCTGACGAAACACATCGATGAGATACGAACAATCTTATGTTATAACGACATACATGTTCTCGCTCTTAATGAGACAAGACTTGATAATTCAATTTATGATAGTGAAATTCAGATTCCTCATTATAACATAGTACGTAAAGATCGCAACAGGTCTGGTGGCGGTGTATCATTCTATGTACATAACAGTTTAGGTTTTGATCTTTTCGATGACTCTCCTATTTCTGATTTGGCAGCCATTCCTATTCTTTTACGCATCAAAAATTCCAAACCTATATTATTAACAAATTGGTATCGACCTCCGAACTCTAAGTGTGATCTTTTAGATCAATATGAACAATTCTTAGAATTCACTGAAAGCATCGATTGTCATCTGATTGTTATGGGAGATCTAAATCTCGACATTAGTAAGGAGGTAGATGACTATGTTGTGAAACGGTACAAACAGATTAACAGCATTTATTCTTTGCATTTCGTCAATTATAGTGAATGTACCAGAATAACAAACAAAACAGCTTCTTTGATAGATCATATGCTAACAAATAGCATTGAGATGATCAAATCGCATGGTGTTTTACACAGTGGAGTAAGTGATCACTCAATGAGCTACCTAATCTGGAAAGCTCATCAGGTTCATTCAGGTGTGATATATGTTACATATAGAAAAACCAAAGATGTAGATATAGATATATTCAAGGCTGATCTCTCAAAACAGAACTGGGTAGAAGTTGAAGAGGAGGATTGTATTGATAAATGTACTGGAAAATTTGAAAAATTATTATTTGAAGTTGTTGATAAGCATATGCCCGTAAAAACCAAGACAGTTCGGAAAACTCAATCACCATGGTTAAATGAAACGATTTTTAAACTAATGAAGGAAAGAGATTTATTAAAAAGGAAAGCTATAAGAACCAAAGATGAGAGTATCTGGAAAGAATATCGTAAGTCTAAACGCAAATATTTTATTGAACAATTCACTAAAGATCAAAGTTATAATAACTCATGGAAAACATCATCATCAGTATTATCCAAGGAATGTTCTTCCTCTCAGCCTCCACCCAGTCAGTGTCAAAGCATGGCAAACGAATTTAATCACCATTTTGCCAATGTTGCAACCAGTTTGATTTCTGAATCAGCTGATACTGTAGTAGAACCTGTAGTCAGAATCTGTACAGATGCTGCCACATGCGAACCATGTGTGCGATATCCATTAACGTTTTCTATTGTAAGTGAAAGTGAAGTTTTAAAGGAAATAGAGCAATTAGAAAATAAGAAGTCAGTCGGATTAGATGGAATATCCGTGAAGATCCTAAAAATGTCAAAGGATGTAATTGTTCGACCAATAACTTTTTTGATTAATAAATCTATAACCCAAGGAAAAGTTCCAAATAAATGGAAGATAGCAAAAATTATTCCTCTACATAAAAAGGGTGATAGATTGATTCCAAATAATTACAGACCAATTTCTATTTTATCGTGTTTATCAAAAATTCTTGAAAAGATTATACAAAAACAATTACTTCAACATTTAAGTAGAAATGATATACTTGTAATGGAACAATCCAGATTTCGGCCAAAACATTCAACCTCCACGGCACTGATTAAAGTAACCGATGGATGGTTGAAGTCTTTGGATAACGGATTATACACTGGTGCAGTTTTTGTACATTTACAAAAAGCTTTTGATATGATCAACCCTAAATGCCTGCTGCATAAACTTTTCACAATAGGTATTAACGGCCCCATCCTTAAATGGTTTGAAAATTATTTATCTGACAGAAAAATAGTAACTAGTATAGGTAATTGTACCTCCGAAGAACTGGATGTTAAGCTCGGTGTGCCACAGGGATCGATATTGGGTCCATTGTTGTTTATTATATTTATCAACGACTTACCTTCCATATTTGATTCATGTAATGTGCATCTATATGCGGATGACACTGTTATTTATTTTTCTCATAAAGACCCACAAAAAGTACAAACTATTGAATGAGGAATTATTTGTATTAGATAGTTGGATGTGTAAGAACAAATTGAAAATCAATTATGATAAAACTGTGAGTATGTTTATTGGTAATAGATATATACCTATGTTGAAAAGATATAACAGTTTGGATTTGAGTATAAAAGGATATGAAATTAATCAGGTTAAAAGTTTGAAATACCTAGGATTGTATATTGATGACGAACTCAGATAGGACGTTCATGTAACTTATCTGTGTGAAAAAGTAGGCCGTATGATTTCTTTTCTTCGTCGTTTGACATATTTCATAAACAGAAATTCTTTGAAATTGATATATCGCAATATTATTCTTCCTCATTTGGATTATGCAAATGTTATTTGGGAGTCCTTTTGTGAAAAACATATAAATCAACTGCAAAAATGCAAAATAGAGCAGGAAGAATTATTCTGAAGATTAATCCTAAATAACACTTTTTTGTCAGGTCAATACATGATATATTACAGTGGGAAATGTTAAAATCCCGCCAAAAATTTCATGTCGGAGTAATGATTTTCAAGATTTTGAATAATTTAACACCTACCTATTTACACGAAAATATATTTTATTCCCCCAAACCCTACCAATTTCGGCACAGTAGCCTCAGCCTTCCAAAACCTCGGACAAACTTTTGCAAACGTGCATTTTTCTACAGGGGAGCCAAACTATATAACAGCCTTCCTCATGCTGTCCGTGACTGCAAGTCACTGAATGATTTTAAACGGTCCCTTTTTGAATTGGTTTAATTTCATCCTTGTAAATTTATCTAGATATATTTTTGTCTGATACACAAGAAATTTATCTACACTTTTCAAGAAAGCGTATTTTGCCTTGAGATTTTGTATAATTATTGCATTATAAGTTTTCATGAGACTATTATAATGTTGTATTTATATAATATGTAATCTTATACTCTTTTTTTTTCTTTTCCATACCTCTTTATAACTGGTCCCCATGGAAGACCAGCGGCACCAGAAAAGTGCAGCTGATTATGGGCTATCCAGCCGTTATCTTTCTATAATCCTACATTCTATTTCTTTTTTTTCTTTTTTTTTGTATATCGATGATGTGTCACACTATTCATTTGCTATGTGTGTTTCATTTTATGCATGATGTATCATTTTCCCTGTACCTTATATGTTGTCTTTTTTATCTGTATGTATGTTTATGACGGAAATAAAACAAACAAACAAACAAAGCCTGCCCGGAGACCAGTCATCGGCTTTTTAACCAATTTCGGTTGGACACCGACCGGTAACAGACCGGTGACCGACCAGGCACCACTAATTTTTAGGGCATCGGTCGGTCGCCGCTAAAGCTTTAACGCGGATTTAAAATTTCATCAACGACCGACCAGTTTTCACTCACACAGAATACGCTCGGTGGCTGAACGGCAACCGCCCAGCCACCGACCTAATCGAGCGGTCGTAATCAAGAGATTTATTGAACAAAAATGATGAAGATAAAAATGGCAAAAACACAGAAGAAAATCAAGTGACTAGATGGGGAAGAGGGCCCAGAGAGATCTGGAAGAAACAGGGGAGGGATAGAGGCAAGGAAACCTCATCAACTTCTCAGCAACTAGCTTCTATCTGACATTCTCAGCAGGTAGCCCACGCAGAAGAGGACTCGGCTAGCCACAAGGCATTGCAAGGGGGATATGGAAGGCAGGGACAACCACTTTCGGGCGAAAGAGATGAAGGTATATGGGGTCTTTATATAGGCATAGTAATATATAGTTTAGTTATTTTATTATTTATCTTGGCCATATGAATAAAGAAGTAATGAATGAAAAGAGATGGGGATAAAGAAAATACGACATGAGATAGGAATGGAAAATATCAGTGTAGTTAAAAAAACCCAAAGATAATTTCGAACATTCTAATCCAGGAGTGATTACAATTTTTTTTTATCTAGTCCCTTTCCGCCCATTTATTTGATTTCCTATTTTCTACTTATCTGTGGTTTCACGCAGCTGAGGTTGGTAAATCGTATTGTAATTCTTTAATCTTTTCTTTTAGTTTTTATCTTAATGATTAAGATGCTAATAGCTCAAATACCAAATCGATGTTCCATATGCGCTTAACAATATCTCTTACCATCTCACAGCATAAGCTCAAAAGCAAATGATAACAATAAAAAAATTAATGTTATCACACGATAGAGAACATAAACTGTAATCTGACATCGATTGCTATACGTTACTTTAACAAAAATATGTTTACTTCACAAGCGAATCTTTATGGCAAATTGATTTTTCCTTTTTGTTTAAAGATCCCAAATACTGGGATTGTTAGCCTCGCTTTCGTGGTCGTTGAGGTAGAATTAGGAGCACAGTAAACCTTGTTGCCCTGTTAGATGGAAAGCAAAAGCGTTGTTGCTAATGGCCAAGTCACATAGGCATTACATAATAATTATCCAGGTAGATGTTGAGACATTCCCGGCAGAGACCGCCGGTATAAGCCTACGGGACACCGGTAAGTGACCCATCGATCACCCGTCAGTCGCCGAGCAATTTTGTAAAAATCGACCGGTGGGACATCGTCCAATTGCCGATGATGGGGCATCGTTCGGTGACTGCTCGGACTCTGTGCGGAGAAGATCCTCACATGATATTTGGCGAAATTTGCATCTAAAATCGACGGGTGACCGACTGGAAATTGACAGGGAATCGCTCGGGCATCTCTGAGTTTTACAGCCTGCTCGTCATTTCCAAAAACTGCGGGGAGATGCCAAAATTTCAGCGGCGACCGAAGAGGCTACATATCTGTCGGTCGCCGTTCTGAGTTGTGACTGTAGAGCCTAAGCAACATAATGCTAAGTTGGCTGCCAAATGTTGAGAGGAAATAAATGATTTATTTATTTACATCGATGTAGGGCAATTTGTCAATAAGTTGCAATGAAAACATCTCGACAGAAGAATTTCATGAATTTGAATAATTACGCAGTACCCACTGCATGCTATAAGGATTAGAACCAACACTTACTGTCAGGCGGAAGCTCGGTGGTCTAGTGGAGATTACACATGTCGGAGAACAGGAGGTCGTAGGTTCGAATCCTGATCGAGTATGTACGCCCTTGATTTTTTTTAAATCATGGCTACTACTAAAACACTGATCAATTCAGTCCTTATTTACGTCGACGTACGGCAATTTGTCAATCAGTTGCAATGAAAAACATCTCGACAGAAGAATTTCATGAACTTGAATACGCAGTAGGCCTATACCCGCTGCATGCTATAAGGATTAGAACCAACACTTACTGTCGGGCGGAAGCTCGGTGGTCTAGTGGAGATAACGCCTGTCCGGAGATCAGGAGGGCGTAGGTTCGAATCCTGCTCGAGTATGTACGCCCTTGATTTTTTATCATGGCTACTTCTAAAACACTGATCAATTCAGTGCTTATTTACGTCGATTTAGGGCAATTTGTCAATCAATTGCAATGAAAACAGCTCGACAGAATTTCATGAATTTAAATAATTATGCAGTTGTACCCGCTGCATGCCATAAGGATAAGATCCAACACTTACTGTCGGGCGGAAGCTCGGTGGTCTAGTGGAGATAACGCCTGTCCGGAGATCAGGAGGGCGTAGGTTCGAATCCTGCTCGAATAACAGTTATGTACGCCCTTGATTTTTTTTATTATCATGGCTACTACTAAACCACTGATCAAATCAGTGCTTTTTACGTCGATAAAATATAGCAGTAGGCGTGAAGGACGAACAAATATTGGAGTAATGAGGCTTAAATCAGGGTGAGCACCTGATGAATTCAGTGTAGTTTGTTCGACTGAAGAAAACGTGAATTCGCATTGTGATAACATGAATCATCAACAGAGAGTATCGAGAATAGTCAGTGATAAGTATACGTAACCGACTATAACCGCATTTACATCTACTAACTTCGCGATTTTTTAACTCGCGATACTTTGGTTCCACCGTAATCCACCGTACACTTGCGCAAAAGCATGCGAAGTTTGAGCTTCACGAAACATCAAGATTTTGGGTCGGTAGTGCGCATGTGTATTTACCTCTCTTCCACTAGGGGTTGACGGTAGACGAGTGGAAGCGCGCGCTATTAATTTGTATTCACTGCTGTGCAGTCTAGTTTGCTTGCAGCTGGATGGAAGGTTGAGCCAGGGCTTTTATCAGTCCAATGCACATATTAATTTGCGTTTCCCGTGAGTGTAAACTTACGATAAAACAATATAGTTTGCTGTATTAGATAACATACGTAGTTGGTGTGTAAAACTTTAGTTAAGTATGGGAACGTTGATGAAAGCAGCATTTAGGAGGATCATGAAATTTCGCTGTGACGAAAGTGAGAGGCAGGCTCGGTTTCTTATGTACGAGGTGTTACAAAAAGCATTTTCCGCTTTTGCACCTTAATAGTTCAAAAACTATAAATTAGATAATACTGACATTGATATGAGCAATAGCTGAAAAGTGTACAATTTTGTTGGAGGTAATTTAAAATGATAGCCTAAATCAGTTTCATTAAATTCCAGATTGATTATTAAGTTAAGTTTAAGGTTTTGCTCTGTTTTCGACCCTCTGTACAAAATGTGATTAACAACCAGACAATAGTCCTGAACAATGGCCAGGATTGGAATATGCTCTATTAAATACTCAAGAGAAATTCCACTATCACAGCTAGTCTTTATTCATACTGAAATGCAGTGTATGAAAACATCATTACATGTGCTTTTTGTATGTGCACGCATTTTACCCTTTGCCATGAATTGAGACTAGCAGTGCCCAGGGCAATCTATCATGAATTATTAATGAAGTATTCATGTGGGTTGGAGCAAGAGTCCAGAAGCCTAGTCAGCAGAGCTCTGCAAAAAGTTGTTCATGTATTCGTGGTATTAATGTCTATTCTTCAGGGTCATTGTAAGCACACACTCCATATTATTGGTTCTTGTGTCAAGTTCAATTTTGTACAGAGGGCTCAAATTTGTCCGAAATCTGGAACTTAACCCATGCCAATTCCTGATGGATTCCGGGGGCTACGATACGGCGGTGAAACAATTTTGTTCAAAATTTTCTCATGGATTTCAGTTCCGTATTAATATCCAAACTGACCCGGTTCGAACCGCATTGACTCGCATCGACCTGCTGCAACCCGCAGCGCAAAACCGTATGGATCCTTGCCGTATACGGCATTGCCTTCATGCAACTGATGATGACAAGGTTTACGGTACGGGTCGAAACGGGTTGACACGGGTCGATAGGGGTCGAAAAGGATTCAGTTAAGGATTTATCATATCAAGCGGATTTTTATACGGCTCGAACCGGGTCGATACGGTTTTAATTCCTATATGGACCCGGTTCAAAAGCCGGCCGTGTGTGATTGTAGCATAAATTACCCTCCATTCCGGGACTATAATCCGGCTCATTTTCAACCGGATCAAATCCGTTTTGTGACCCGGCCGTGTGTGATTCTAGCAATAGTTTTATTCACGCGCCGAGGATCGACCGTATAGCTTGTACAGCTGTACCGTGTACGGTGGCCAGCGGCCGACGTACTTTCCATGTTCCGAAGTGTAATAGGGAGCGCGCGTAAATTTCCCGTGCAATTCAGAAATACCAAAAGTCACGTGATGAAAAATCGCGATATTTCTGCAGTTTGGGTTTACACTTGCGAAACTTCGCCTCAAACATCGTGAAGTCTCAAAAAATCGCACTCCGGCTGGCGACTTTTCGGGCGATGTTTCGAGGGCTTTTGGGTGTACTTGCTTAGCAACCTGCATCCTAATTTCGCGATTTCCAAGCAAATGTAAATCCCCCTTTTCTCCCTAAGAATTACTCTTCTCTTGCTCTCATCTCGCCGACCGAGAATCATCCCACAGAGACATCCCTGCCCCTGCAGTTACGTGCCCCCCCCCCCTTTCAACCCAGACTAGCTGGTCTAACGCCCCGCTAATATTGTTTAGACGTTCAGTTATCCCAGTTTCCTTGCTATACGTCGTTTGAGCTGTGTCTCATGATCTGAGAGATATGAGGTTTTCTCTGTTAAATGTGTAAACCTATCCTGTAATATTCATGTCATTGTATGGCATGATTATGCAAGATTAAAAGATTTCTGGAGCGCCCAATTAATTTCGCCTCAAGACTAATTAAAGTGACTTAAACCATAATTTGAGCTATGTTGTTTCTTAGTCCTTTTGAGTAAAAAATCTTCTGTTGGTGATAAACCCGAACTGGGCCAGGTTAAGTCAACCTGTAACACAAATGGAGGCACTTCCCGGATCGTAATTTACGTTACAGTGTTTATGTTTATGAGTTAAGTTTAATCGAGCTAGCATTCAATAATTTGTTAAGTTGAAGTTTGTTATTTATTTTGATTTTGTGTTGAGCACCAATCTGTATAGTACTTGTTACATTACCACATCATACCGTTAATAGGCCTATATTCTGGTCTGCCATTTGTTGGTCTACTGTAAAATCCGTCTTACAATAACTTTTGCAAGTTGGATATGTTCATTTCATAAGTTCTTGGCATAGCTGATAATGAGTTTCAAGTTGAACTAGAAAAGTTCCTCTCTAGTCAGGGAAAGGCGGCAGACCTGACTGAACCGTTAGGAATTAAAGAATCCCCTAAACCTTCCCAAACTGAATCCCCTGATCCAACAAACATGTCCCGAAGACAGTTGAAAGACACGTCCTGTCCACTGCTCCAGCAAACCGGCGTCGGCTCAGGATCTTTTCTGGGCGGATTTCTACACCCGCTGGTGAACTAGATTATAGTTGGCGACGCCCGGCAACGTAGGTGGTTGATGCTGAGCTGTCCGAGACGGAAAAGCTGTCCAAACTCTTTGAAGCCTTACTACTCCCGGCCAGCAAGGTGCTGTGGGCACTTGGATGAAAGGCCGCTGCAAAGAACCATGTGTGTGGCCTTGAAAAAACCTATGGAACGACAGCAGACCCAGAAAAGTTGTACTTACAAGTGTGCTCCTATTTCCAGCGTTACGGAGAGATGGCATCTGATTTCTTTTTCAGGCTACAGGATCTGATTACCAAAGCTCAGGATAGGGATGCCATTGAGTAAAGCAAGGTACATAAAGTCAGGGCGAATCAATTCACCAAGGGCTGCCTTTACAACGACCCATTGCTTGTGGCACTCGATCTAAAGGGCAGGGAGACCAAACCTGACTTTGCGTCCCTTCTGCAAGATGTCAGAATGGAAGAACATAAGCAGACAGAGAAGGAAGAGAGGAGGACTGTTGGTTATGAGGAAAAAAAGGGGGCCACAACTATAATGAGCAAGCAGCAGCAGATGACAAATTTGCTACAGGTCTCCCTATTACAGCAGCAGTTAGCAGATCAGACACGCGCCGACCAGCCATCAAAGAGGGGATCCAACAAACGGGGGATGTTCTATTACAACTGTGAGGAGGAAGGCCACAGGAGCAGTGTTAAAAGGAGACTGTGCTGCATTGGTGTAATCTCATCACGGGTGAAGACAGTATCGGGAAACCAGTCCTGCCACCAGTAGAGGGACGACCGATGGCCACCATTAAGGAGAATCCCATAAGGCAGATGACAGCTGTTCAGATAGAATCTCACCCATCTATGGCTAAAGCTGGGTTCGTCAAGGTCCTGCCCGAATCCCTGATAGTGGAGGTACAGCCAATGTCAAGGTCATCCTCTGAGAACACTGCTTGGTGCGCCACTTACAACCAAAGCACGGTCTGAGATGTCAGAGGAGGATTATCATGAGGCACCACGCGAACCTCCAACTTGAAGATGGTGTACTGTACAAAAAAAAAGCCACCAACTCATGGGGTGATAAGGGCAATCAACTTGTCCTGCCTTCGAGCCATCGGTCTGAAGCTTTCAACCTCCTCCACAGGAAGTGGGACACCTTGGGCACGAACGGCATGACCGATCCAAATTATACTGGCACCGCATGGAGAGTGATGTACAGCAGTGGTGCCGCACCTGTGAAAGATGTATCCAACAGAAACAGATGTCTCAAAAGTCTGCACCTCTTGTCAATAGAATCACGACAGCCCCGATGGAGCTCGTGTGTATGAACTTTTTGTCAGGATGACAAGAATACGTCCAACATACACGTCCACATCGGCCCTATTATCATCACCACATATATCCGGCCCCGAAAATGGCGACAGATAGGAGTATAGGCACAGTGAGACATTGAACCGGATGCGGAGGAGTTTGTCCCTACAGCAGTAGCTGTTCATGCAGAATCATCAGATGGCAATGTCAGAGCGGATCGTACGAGACCCACCTCCCGCAATTCCAAATAGCTCAAGCACTGTTGATGAATCGCCACCCTCAAGTGACATAGAGGAAGGTGCTGCTAAAACACCCCCGCCCAGGAGATCCTCCCGACGTCGGTCCCCACCTGACAGACTTTTGTATGGTTCCTTGGGAAACAAGAAAGTTAAGCTTATCCAGGAACACTTAGCCCTCCAAAAACAAACTTGTTCCCTCCTTCAGGCTTCCCTTGCCCGTAAATTCAAAATCATGTCGAGGATGCCAAGATTTTATGAGGGGAGAATGTTAGTCGCTGCTAGTATAAAGGGCGACAGTTTATTATTTTTTTTTTAAGTTGTACTGTATAATATTTCTATATAATATTCACCGTAGCGCTGTGTACTAGTCGCCTGTACAAAATCTGCTTATCAATCCTACATAGAGGTGGGCTTTCTTTGGAATGTCGAATAGCATAACCAGGTTGTTGTTTTAAGCCGACGTACCGGCTTGCTCCTTGCCTGTGTGGAGGTTCCAGTTGCCCTCAATCAGTGAGAGCAACCTTAGCTGTTGGAGAGAAGAGACATGCCTACTTCTCCCTAAGAAATAATCTTCTCATGCTCTCATCTCACCGACTGTGAATCATTCAATTCAACGTTTTATTCATTTTTCGACAAAAAAGATATGAACATCACTTTTTTGATAACAGAAATTAAGGTGCGTAAAGTATAACATGAAAGAATGTATATACAATGATTGTACCACCTTATAATAATTATACACTATCATATAACTCCACACAGGTAAGGCAACTTCAGATTTAATCATTTTATGTTAGTTTATTGTTTAAGGCCATTTGGATGTCTATTCAGGAATCCATCAAGATGAATAAAATCATTCAGATGTAGTGCAAAACTAACATTTTGACTTGATGCATATGTACATGGCAGTGTAATAGTTGTTCAGAATGATTCCGCTGCATGTGGTACCACTATTCATCCCCCAAATTCTCTGATATATATACTTGCATGGCAACTTTGATTGTCGCAGAATAATTACTATTTTGATGCAAAAACGAAGTAGAGTATCGCCCGGGTCAACCAGGTAGTATGAGCTCCGTACCTGTGACAGCGATATTTTTTAGCTCAAAGTCAAATGACATGACTTGTGAATCAACTTGAGCAACGGTTACACGGTTATAACTCTGCAAGAACCATTTCTGTACAATTTCATTAACACTTCAATGGGTTTTATGATAAAAGAATAATAATTGTAGAATGTTATTGATACTCATCTGAACTTATTGAGTGCTAAGAAGAAGAATCATGTCTTTTTCTTGTAGATAAAATAAATACTATTGTTATTATGATGCCCATATAATGCACCAGATGCCGAATCTAGGCATTAAGTGAATCTATCTAATATTTCATGAATGTAATATCACAATCGCATATTTTCTCAGTTGCAACTACATGACTTGATATACTATGCGTTAGCTTGCACATGTTGTACATAGAATTTGATGTGTTATATACCTGACAGTACAGTGTGGTATAACAGGGTGTGCCTTTAACGTTTGGTTTAATGTACTGTAATGTCCTCTGCTTCCACTATCGCTGGGCTATGTTGGCCCTGCTTTGCAGGGTGAGCCAGCTGGACATAATTGTTTTGAGTGTTATAACTAGTTGGGTCCACTTCTCTCTTTTTGGCCGAACCCAAAGGCCCGAATTGACGAAGGTGGTACAATAGAAACCATGGCTTAAACCATGGACAATTTCTATGGAGCGCCAAGTGTCGAATGGCCTATTTCGTTACGAAGTCAGTCATTTCGTAACAAAATTACAACATTTCGTCGACGAAATGAATATTTCGTGAACAAAATTGTCAATTCGAAATGACTGATTTCTTAACGGACTAGTCCATGCGACATTTGGCGCTCCATACAAATTGTCCATGGTTTAAACCATGGTTTCAATTGTACCACCTTTGTGAATTCGGTCCAAAGTGAGGAAAATAGGAACTGCCTGGTTTATGTGAGAGACAACAGTATTTTGTATTTTGTTTTAGATAAAGTTAGCAAAAATTGAAAAGGGAGAGCAACAACTTGCCTCACCTCCAGACTAATTGAAGTGCCTTAAACCAAAATTTGAGTTGTTATGTTGTTTCCTTTAGTTCTTTGAATTGATTACAAAATCTCCGCTTGGTGATAAATAAGCCCAAACTGGACAAGGTTAAGTCAACCTGTGGCATATGTATTATACAAATGCGTATTACACGATTCAGAAAACAATGTACGGTGTCGAAGGTAAATGCTGTTCTTTCTACTTCCTCTTTTCGATGAGTTTCCTGTCTGCTAGGTTACGGGTAGGTAGGGTAAAGGCGCCCGCCCCCAGGAAAGGCCAAGACTTCACCGGTGTCAACGGGAGGGTTTCGACCCTCTTGTTGACGGGAAAGGCGTAACCCTATACTGCGGTACAGAAGCAGACAGGTTAACTTAACTTCATTCTTCTATCCTATTTAACTACATTGCACTCGAGTAGACTGTGCTTATAGCTGGTCTAGTCCGGATGTATGGGGCTCTAAGTAGAGGGAGTGCCTGTGTTGTTCAATTGCCGTAATCGGCTTTGAGTACGGCTCTGAGTAATGGGCCCTCTACCGGCACCATCTTCGTCTCCTGGAGCGCTTCACCAGCGATGTCTCTGCTCCATCCCAAACATCCACTGGAGTGACTTTGTCACCAACATCAAAGTACTTGAGCTTGCAGAGATCACAAGCATCGAAGCAACGCTGATGGAAACCCGATTGCGCTGGGCTAGCCATGTCTCAAGGATGGAAGACCATCGCCTTCCGAAGGCCATGCTGTACGGTGAGCTCTCTTCTGGACTCCGAGATAGAGGTGGACCCAGAAAGAGATTCAAGGACTGCTTGAAGAGAGCCTTGAGCACCTGCCACATCGACCACTGACAAAGGGGTGCTATCGCCTCTGATCGCACATCTTGGCACCTTACTGTCCGACGGGCAGCAGTCGCCTTTGAAAATGATCGCAGGGTCCACTTCAATGGAAAAAGACAACAGAGTAAAACCCCAACGCCCAACCCAACCAACCATTTTCCCCGTGCAACCGCTGCAACTGTGCCTGCCTGTTCCTCATCGGACTCATCAGTCACTTTCGAGCCTGCAGCTGACGTAAACTTCCTTAAATCTTCGTTCGTGAAGCAAAGCTAAACTACTACTGTAAAATTACCATATCCTGGTATTATATGGCCATCTTGTCCGTTCGTCATCCGATAGCCGTCCTGTGGCTGTTGCGTGCGTATGTATTAGATGTGCTGTACATAATAGGCATTCCATCCGTTCCATCTCTTGCGACAACGGACTCTACACGAGGCCTAGCGGACGGAAACGCTTGGTTACGTTGAGATTGCGTACGATATGAAATGTATTTTATTTGTGTACAATAAATTTGTTCAGCCATTGTCAAGTGTCAAAGCGTTGGAGGAGGAGGAGGAGGCGAAAATTCGTCAATGGAAAAAAAAACAACTTATTTGATAAAATGCATTAATCGTTTTGTTCTCGACATTCAATGTGTAAAAACCAATACGTGTTCAAAATAATGAAGATAATGTCATGTTGCATTATGATATTGTTATGATCAAGGAAGTGTGTATTATGTATTAATGTATTAAATATTAGGGGTAGGGAGGATCGAGGGAGGTTTACAGAATCTTGTATCAAAACTAATTTAGTCTGGCAGACCAGAATGCTAAAAATGTTTCCACTTTTAGAATAATTCACATTACTCTTAAAGAAATGTATATTGGAATCGTAACAATGTTGATAATCATCACAACCTTTTGTACATATGTATGAAATGACAAATAAAATGTAAAGTCAATTATATTCTGACTGTTGCTGTTGGTTATTCAACTGTATGTCGTGATTAAGTGTATTTAATGTACTATATTCTCATACATTGTCATATGACTGTGGACCTGAACTAAATACTTAATGAGTCAGTGGACATAAATCGGGAGTACAGTGCACAGGAAAAGTCATGCTACGTTTACATCATGTTCCTGGCGGCCACGACAATCACGTTTTATACCACGTGGACAAAACGGGATGAACGTGAGACAACGCGGTTGGACGGTGCCGTGGATGCCGTGTCAGATTTTTAAACTGCCAACAAAAAATGTCACGGCAGAAACCTTGTATGCCGTAATAAAACGGGATGAACGCAACAAAGCTTGGAGGCGGTCCGTATGGGACTCGACGAAAAATATTGTGTAGTGTAGCCTGATCAGACGCCCTGAGAACAGCATCTGATAGCTTTCTGTTCACTGGAGAGAGGGCTGGAAAGAACAAGACGTTAATGCAAAGGGTGAAAAACAGGAAAATCCCATCTATCCCCGACGCACTACGTTTTGGGCAAACGGGGCTGCCGTGGCCGCTGTGAACATGTTTAATAGTGAGAGTGTGTGAGTGGGTATGTGTGTGCGTTTGTGTGTGCGTGTGTGTGTGTGCGTGTGTGTGTGCGTGTGTGTGTGTGTGTGTGTGTGTGTGTGCGTCTGTGTGGGTGTGACGATATTTGCTAGGGATAAAATGATGGATGATAACTTTTTTTCATAAATTGACCTTTCCCTCTATACTCACGATGCATTTAGCTCGTGAATTGACTTACACTGACATCATTAAAGGACAGGTTCACCTTCATAAACATAAGGATTGAGAAAATGCAGCAATATAAGTAGAACACATCAGTGAAAGTTTGAGGAAAATTGGTCAATCGATGCAAAAGTTATGAATTTTTAAATTTTTTGTTTTGGAACCGCTGGATGAGGAGACTACTGCAGCTTGTGAGTCATATGCGTACAACAGTATAAAGAAAAATAATGTAAAGAAAATTCAACATATTTTCACTTTTTTCGCATAATAAAAGACCACTTGACTTGTCTCTTTCTAAAGGCAGGGGGAATAATATTACCCATAACATATGTCGATAACGAGTCAAGGGAATGTGTACTTTTTTTCAAAAGATGAAATTTTGTGAAATTCTCTTTATATTTTCCTTATATTGTTGTACGCATGTGACATCTGAGTTATTTAATACACTGCAGTAGTCTTCTCATCCAGCGGTTACTGCACAAAAACTTCAAAAATTCATAACTTTTGAACGGACTGTCCGATTTTCCTCAAACTTTCAATGATGTGTTCTACTAATATTGCTACAATCGCTCAATCCTTACGTTTATGAAGGTGAACTTGTCCTTTAAAAAGAATTTCTCTCATAGGCCTAGATTTTTTTCAGTCAACTGGAGCTGTGCTGAGGCAAGTGTGACTCTAATGTGTTTAGTTTTTTAATGATTTCTCCGCAAAAACCTCTCATGCAACCATTCAACCATTCAACAAATCCACTCCACACCATACAAAAACGAAACAAAAGAAAACATAATGTTTCTACTGCTCCATTTAGTAGTAAAACTATTTTTCACGTGCTTTCTATCGCTTGTTTCTACATTTAGTTTCTTTAATGGGTTTATTATTGAATGACCCAAATGACAACCTATTTAATTTGTTCTTTGCTCTATGCAAACGTAGGGGAGACCGGGTCTAGTTGTTACAATTTTCACATTTTTAGGTCTGTACAAAAAACGAATAGAGGAATAGGCTTCATTTTTGCTTTGAGGATACCTTATTTCCTCCTTTAATTAAAAACAGTACAAACTTTGGAAGTCCAGATAATATAAACAAGATATTACGTAATCAATACACACACAATTTTGTAACAACTTTCCCCAATGTTGGGGTAAGTTACAGCACATGGGGTACTTTGTTACACCGTAGAAAGTCAACTCAAATCGGGTAATGCAGATCTGACGTGTTAGGTAATTCTTAATATTAACCTGTCTGGGTGTGCATGTTAGCCTATGCTGGGGTGTATGAGTGTGTTGGGTGTGTGTGGGTGGGTGGGTGTGTGTGTGTGTGTGTGTGTGTGTGTGTGTTTGTGTGTGTGTGTGTGTGTGTGTGTGTGTGTGTGTGTGTGTGTGTATAACCACAAATTCAATTGAAAGTGCACTGGGGTAAGTTGTTACACCACTCGATTCTCCAGACGGGTCAAGTTGTTGTATGACAACTTGACCCAGTGCGTTTTCAAAAACTTTTCACACCTGTGGCCAATAACCAATCAAACATCACGTGTTGCTACTTTCACCAAAAGACAGCCAAAACACGCTTCTTTCAACCACATACTCATCACTTACTGGAGAAGAATGGATTTGGTGTAATAAAGAAAATTCGAATTTTTCAAAATTTTACTCGGAGAGGTAAAAAAGTGTTTTTTGGACCAACATTCTACATGTGACGTCCAGGCAACGCCAGATTTCGCACGCAGAGATCGTTGGCTATACGTTTTGATTTGATATTACTTGTAACACCCTCTTTTGATCATATTTAGAGAAAATGACAGTGTAATAACTTGCCCGTGTAACAACTAGACCCGGTCTCCCCTACAAGGAAAAATCATCATCATCAATGGAATATCAAAGAGGCTGTTTTTTTTTCTCTCTCTCTCTCTAATTCGCGCCTTGTATATGAGTCCACTCAATCACTTTTCAGGCAACACAATTGAAAAACGTTTCAAACTCTTTTTGAACTATTATTCACTCGGTTTAACAGATTTGTAGTTCAATTTCGTCCCAAGAAATCTGGAATATGCCAACCCTAGTTTGTAATTCGTCTTATGTCGATCATTTTCGAACAAAGTATATTCAATTTGATAGTCATTTCTCACACATTCTCGTCATTTGCAATTCAGTTTAGTCCTTCACACTCGCTGCACACATAACAGCAAAAGCAAATTCGTTTTTTAGCGATCATTTTCGTCAAACTTCCCTTCAAATTCATCTCGTATCTTTTTTGTTCTGATTTCCTGATTATTCAATTTTTTTCCGGTAACAGTTCACTTTTTCCACATTGAGGAGTATCAAATATTTGTACCCCACCCCTACACACACAAACACAGACACACACACTCACACATGCAAGCATTCAAACACATCCTAATCAGAGTCACAGGGAGACAAACATTATGTAGTGTTACACAAACGAAAACAGTGATCCACGATTTCCAGGCACATTATGATTGACGACAATTTTACGTATGTAGATTTTAAGCCCGTTTTGATAAAAAAAAATAATCAAAAGATATTGTTTTTGCCGTTTTCCATGTTAAATAAAGTTTGTTTCATACACAAGATCCAATACCTCATAGAAAAGTTGTTCAGTTAAGCTATAGGGTGCGTTTGTGTGTGTGTGTGTGTGTGTGTGTGATTAATTTGAAGGGAAGTTTGACGAAAATGATCGCTAAAAGGCGAAATTGCTTTTGCTGTTATGTGTGCAGCGAGTGTGAAGGACGAATTTGACATGTAAATGACGAGAATGTGTGACAAATGACTAGATAAAACAGACTTTGTTCGAAAATGATTGACAAAAGGCGAACTTGAACTTAGGATTGGCATATTCAAGATTTTTTGAGTGAATGAAGAAAACAAGTTTAAAATGATAGGGAAAATAAATAACATAAATTTCATTCATCAACGGAACATTCAAAAGACTCTACGACGTGAGCGTAACATATCGCGAGTGCAGTATTGACAGGTTGCCGTACAAAAAGAGCGACCTCATTCGGTGCAGCACACTACAATGTAGTTATCTGCTTACAGTGTAATAGTATATACTTACACTATATTTGGCCAGTGAAAATTTCCGTAGTATTTCCTGTTTGGAAGACATCTGAGATTTTTGGCTTAAAGGGAAGCTTAACCTTGAGCTCCAATTGACTCAATTGCGAACAATAATAGAGTAAATTAATGAGCAGGTGCCAGGTCAGTATGATAACATTCAGTTTCAGTTTCAGTTTATTTTATCTAATCACGGCAATTTGCTTCAACAAAGCTGTTCTTCTGCAAATCCGTGAATAATATAAAAATAGCAGAAATACATACAAAGTGAATATACAATAATAAAGAAATGAACAAGAATCAGGTATAGCAATTAAACAACGAAACATTAAAAAAGTACAGCAAAAAAAAAAACATATCCACTTATATCGGAAAAAAGCAAGAGAGTTAAGGAAATTCTTGTCTTTTTGTCGCAAAACTGTGAAATCACTTCCTTACTTATACTCAAATCAGACAAGGCAATGATAATCATCAATTTACAACGTTACCATTTGTAAGGTAATGGCTTCAATGACATCCGAAGAACGAAGACACTTGATGGTCTCGAAAGCAGTCCGGGATAATGAATACAGCATGACATCACAAAAGGGACATGTTTACTGTAGTCTCGGATCATCACACTAATACCATAACAGCCTTATAGATTGGCACCTGAAGGCTATTATACCTGTTCCGTTACACAGAACAATCCTTTGTTTGCGTACATGATTGTTTGCGTACATGATAATATCATGCAATATCAAACTTTCCCGTCTGGCATGTAGGCATAGAATGATGTTGTTTTGTGTCACGAGACCTTTGGAAATAACAGTCCATTGATGCCATATATACGCACTTGAATATTGTCGTGTCCCTGCTCATACAGCTGCGATCATTAATTCGTGTAAGTATACCTCAGTCATAAAAATCCCAAATATTGTATGAGTTCAAGGTTCACGAAGCGGTTAGTCGACGGTCATTTCGTCTGCAGAGAAAGATCAACAGCTTCAACGTAGAGATGTCACGTTCTGCAGGTAACAGAATCAGCATGGAGAAAGCTGTACGAAATATTGGTGCGAGCTAAGGCTTTTCAGCTCTTATCTGCTAAATCTCAATACAATAGTTTTTGCAGTACCCTACTGCTATTATTGTCCCATCCCCATCCACCCCCTCTGGAATGTCCTAAGCAGACGGTTAAAAAGCTCTTTTCAAATCATCTGACACTAAAGGTGCCATGTCTGTATCGGCGTGCCAGTATATGGATTCTGTCTAATTCTAAGTTCTGATATATATACATGTAGATATCAGCTGTCGATATTGTTGCGGCCGAATTAAAGATCTTTTCCAGAGTACTTAATTTAATGTCGACAGCAATTTATGCTTTGTATTTTGTTTCACATTTTTGTTGAATGGAAATAAATGATAATCAAATTGAATTGAATTGATCGGTAAGAGACGGTCTCTGGTCTCGCACACTACAAGGCTTTAAAAAATGCCACAAATTTCATGTCAGCTAGGATGATTTTAAAATGTTGAATTGGATTCGTCGACTTGGTTTTTTTTTTATGCTCGTCGAAAAAAAATCTGCCAATAGCTGTCACATGACCTTACAAAGAATTAACAGTTCAGCATTCTCAAAAAGTGATTTGTATGTGTGTGAGTGTGTGTGTGTGTGTGTGTCTGTGTGTGTGTGTGTGTGTGTATGTGTGTGTGCTGATGAAAATATTCTTGTAAAAAACCTAACATTACACTTTGGTGAACATACGCTTCAGTATTTGTTGTGATTAATGGACAGACACATGCACACACACATACACACACACGCACACACAAGAAACTCGTAAATGTCGGAAACAGTTGTCTTCCTTTCATGAAGGTTAAACTAAGTGTAAACACCATTCACGGGTTTAGTCAGTTCGGCAGGAAAAGGTTACACTAGGGCGGAAGAAACAGGCTGAGCGATAGAAAGTAGAGAGTCAGATAGAAATATAGAAAGATAGATAGATAGATAGATAGATAGATAGATAGATAGATAGATAGATAGATAGATAGATAGATAGATAGCGATGCATGGATAGATAGGTGGATGGATAGACAGGTAGATAAATAGATAAATAGATAAATAGATAGATGATAGATAGATAGATAGCGATGGATGGATAGATAGATAGGTGGATGGATAGACAGGTAGATAGATAGATAGATAAATAGATAGATAGATAGAGAAATAGATAGATAGATAAATAGATAGATAGATAGAGAAATAGATAGATAGATAAATAGATAGATAGGTAGATAGCGATGGATGGATAGATAGATAGGTGGATGGATAGACAGGTAGATAGATAGATAGATAGAGAGAGAGAGAGAGATAGATAGATAAATAGATAGATAGATAGATAGCGATGGATGGATAGATAGATAGGTGGATGGATAGACAGGTAGATAGATAGATAGATAGGTAGATGGATAGATAGATAGATAGATAGATAGATAGATAGATAGATAGACAGATAGATAGCGGTGGATGGACAAATAGGTGGATGGATAGACAGGTAGATAGATGGATAGACAGATAGATAGATAGATGGATTAGATAGATAGATGAATAGAGAGAAGGGGAGAAAGAGGGAGAACGAGGAGAGAAGAGAGTATGAATTTCTTTTATAAAACACTCTAGAATTGTGTCTGGTAACAGATGGACGTAATTTATTGCTTCCTGCATTATCGTCGTGCGTAGTTCAAGGTACATAATTTAATCTTTCAATTCAATTCAAATGAATTTATTTGGAATTGTCTGCATTGAACATGTATCACAAATGAAATACAGTCATTACTTTTTATTTTCAAGACAGTAAAATGTACAGTATGTTCATCCGAACATAATTGAAATATACGTTTACAGATTGAAGAAAAGAATAAGAAAACACGTCAATTGAGCACCACTCGGGATATAGTGAATCAAATCATCTGACTGAATTATGGCACATGTATTGGGAGTGTGAATGCAGAAGACTGTCGTCATATAAACATATAGCTTAAAGATACGCCAGCCTTAAAACAGAGGGGGGGGGGGGGGAAGAATTATGGGCAAAACCTACATACACGATCCGATCATAATCATTAAAAAAAAAAAAGAAAACCATGCGAAAAAGATCAATCAAAAGCGATACAATAAGTCGATAGATTGAAGGGGGCTGATGTGCTTGTATATTTTGGAACATAAAGGAGAAGAATTGGAATATCTATATACGTCTCATGTAAATGTGGTTTAATGGACCTTACTCGAGAGAATTTTGCCCTGACCTCATCACCTTCACCTTGCGCGGTGTCGGCAGCAGTGCGTTCAAGCATTCGCCCGGCACATTTGGTATCGAGGATATTGTCACAACGTGAAACCGGTGCGAATGACGTTGCATTCGGAAAGCAGAGAGAGAGATTCATTCTCTCGAATAGAGGAAAGTAGAGCGAGATACGTTGAGAGACACCAGAACGTACGCGGTCGCCGTCCCGAGCGGTAAGCACCGGGAGAGGTACGCTTGACTGGCGATTATATACGACGCCAGTGTTAGTTTTCGTTAGGGACGGAGCAAAATCCGCGGTAGTATTTGTGGTGGGTCACGTCCAGAAGTTCGAGATCATGGACTGATAGTTTTGGAGAACCTTGCAAGCAAGTTCATCTCTGGGTCAGCTGAAATGTTTCGTCGATCTTCACGACCGCGTTGTGTTGTTTGCATTCGTCAGATCTGGCTATATGGCACTTGTTGAATGAAGAAGTTTCACTTTTCGCATGTCGCCATTCATCTGGACCTCCAACGGTTATTCCAGACACTATCATTTGGCGAATGTACGTCCGCGTCGATTGCGTTCTAGCGGAGCTGTATAGTTGAGCCTTTGGAGGTTAATGCTCCAATTAGCTTCAATACGCGCATATTTGCCGACTCGTTAAAGTCCTACATGTACTCTGATGTCACCATCTTAACAATAACAAGCTTCCGGAACACAAGATCATGTCGTGCTTATAATTCGTAAACGCTTTATTGATGCTGAAACCAACGTGAGATAGCAGCGTTTTTATCCGTGCCTTTGTGACAAACTATTTGAGCGTTTGGTGTCTCATCGACGAAACTTTGCACTACGCATTGCGACGGTTCTTCCTCGTAACTTTGCGCTCTCGTGGATCCAGGTCTATCCGTCAAACTTACAATCCTCCTCCACAATGAATAACGCCGCGCGACTGCTCCTCCTGACCCTGGTCTACGTTCTCTACATCTGTATCGGGGCCAGCGTCTTCATGGCTCTGGAACAGCCCTACGAGCGGGACCTCATGCGAGAGATTCGGCTGAGCAGGGAGCGGTTCATCGACAGCCACTCTCAGTGCATGAGTCCAGAAGATCTTGACGGGTTCGCGCTGGAGCTCGAAAGGGCCATCCGTTTTGGCGTCATGTACAGCACCGTCCGAAACGCGACGTCCTCGTCGGACTCGCTTTGGGACTTCGGCGGTTCTTTTTTCTTCACCACTACCTTAGTGACAACTATAGGTAAGATGATGATATACACATTGATGACATCTTCCCAATTGGCCTGTGGTTTCGTTCCCAATTGTGTTTTCCCCTCTTTTTCTTCTTTACTTATTTCTGCGTAAAACGTTAATATCAAAGTTTTGGTTTGTTGATGTTTATTGGTGTTTCAGTTTTACACTCTCCTAGCAAAATAAAACACACCCACACACACACACACACACACACACACACACACATACATACATACACACACAAATAAACAAAGCCAAGAACATACATTTTGAACTCACTGACGGGACTCACTGTGAGATGACATGTTTTCGCTATGGATGGTGATGTTGTCCAGTGAATAAGTTTATTGTTTCACCCCTGGAACTCTCGGACGTATATGGTTCCAAACTAGCAACAGCACCTGCTGATCCAGGTAACTTTTAGGTCACCTGAAGGCAAATACCTTTCAATTTCTCCACCAAAACTATAATGAGCTCTAATTCAACATGACCATTAACTTTCAGTTCATATCGCATAAGTTTTAACTCAAAGATATACTCAATTGTAGCAGTTCAAAGGCATCTAAAACATCAAATCACGTTTCATGACTGAAGTTGGATTTCTAGATTTAGTGAAGTGAGACTATGCACACTGTCTTTCTTGTTATTTATCTGCGAGCTATAGATAAAAAGAGATTTCATACTATCAATAGCGGGTAAATATGATATGGGTGAATTTGATATAATATTTTGTTTGAATACTTTAATACGAGTAAATAGCAAACTTCCTGCTTAAAAATTGTGCTGGTATGAAAGTATACTGTCTGCACGTGATTTCAGAATTCGGTGTTTTCTTTCTTTTTCGCTTTATTGACAATTTGTTTTCTTCATTCTTCCTTAGAGTTAGATTGAAATTCAGTTTCATATATTCCGCGTTCGCAGCAATAACTGCATGGAGAATTGATTATGAAATACTACTTGCGTGCTACAAGTCTTGGATGAACCCATCCATTTAGTGGATTACCGTACCGCACAATCCTTCCCGGCAATTTGCGGGCGAGTTTGGAAGACATGAATAATCCGATACATCACATCGAATTCAACAGTTCATGATGATTGAAATAAGTAGTGATGACAGTTCTAATATATCGACACTTCTATCATCATCAATAGCAGGCCTACTTAACCATCAGGCGAAATCCAGCGCAAAGATAAATATTGCAATGCTTATAACAGTGACAACATTGAATTGTGTTATAACCAAAATGATTGTATGCAAGGGCAACTTGGCAAACTGTTCCGTTGTGTGTAACATATTTTTTACACACCTGCTCGTAAGCTCTTATATGGCGCAACCAGTATGTGTTTATTCCCCATTCACATTATAAATCCTTCATTTATGGTTAGGATTGCCCTTTCATCCGAAACTGGGTCTGATTTCAAAAAGGTTCTCCCCGTTTGCATTCTCTCTCCACGTTGTTTTCTATACTAGTACAGCAGTTCTTCTCAACTCTCGTCTAAAAGACAGCCATACTCTTTGGTATATCTACCCATTTCCCCCTTTCCGCCATGTTTCCTTGTCTCTTTCTCGCTTAATTTCTCTGAGTCCGCACTCCCATGTACACGAAAATCTTTGTTCTGAGGAGAGACAGTTCAAATAATGTACCTTTTCAGGTTTCTGTGTATCGTCACGTTTGTTTTCACGCTCTGTTGGTTGGTACTGAGATGGGACTGTCTATTCAGGGAAATTCCATGGCAGCCCTCGACAATGCTGCTAACAGTAATCTGGGATAGGAGAGCTCAGGGTACAAAATGTCAGTACAGTGAGTATACAGTGAAATGCAATGCCACGTACTGAAGAACGTACAATACCTCGATTTGTGATGGCACTCCTACGGTGCCCGGCATATCAACCAGCGGAGAAAACTTCCTTAAAGGACAAGTTCACCTTCATAAACATAAGGATTGAGAGAATGTAGCAATATTAGTAGAACACATCATTGAAAGTTTGAGGAAAATCAGACAATCCGTTCAAAAGTTATGAATTTTTGAAGTTTTTGTGCAGTACCCGCTGGATGAGAAGACTACTGCAGTGTATGAATAACTTAGATGTCACATGCGTACAACAATATAAGGAAAATATAAAGAGAATTTCACAAAATTCCATCTGTTGAAAAAAGTATACATTCCCCTGACTCGTTACCGACAAATGTTATAGGTAATATTATTCCCCCTGCCTTTAGAAAGAGGCAAGTCAAGTGCTCTTTTATTATGCGAAAAAAGTGAAAATATGTTGAATTTTCTTTTACATTTTCTTTATACTGTTGTACGCATATGACTCACAAGCTGTAGTAGTCTCCTCATCCAGCGGTTCCAACACAAAAATTTAAAACATTCGTAACTTTTGCATCGATTGTCCAATTTTCCTCAAACTTTCACTGATGTGTTCTACTAATATTGTTGCATTTTCTCAATCCTTATGTTTATGAAGGTGAACTTGTCCTTTAAGTTGCACACGATGCATCATTAAAAGGATGGTATAGTATTGGTGGAAATGAGAATAGGGGGCTTTTAACATTTTGCAAGATACCAAGAACCCTCTTCTGAAATGATAGAGCAAATAATTCTAAGAGGAATTCAAAGTTTATTTGATGAAAAGTCGTTTTGAAATGGCTGAGGTATCCCCAAACAAAGTAAAACAAAGAGATCCTATTGAGAATTCGGCCCCACCTTTTATTATAAAGGAGCGCTTATTTGCTTTGGATATCTCAGCCATTTTAAAACCAATTTTCATCAAATAAACGCCGAGTCCCTCTTGGAATTACTTGCTTTTTCATAAGAGGTTTCTCACGATCACACACACACACACGCACGCACGCACACACACACACACACACACACACACAATGATATAGAAACCTGAAGTTAGGTCTCAACCAAAACTATACACGCCCTTTAAGAGATATCTGAGGCATTAACGTTTAAGTTCTCACAACCGCTTGTGGGCATCAGACAAAAGTAAGCACATCGTAGCTGGTCATTATGACCAATCTGGCAAAAGGGCGATCCTAGTCGAGTCACGGTCACAGTCATGTTTTTGATGTCAACAAGACTGGACCACGACGGTGAAAAATAAAAGAAATGAATTGACTTATTAATCAAGTGACATTTTTAAAGATTTGTGTTAGTTTCCTTTACCGCGCAGAACTAAACACTGACTCCACAAACCATACACCAATTGTCATCTATATTGTTAGAATGTTAACTCTAACTCTTTAACAGAGGGATATCTTATTTTTGGGGATGTCATTATTTGCATAAAAAAAACACAACAAAACAAAACAAGAAAACGCTCGCTGCTCTATTATACTTGGTTTCTCTCTCTCTCTCTCTCTCTCTCTCTCTCTCTCTCTCAAAATATATAGTATAAGAATATGAATATATTCATTTCATGAATATAAACATGTATAAAATAAAGGAGTGAGATCGAATTACGTCCTGTCGAAATATGTCAAAGTCTTGGAATGGTTAAAATGGAAACACGCATTAACAAAGCTTATGTGGAACTCGTTGGTTACAAGCACGCAATTAGTTTAAACCAAAGTGTTAAGATTGAGGTTATTGTAATGCATGTTTGCTGAAAGCATGCAGTCGCATACTAATTACGAAATCTTCTGACAAAATGTTATCAGACATTTAAAGGAATGCACATTGTCATGCATTCTTATTCAAGTCTAATTTGTAAACATCCAGTAAGAGAAGCATGTAAGCTACTTTCGAGAGGGGAAATGACTTATATTTTGTACACATTTCTCTCTAAGTGTGAATATAATAGTGAATGGCTCACTTCTTTTGCACTTGACCTCACAAAAAATCGCGTTTATCAATTGGACCTCTTACTCATTTCTTCGGTATAGGTTTTCATAAATAAAGCAGGACAAAATCATACCTTACAACAACATTTAGTCTAAAACTAAAATGTCCAAATACAGCTGCAATACAAAAGCGATGTTTGACGACTGAATCAAATAATCATGGGACGAGTTAGAATACAATGCGTAATGAATAGCGCATATTTCGTAAATATTCATATACATGATAATATTTATAAGTATAGCTATCTTTATTTCTCTGAGTATGTTTCTTATTTTCTCCTTGAAGTAATGATAACGATGTTTATTTTCACAACCTTATACCAATTTGATTTTTTGTCCAAACTTAAGTATGAAGCGCGTTCATTATTTTCTTATTAAAATCTGTTTATCCTTTTTTTTTTCACTGAAGCGGATAGGCGCGGATGGAGTGAGGTTGATATGGATTATGTAACATTGCTTAGTCAACGCATTACTCGGATGCACTGAATGAAAAATTTGCTGGCCAAGAAGGAAAAACATGTTGTAATTATATGATAGCCGCTATTTTGTGTGCATATACACCTCCTGCGTTTGAGGCAAATGGAGACACCATTATTTACGTCTTAAGATCTTACCTTTCACACAAAGGAGACTCGTTATCCAGAAGACTCCCCCCCCCCCCCCCTGTAAAATAAAGAAAAATGTATTACGAAAGCTCAGTTTATTCAGAATAGGTCAGCTTCCACTAATGAGACACCTCTCGCCTCGCTTTCGAGTCCCGTTAATCTCTTAGTGACGTAATATGTTTCCATGGTAACGAAATAATGGTCCATGCAAGTTGATAGAATTCTGAAGGCGTGCATTACGTAATCTTATGAAGTCTTTATAATGCAGCGTAAACAAGTAGCTTTTGAGCTGATGAGAGAGAGAGAGCAGAAAGAGAGAGAGAGAGAGAGATATGGAGAGTGATTAACTTCGCATTATTTACTGTCTAAATAGAAGATAAAACATACATGTATGCATGCGAGTTAAGTTACAAACTCATTTGGGATCGATGGTTTCTCCAGCCGATCAAGACCAGTATTGCAGCGATGTCACCATCTTTGCACTTTCGAGCACGCCACAGTTTTCATCAGTTATGGTATAAAATCCAGAGCATGGTTCCATGCCATCTGTGCGCAGTTTGATGCCTCAAACAACGCATCTTAATGAAAGCTTGACATTTAGAAGAAAGTTTGTCCAAATTATTGACATTATCGTGAATCAACAGCGTAAAATGACGGCGTATATCACGGCAACATATTGAATAACATACATACGTAATATATGTATATGCCGTCTGATTAATATGCTGTTTTTCATGCGTATAAACTAAAAATACTTATACTGGCGTCCAAACCTCTGCTGTCACTATTGTCACGCTATCATTATTCTAATCTCTCTTTTCTTTTTCTTTTTTTTTCTTTTTTTTTTTTTTGGGGGGGGGGGGGGGGTTGGGTTCTGCGAGTGTTTTGATTATCGCTATTGTCAGTGACCTGAACGCACTCGAGCCAAAAGGACTGCGCGATGTACACTATAATTGCAAACTGCGCTGACCAGAATCCCAAGAATGATATCCTGAAACATCTGTTTGGTGAACGAAAACGGCCGCATATTGTTATTGTTGTTCTTGTTTTTTATTATCATTTTCACGTATGATCTCGGGAGATAGTTATAAGTGTTTATAGTAAGCGGGTCTGATTAGTTCTATAATGCTGACAAATTCTAATATAATTCTATAATACTGATTAATGACAACGTTACAGTCGAAATGAAAAGTTAATGAATATCAGCGTTGATAGAATTGAGATCATCGTCGTCCTCATTCGGATTTTATCATGATGTTGATAACTCCACCAATTCGCCTTCGTGAAATCCTTGATGACCACGTAATAGTTCTCAACCAGTTCATCAGACTTAAACAATAACGAACAATGTTCAAATAATGATTAACCAACGCGGTGTTTTTTTCGGCAGACGCATTCTTATATCTGTTTTGGACCTGAACCACCCATTTGCAAGCTGTTCAAACATTAAATTGAATAGCTCATAAAAAGGGCCAAGATCTTTTCTTTTTAACCACCGCACTGATTAAGGACTGTTACAATTATTTTCATGATAAACAGCAATGGGCGATTTTTATGATTAATGAATGATAGAAACTGACCCGGTTTCAGAGAGACCCGCGCAGACGGTTTCATTTCTCTGTTATGTCGGGGCACCCATGATATTGTCTCGGGCATGTCCTCTCTGATCTGCCATTTGCAGAAGTGGTGTTTCATTAGTACAGCTTAATAACTACGCATAATGTAAGTGTGTGTGCATGTGTTTGTGTGGGAACGAACTGTGTGTGTCCGTGTTTGTCTCGAACCTTTTAGCTTTATTCACACAGACTTTCCTTTATTGGCCTTGACCGAATGCAAGGAATACAGATTGTATCTTTGCAATTTGCCTTCCACTATTTTGTTAAGTAGAAAAGGGTCTCACCGGGTTCTTCTTAATTGAAATGAGAACCAATACGAGTGATTAACTCTGTGTATGGATTGGAATGGGCGTTGGGTGCGTGCACATTGTATTCATTGAGAATATTCAAAGTGATATTTTCTCACTGTGCTGCATGAGTAAAGCATTATTTTGATGAAATTTTGATTTGTTTTACCTACTTATCATGGTAAATTTGAACTTGAACTTTGCGGTCTTGTCAATATTCATGTGCCAAAAGGAAAAGGAAAAACATACAAACAAACAAACAAACACACAAACACGCACACACACCAAAAAGAAAAAGTACGTGCTATACTTCAATGTCTTAAAATGTGTTGGCTAAAAAGCTCTCTTGTGTTTCTGAAATATATCCTTATGACTATGAGCTCATTGAATTACATTTTCATACTACCATGACTACTGGCTGAACACTTGTCACAAACGATTACGTGAATAAAAACAAAAACAAAACAAAAACAAAAACATTGCCTGTTATGTTGCCCAGGTAAGGCAAGACAAAGAGAGAAAAAACGTTGATAGTGAGACTTCGAGGTGTAGGTTTAAATGACGTATAGACTTCAGAGTAATCCTGATGTCGATTTGACGGTATTTCTTATCATCATGGGTTTTTCTACTTCAGAATACCCAAAAGAAAAGGGGCAAAACGGAGGGAGGGGGGGGGGGTAATAACCAGACAATCAACTTGCTTTTTCTCCCACCCACTCACCCCCCCCCCCCTCCATATTGATGCGTCCTATGTCCTATGTCTGTACACATTATTCATTATTAACCGATGGCGTGCGGACCGGATGATGGTAAGGGTGATTCTCTATTGCTAACTCATTTGTTAAGGGTATATCTAGTTGTTGTTTTTTCTCTCTCTCTCAAAAAGTGTGATGAACTACAGAAAACGCAAAATTGTCACCGCCAAATTAGTGTGTAAACTTCACCCTCAGTGATGCCTTGATGTGTAGGCCCTATATGTAAAGCGTCACTCTGTTGAGCATATTATAATTATGTGCTTTCTTAAAGAGCTGGTTATTCGTGCGAAATGTTTGATAACTTTGAAAATCAATATATTCGTCATATTTAGAATACACAAAAATATCAGTATCGATACAGTAAATGCTAATGCCATTTCCACTTGATATAAATGGTAACATTTTCCCTCACCAAGGACACTCAAAAAGACGATGTAATGACATTTTTCTCAGCAGTCGATTCTACTTTATTCATCATTTTGTTAATGTTTTTATATTCTGAACGAATATTGAGAGGAATTTTAGCTGCAGTTTCACCAACATTCATTGATGAAATCTCAACGTCTTCTGGGAAAATGGAAATAATTGGATGGAAATTTCCTTATCCTACCAAAAAGCAAAACAAAACAAAACAAAACAAAACAAAAACCACGTTTAAATCATACATTACAATGTCGTGATTGACTTAGCATTCATTAACTTTCTTCCTATTTTGATAAAACCTGAAACATTATCACCTGTTCCTTTTTTTTACGAGGGTTGAAGACCTTTATATTGCATTGCATGCACGGGAAACTATACAGATCGCATTGTCCGTGGCTTGCTGTTGCACTGCATTTAAAAATATGCATTAAAAGCATTAAGAGTACCGTTTTAAGTAACTTTTCAATAGGTAATTCTAAAAATTACGTTGTACATACATAACAAAAACACACAAAGACCAGAATTCAGGAAATGATACCTTCACAAGCTATTAAAGAAAAACGAGGAGGGCTATAAATATGTATATAGGCTTGATGATTGTTTTTTTTTTATGGTTCTACTTATATCTTTTCCGCTGGAATTCAGATTGTGTGGAAGAAAAGAAGAGACAATATGGAAAAAAATGATGTTAAATTTAGCTTTACTATAGGTGATAAAGGCCTCGATAGATAAATAACGTAAAGACAAACACGCCTTCTGTATGTGTAATGCTGAAGAAGATCGCGTGCCAACTTATATATAAATATGATATATACTGTATATATATATTTATGTATATTTTTGTATATGATCTATAGATAATATATATATATATATATATATATATATATATATATATACATATATATGCATATTCGTAATCAACATACAATAGAAATTACAATACAATTTCATTGTTTGTTTGTTTGTTTGTTTTTGACGCAAATGTGAGAACGTACTTTTTACGAGAATTTTTATCACGCGGTCGTGATAATGTATCATGTGATGTGATATGATTGTTATAGAGTTGGAAGAGTCAGATCAAAACGCAACTTCCGATTAATCGTGTACTTCACCGTGCTATTCACAAGGCCAAACATATTATGACCGCATTCATCCACACGCAGCCCCCCACCCACCTCCCACACAAACATCTTAAACATATTACTGTTTTATGAAGCAAAACGAAGTCAACTATTTAACTATAGGACTCGAAAGGAATGGAATAAGGCGAAATTTACTGAGAAATAAAATGCATAATGATAATTTTATTTAGAATAGGTAAATTATCCACGTACACTCAATTCAAGCATTCAAGAATTCTAGCAGATATAGCTGATTAAGAGGTTGAGAAAATATCATTAATATGTAAATTCAGTATGTTTTTATGCATATATTCTCTAAATTGGTTGCCAGGTAGGGTATAATTAGTTTATTAGACGTAAGTGATATTTTCTTTTCGTAATCCCATTGACAAATAGTCCAAAGGCAAAATCAACAAAATCAACAAACATACAAGGAATTATTCATTGCAAAATCTTTGCCAAAAAATTATATATATACATATATATATATATATATATATATAGATAGATATAGATATATATAGATATATATACAGTGTATATGTACATGCCACTATGTTCGCTTTCATCGGCCGGAAAATAAGACCGTTGAAAATGAAATAAAAACGACAACAACTACGACTTAAAAACTCTACTCGCTTTCCAATATCAGTGGGTTCTTAGGGTATTGCATCAAAACGTGTGAATATTCTTCAACCTATCCTCGTATTGGAGTGACAACTAGCAAATAGCAATCAACGCAAATTTGGAGTCGCTTGCTCGCAGTCGATGTACATTGACCTTTAGCCATTCTTTAGGACCACGTTCAAATTGGATGTTGACAATTGGAGTTTATGATCGATGGGGAGCAGTGTCAAAAGCTATTCTTGAAGTGACCCTCATTCCCATTTTTTACGCAGAAAATTATCTTTCATTACTCCATAAACCGGATCTCACAGTGACAGAGAAGAAACGAGTGTCAGTTGTCTATGTTTGTTTGATTTTATAGTCCGGCTAGCATATTGCAGCCCAGTCTTAATTGAGACAAAATTTAGGGCACTGTCTTTCTTTGATCACGTTGAAGTTATCCTCTTTCTCCTTAGATAATTTACCTGAAGTCATTTGAGGCAGTTTATCTCATTACCAATTACAGAAGACTTAATTGCTTCAAGAATGAGTGGCCTGGTAGATGTTTGTTTTATTTTTTTCACCTTGTATCGCGTTCGTATATTGTGCTCCAAGACTGCATCATCTAATTCGATTTGGCAACTGAGCGATTTTTCTCCTATTGTATTATGGGAAATGAGATTACTGACTTAGGGAGTGAAAATTTTATTACACTACCATAGATCCTGCAAGACCACTATGAAACTCATCTTATATCTCTTCAATTTTAATATTTTTATGCAATCAAAAAGAACCTATCAAGTTGGAAAGTATTAAGTACCGAACATAATCAACTTAGAATAAAGTCCATTTCAATCAGTAGTGGGTTAATGAATTCAGTTAGGTCCCGCTGAGCAACAATAACCTTTGTCATGACGTTAAAGTTGATGCGTGTTAATAGATCAGCAATAGATACCAAAATGAACAAAACAATATCAAGTTCTTTCCAGCTGTTCCCCTTTCCTTTGACATGGTTGATAAATTCTGACATCAATGTCAGGATTTCTTGATTAGATTTGATTAGCTTATGAGAAGCTTTTACTCCGCCAGTGAGCGATTGAAAATACCGTGAATTCTGGTGAAATAGTTAAACCAGAAAGAGCACTTGCACTTTGCTTTGTACACCATGATATATCAGCTATGTGAGTGTAACATATAGATTTGTACATGACTGTCATGCAGCGCGTCTGTAATTTGCTTTAGAAGAAAATTCTGCATTTTTTCTGTCGTTTATAGGAAGAAAATAATCACACCATGACATCACATCGGCTATGTGAGTGTCACCAATATATGTACATATACTAGTTCACATGACTATTGTTTACTACCATTTGTAATCGTGTCTGTGTGCGTGTGTGTTTGTGTATGTCTGTAAGTATACCTTTTCTTTCAATGATAATCCTCCCTTTTAATATTAATCATGTAATTCTGAGGAATAAGACTGTGCTTAATAATGAGCCCCAAAATGCAGATTGCAAATAATGAATAACATATAACCTCTCTCTCTCTCAAAAAAAAGGAACAACCCCCCCAAAAAAAAAAAAAAAACTAAGAAGAAAAAGAAAACGAGGCACATTCTATCACACATTATTCTCCTTCAATGATGATGAGATAAAGTGGACGTAATTGCCATGGGTACCCGTGCCTCTTGGGAGAAATGAAATGATGAGGCGCTTGCGTGACTCAGCGAGCAAGGAACAGGTGATTTGTGGTCCTTGCGAGATCAAGACAGAGCTATAAAACTTATACAGGATAGATATATGCGCAGTTCCGGGTCGATATGCCTTGATGTTATCATCAAAATCTGAGATTAAATGCATCTGAGATGCACTGAGGAAGAAATTATTCAATTCAAAATGACGTATATAACATCTACATATCATTTTGATCAGTCAGGAACGTGCCAAGGAACAGACAGTAACGCTGTGGTTGAGTTTAGGACATCGGTATTCGTTGAATCTATACAGTATAAAGAAGCATTTTTACGTCATCCAGCCCTCTTTTTTGTTTATTCTAAGCAACAAGAATGCACGAGTAAACATTTATATTTGTATAAAAGCATTATACGTATGTAATATACATTCACTTGATATAGTGTAATTATACCGGTACCTATTCATTTGGTCATTTTGTCTATTAAATTTCTCATGCATCCACTTATCCGCCATCCTTTAATGTATGGAATAATCCTCCCTTTTTTGATATGACACAAAATCTGGAATGACCACAGTCAGTTGCTTTTAGTTGTTCCGCTGTAACGACAACACAAACATTTTTAAGTATGAGATTATCACGGACATAGAGATGTTTTTACAACGGAGCAAAACATTTGAAACATTTGGAACGGTGATTAAGTCATAATGAATAAACTGGATAATCATGCTATAAAAAGAGCTAAGGGTTTCTTTATCACGGAGCTAGTAATGTTTTTACTACTGAACAAGAAATTAGCAACAAACAATTCATGCATGTCGTGAAATATAAGATGGCACATCATTGTGGATGAGCTAAAGATGCCATTATAATTTCATTATAACGGAGGTTTAAACGATTCTGCCCCATGCTGTTCTTCAGGTTCTGGACACACCTCCCTACTGAATGGCTTTGACTGAGCTACGTACGACATTATAACTGATTCTAGCGGCGTCTATAAAGCCGGGCTAAAGATGCCCTTTTATCAGAGCTACGTACAGCTGTATAGATGACTAAAGATGTGATTATTAAAGGTCTAATGAATTCATCCCATGTTTTTCCTCAGGTTACGGACACACCTCCCCACTGACCTGGAGTGGCCAGCTATTCTGCCTTTTCTTCGCCCTCTTTGGAATACCACTCACGTTCTTCTTCCTCGGCTCCGTCACCTATGTCGTCAGCAAACCGTCACAAAAGTTCCTTGACTACCTCGTCGTTAAATTTGGTGAGATTTTGAATTATGAATGGGATAAAGATTTGAATGTAGATATAAAGTCGTTAAAAGTGATATCTTAATTTATGATGGTGCTCTGAGAGATCATTTTTGTACAGATCATTTCATATCTCGATGTAATTTGGGATTTTGTCTCACTGTGTCATGAAATATGCATTATTTTGTACAAAAAGGGTGTGGCCTTAAATAAATGATAGATAATTTTCTTGTTACTTTAAGTCTGATACCGTGGTGGTGGTGGTGATTTGTTAAGCTGTCAGAAATGTGTAACATGTTGTTGTGCTTTCACATGTCCCTCCCTTCCGTAATAACTGTATTAAAATTTAGTAGAACAAGTACGGGTAAAAAAAAAAAATGCGTGGTCATGTGCTCTTAAAAGCGCTTGGACAGATGTCAAGTAGATATAAAGGCAAGTTCAGTGAATGTATGGGTTATCTGTTAGGGGACGTGGATTTTAAAAGAGCACTTTTTGTTATTTGCATGCTTTACTCCCCCCCCCCCCCCCCCCCCCCCACACACACACAAAAGCTCTGGGAGTATAACAATTTGTTGTTGATAACATTATTGACAAACAAACACGCTAATGGCATCACGAGGCCAATCTGTTTGCGAGCAATGATTGGGTTGCATTTCGGTATCAAAAATGTATTTGTTCAAAAGTTCAAGTTGATGAGTTACTGGCTTTGAAAATGGAAAACGTGATAGTCTTTTTCTTTATTTATGTTATACACTTTGAAAAGTTTAACGAGTCAATGTGCTGTGACATTGCAGTGAGGATTTAATAGCTCAGGCGTGAGTTTCTTCAGTCTGTCTCCCTCCCTCCTTTGTAGAGGGAGACAAACTGAAGAAACTCACACCTGAACCTTCACCCCTCTGAATAATATCTTTCTTTCATTGATTCATTAGCTTATTGTTAAACACCGGTAAATTATATCCATATTATATTCATATCTATACCTTCATCTATCTATCTATCTGTGCTATATGTACTGTATGTGGCGTGTGTGTGTGTGTGTGTGTGTGTGTGTGTGTGTGTGTGTGCACGCGCTGTTTATTTTCATGTGTCCATGTCGGGTAATGGCTAGATCTAAAGGGGAGGGGAGATGTAAATATGGTGGATTTTCGGCGTTTTGAATTGTTGTAAAGGTATATTGTAAGGAAGGGGCAGTAAGGGAGACTTTTTGGGGGGGGGGGTGGGTTATGTTTCAGACATGATATACTGCCATTTTTGAAGTTGGTAATTAATTGCTGTACCATTTTGATTTCATTTGTAACATTAAAAAATGAAGTGTGTGTCTATATACCTTCGTTATTAATTTCTATTTCAAGTGCGGAAATGTTACTTTAGGAACTAAATTTGTTACGTTGCACAGAAATAACAAATTGACTTGCTGTTTTTGGTATTGCTTGAAAGGAAATGAATAAATATCATTTGGGCGAAAATGACGTTATTTTCATTGCAGATACGGGCCTACTTTACTTCGAAAGGAAGCTCATTCTTCCTCTGGCACGTATATAGGAGTATTAGAAAAAAATCATTAAAAAATGCATTTACTCTTATAAGAGAGAATTTTGACAATGATATTCTTATTGTTTCTAAGTTTCTTATTGTACTGTGTCGCTATAGACCAAAGAATGCCGGACCTCTTCATCCGCGGTGTCCATCTCGGCGTCCTCTTCGTCTGCGTCCTGGGACTCTTCTTCCTCGTCCCAGCCACCATCTTCAGCACCGTCGAGCTGGGCTGGTCCTTCTTCGAGAGCTTCTACTTCATCTTCATCTCGCTCACCACCGTGGGGCTCGGCGACTTCGTGCCGGTCACATCCATTAGCTCGGACTACAAGGCGTTATACTTCGTCGGTGTCTCGGGTGAGTATAGGCGAAGTGTTGTTGGTTGATGCCGTTTCTTCTTCTCCTCCTGTTCGTTCTTTTTATGCATATGCCACAAAGAGTCGTCAGAGGCATTACGTTTCGGGTTGTCCGTCAGTCCGTCCATCCCTTTGTCTGTCCGTCCGTCAGTAATCAATTTGTGACCGACTTACCTTAAGAACCGTTTAAGGTAGCCAAATAAAAAAAAACCGGGCGTATGTAAACATGAGTGGGCGAAACTGTGCCTATCAACGTTCAAGGTCATAGGTTAAGGTCAAATGCTAAAATTGTAAGATTTCCCCCTACATCCCTGCAATGCCTGACTATTGTGTGTGTGTGTGTGTGTGTGTGTGTGTGTGTGTTTACGAAACTTAGTGTACACATGTATCATCAGATTGACATTCTCTTGCAAAAGTTTAGGGTTATAAGGTCAGAGGTCATATTAAAAATGCTAAAATTTTACTTTTTCCTCCATATCTCGGAAATGGCTCAAGGTATGTTCATTAAACTTAGTAGGAGAGTAGATCGTATCACCGGACGCTTTTTTTTTTCGTGGCTTTGAATTCCGTACTCAGAGGATGAAATTTCGGCCAAAAATAACACCACTTATTCACAGACTCCTGGAAATTACGAATGCAGCCAACCTATGTCAATTGTTCTCTCCGGTTTTTAGAAAATATGCTTCAAACATACCCATCTATAGAAAGTTGTCTTTTTGCGCGGTGCAAAATTGCATTGTATTACCGGACATGATTTTCGCAATGAAATAATCGACGTCTTTTGCACCTAGTCCTTGCACCAGAATCACAATTCATCCCATAAATCACCGTACACATTCTCACCGAGCGGATGACAAGAAAAAAATCGGCAAATAAAGCTCAAATTTCGTATTTTACGGTAAAATGTCTGTCTTGAACATGTCGAACAGTTCACGCAATAAAACCTTGTGAGAAATCGACAACTTCTATTTTACGTGCTTTGTCTATGGGAGCTGCATTCGCGGGTGACGAGTTGCGGGCCCCTTCCTTAGCGCACAACCATTCCGCATCGTTCGCGTTTGAGGAGGATAGCTACAAATTTCCGATATCGATCAATGAACTTTTGGTTCAATTGGAATCTTCAGCATTTTTCCTGTATGTGAGTGGGATTTCATAGAATTTCAGTCACGAAATGTGATTCAAACATGCAAAGATATTAACTATGACGAGGTGCGGGTCACTCAACTATAAATTTGAGGTAAAATGTGAATTTGTTCGGTTTTTTAAATACATATTTATGTCGCGGGTTTTTTTTTTGCGATTTCGGTCCACACAAAGTTCAGTGAGGCTAACCTACAAAGTCGTACAGAATGTCATTAGTACGCAAAAATGTGCGTGTCCGGTAACACCATGGTGTCCGGTAATACCATACATGTATATATACATATACTTGATTTGCCTCACATTGATTCTCTTCGGAAGTTTTTTGGTCATGTGGGTAAAGGTCAGGGGTCAAAGGCCAGGTTAAAATGCCGAAATTATGCACTATTTCATGGTGACTTTACACTCTCTTTTTTCATACAAAGGACTCAATATACATGTATACACATACAGAGTAATTAAGGTTTAGTATATATACAAAACGTTCACACCAGCACAGTGATTCTGTATTGGGAAATTCAGTTTTGAGCCATTTGGTCAAAGGTCATGTGAAATACTAAGATTTCACCTTTTTGCTTGTTTTAAAAGTTGCTCAAAGTAATATCATGAAAATTGGTGCATAACTACCCGATAATGATTATTTACTAATCATGTGAAATTATCTCACATTGACAATTCTTTTTGTATAGGCCTACTATCTTTTGACCGATTGGGAGAATAATGCGATATGGCGGAGGCATCTCCGTCGCCATGACAACATTTCTACACATATATAGTTCTTTTTCTTCTTCTCCTTCTCCCACTCCTCTTCTTCCTCCTCTTCCTTCTCCTCCTCCTCCTTCCTCTTCGTCGTCTTCTTCTTTTTCTTCTTTTTCCTATCTTCTTCCTCGTCTTCACCGTCACCATCATCACCATTATCAGCAGTTTATGCGAACACTAGTTCTAGCGCCACTGAGGAAATTTTTAATAGATTTGACAATATCAAGTTCTCCTCGATTACCTCGAGTGTTCACTTAAACGTGTATTTGACTGGTCTGTTTTATGTGTAGCTGATTGAATATATATTGATATATTTGTTCAAAGCATTGTAACAAAAAGTGACAACATTATGAGATGTGCACCTAAATGATATCCTGTATACCAGGCCCCTGAAAAATATTGCGCAATTTGTTGATCCCGTGTCACAGCTCACCGATGAACGAGAGATGGCAAATACATGTAGTTCAATATCATGCTATAACCGCAGGCGAGATCATTGTATGCACAGTCGTGCAAGACCGAGTACACAGCGTGTCTATATCAGCGGGTTGTACAGCTGTTACAGACAAAATAAATATGTCTTAGCTATATTGTGTTACATTCGTTCTTTTCGCTTCCAAACGTATGCATAGCAAATGATGCTTAACGCAAAGATGAGACTCCTACAAAGTTTCATAATGTATACAGCTATATACACCGTGTTTGAACATTCGATCCCAGGTGCGGTACCAAATCACTATAGTTACAAGAATGAAAAATCTTCTGCCTGCGGAAGAACATATGGTACTCCCTTACAGTTTCATTGTTTGAACAATATTGTCCTATAGGCGAGTTCTTCAGATATAGCATAGATATTAGGATCTAGGGCAATTACCCCGGACCCTTCCCCTTCCCCTGACCCTGACCCTAACCCTAATCCTAATCCTGAACCTATTCCTAACCCTAACACTAATCTTTACTCTGACCATATCACTAACCAGTATTTAGCCGGGGGAAGGGGAGGGGGAGGCAATTGCCCTGATACGAAATATTGTATTACTTTTGTCAGTGAAAAAAGATTGCGAGTCATCAACTTATACAGGCTAAGTGGGAAACGGGATTGCCGTATACAAACACAAATGGAAATACTTTGCATTCCATGATTCATGCAAGACAGGTTTTGGGATTCATCGAAATTGGCGCCAGGGAGTTCCATCCAATTCTTTGGATTTTCTTGCTGTAGGATTATTTAGAAAGTGCTAAAAGCAAGGTTTTGTTTGACAGTAGAATGAATGGGACAGCAGCTAAAATGACAGGGAAAGGCTCCGGACAGTGCACCATAGATATTCACTCACGTGGAAAAGCGATTTATCGACTTAGCGCCTAATTGGCTCCGAGTCAATACTTTCCTCTCTTTTGTATTTGTGTTGAAATCTTTCATTTTGAATGGTCCGAAAAGAATATAAAGCACACAAGCGTTTTTAACTACCAATCTATTGCAAATAAGATTCCGAGTGCGTCCAGCCGTTGGCAATTTGTTGAAGAATCACCGGAAAAAAATGTCCTTCTCTTATATTAGTTAAATGAAAACACACAATTTAATACGGAATGCAATTTTTATTTTGGTGCATTTTCATAATATGTTTTAGGTCCGTAAAATGACGCAAATTTTGTATCTCTCCATATATTATATCCAAATTATGTTTTGATATCATCACGGAATTTCGAACAAGAAGAATGATTCAAGCACGATACACGTATTGATATGCCAGAGCAACAATATGCCCCCGTTATTAGATAATTTCATCTCTTATCGTAATGAATCGCACGAAATTAAAAATGACGTCATTGATAACTTTCCAATCTCTGCGATACTAATGGTTAGGAACAGAGTTGATTGCTAAACGGTAAACTTAGTAAATTGGTATCACCGTTAATTTATGTACAGCATGAGCGAAAGTTTTTATTAGGAACGAGAAAAAAAAGGAAGGTGCATGATACCATTAGATTCCTTCTCTATTCTTCATGGTTGTGATGAAATTTCATATCGCATAAATTTCTAAATATATCATCTTATTTGGGGTTGTTGTTAGTTTTCCACTTGGCAGGATTTACAAGCCTCACTTTGAAGTCAAATTCTTGGGCTGTTCTGTTCGTACACCTACTTTTAGGCAAAATCATGCCCCAAATAGTTTGGACTCGACGCACAGCAATTAACGTAACAAGCTGTATTATCATCGTTATTCTTTGTTGCGAGGGTTTGCATCTGGAACCTCCTTAAAGCGTATATTTGCAAACCTAAATTGTGGGGGCGTTGTGGCAAAAATCTGTAATTAGAACCTAAAAAAAAGTGGCACTTGTCACCTACGGTGCGTATCATTTTAGTGGGAATAGACCAGACGGGAAGGGGGCTAGAAAGTCAAGATCACTTATCTTTTATTTGTTGAACTCACACGTTTTAATGACCTGTCAGATTGAAATGTCACGTGTCAAAGCCTGCTCATTAGACTCAGCGTACAGGCGTCATTTCGAGGAGCTCTTTTATTGCAAGCTGTATAATGACACGAAGACAGGGCTTAGTCTTTCAATCGAGAGTAAGACAGAGAGAGAGAAGGGGAGAGAGTTTGAGAGGGAGAGGGAGTAAGGGGGAGATGGGGGGGGGGGGTGGTGCACCAGTGCGGTTTCTATATAGGATCATAATGCTATATCTCTGAGCATCTGCACGCAGTACTTCATTTTATCGTTGACAGGCAAACGTCTTCTGTTGGTAGACGCTCCAGAGAAAGTGGTTTGTCACGCTTCGGCGTTGGTTTGATATTAGACAATAATTAGAATCTCATTGGGTCTTGTGAGAAGAATATACACTGAGATGAATAGTTACAGCTTAGCCTTGTAATGGCCACTGCAATTGAAGAAGTGATGGAGCATAATGCGACAAGTATAGATGAAGAATTTCACATATAAAGTGAATAGTCGACATCTAAATCAGTGCATTTATGTCTACAGCACCCAAACCCCGTCTCTAGCTGTGGACATTGTTTTAGTGAAAAGAAAGCATGGCCCTATAGATATTGCATGAAATTATGGTAACTTTCCAACCAATGGTAATTGGTAACTTTCCAATCAATGGTAATTACCATGGCAACACTATTCCAAAGCCAATCAAAGCCGAGAAATCATAATCACTGTGGCTTAGTGAATAAGACTCTCCTGACTCCCAATCAGAGGACCCGAGTTCGATTCCCATCAAATGCTTTTTACGTCGTTGGACAAGATGTTTTACCAACCATGCCCCCTTTTGACCCACTTATGTTGGTCAACTATCAGGTCAACATCAGACATGTTGGGCGAGATCCTCATCGTAAGATCTTGCATCATCGGATGACATATCTGAGACAAACCTGAAAGTCGACCAATACAAGTCGGATTCATCAGAGTGCGATCCGATACACTTCGGTTTGTGGCTGGAAGTAACAAACTTTGCTTCCGACGAGTGACCGATGTGAAAAAAGAAATCTCTGTGGAACAGGGGTGTAAAAGATGAGGTCATGGAGAGAATTGATATTGAGTTGGATGTTGCTTTTTTTTTCTGTGGGTAGATCCAAGTAAAACAGCTGAAAGGTTCCCACAAATAATGAATTAGTGATGATCAGGGTATTATCAAATAAACACAAGTCAACGTGCATTTGCGTGGCATAGGTCCTTTTATATGGACAAAGCGTTTCTCCTTGTGAAATAATTCTTTAAAAATGTGAATTCTTCATCATTTGCTCCATTACAATATTCATTGCACACACCATTTCCAATACGTCTAGACTGATGTATGTTCGGATTAATGACTGAAATGTCAAGGTATTCTTTCTTAAAACCATGCACTTCGCGAAAAAAAAAGTGTCTCCCTCTAAATGTGTTTCATTATTTTACCCCATAAGCTCACATGTTTCTCATTACGGTCATATAAAGCTGGTGCGATAATTACTAAGTGGGTTTTCAGGATTTGGTTTATTCACAGCCACGTTGTTAACCCTTCCAAGTCCACTGACTTTGAGTAACACTGACTTCTTAATTCAGAGAGTTGAGTTTGTCGACGCAAGAAGACTTACGAAACTACGGGCCTAGTCTTCGCCGCTCATTGAGTTGCTAATGGCCCGTTTTCCCCACTGCACCTGACTGCGCAAAGCTTGAAACAAACATACTCCCCCTCTCTCCCCCATCTCTCTCTCCCCCCCTCTCTCTCCCTCTCTCTCTCTCTCTCTCCCTCTCTCTCTCTCTCTCATTCTCTCTTTCCAGACACCAAAGAATGCGAAAGATCCATGGCAGATATGAGCCTAACATTTACATTCGTTGTCATTATATACAAGTAAAGATTATCGGTTTCTCATTTCATTTCACAAACACTTTAGGCGTCTTTATCCTGGCGCCCAACTTCTTTTAAGATTTTTTTTTCTCGTTTAAATCAACCAGACTGAAACTACTACATAAAACGAATGCGACACCTGCCCCGCAAATTCTCTTGAATGTGCAATGTTATATGCTTCGCTTCAAGGAAAAGAAATCTCACTTTGTCTCACGCACATTGTCGGTTTTCATTACTAAACCAAAAAAGCAGCAAGAAAACATCAGAGAAGCGCTTAAACCTTTTCAGTGCCAATGAGTGAAATATGCACAAACTTCTCACACATATCATTATGGACAGGAATTCCATGCGACAAGTACAGGGTTAATGTTGTGAGCGAGACAATCATGTCAATGTTGCTGGTATGGGGTAGCTAGCTGCAGCCGTCTTGGTTCATTAGAAGTTTAAAGCTTACATTTGTTATGCACCGTCAGACGTATAGCATGCATGCATGCATGGATCATGAATACGCGGCACACATTCGATCCATATCGCTATAGTTGGCATGCTTTGTGTAGATTTTTTTTTCTTAGAGGGATAGTATAGCATTGGTTGAGATGAGGATTCAGCTTTTAACTTCTTGCGAGATACTTAGAAACCACTTTAAGAAATCTTACAAAGCATAGCATACAATTCGAAGAGGAATTCAAAGTTTATTTGATGCAAATCGGTTTTGAAATGGCTGAGATATCCAAAAACAAAGTAAAACAAGCCATCCTAATAAAAGGTGGGTGCCATGTTTTATTAGGGTCACTTTGTTTTGGATAACTCAGCCACTTCGAAACCAATATTCATCGAATAAACGTTGAATTCCTTTTAGAATTACACATTCTTTCATATTTCATAAGAGGTTTCGTATTATCTCAAAAATCATCATAATGAAAAAAAATGCTGAAGCCCTTAAACTCCATTTCAATCAAAACTGTATCATCCCTTTAATGGGTGTCAAAGGTATCAGTCGCGATCACTTCTGAATAGAGCTCATTTTGCGTGACTTGCGGCGGCAAGATTTAGATCGCAGAGAGTCATTAAATCGTCATGTCATATCAAAAACTCGTCAAAGTCAGCAATACAACGGCGTCAGTTGATAGGGCATGTGCTACAAAGTCCTGTCCTTTTTCCTATAACCTTCTTTCGCTAAATTCATTAAGGCTTTACGCATTATTGTTCTTCCTTCTACCCTCTTCCTAATGCTCTTAAGTCATTCACATGTACCTCAGTCATTAGTATGGCAAAAAATTGTCATATTTGTCTACATGGTTGCTTGTGTGCACGTCAGCCCTTGAGCATGTTTCATGTATTGCTTCGTTTCTTACACTGCTTTAGCCTATACAACGATAATTTATTGTCCTTGGAAACTTGTGCTCTGATTTTATGTGTAATAATGAAGCAGAAGCCAGGAATTGGAATGAAACGGAAAAACAAAAACAAAAACAAAACAAAACAAACAACCGCTGACATACCGATCGGGTTTTAATTGATTTTAGTTGATTGGTTAATATCACTTAACATGGTTTGTGTAATCATTGCCTATATAGTAGAGCAGTTAAGCCCTCAAAATCATGACAATTGTGCAAAATTTGACTAAAGCATGAAACTTTCTCCAGTGTTAGTACATACCATAAGATTCATCTTAAGATCGGGAGGTAAGTCTGATTTGACCTCTGATGACCTCCAGAGGTCAATGAACTTTAAATATCAGAATATTAATGTTTGGAGGCATTTGTGAATGATAAGCCTAGATCTTGGTTACGCTGCACTAAATAATGCATTTGTACTACAAATCTTCCGTTTCCACAGGGCATTGACTGGTTTCTACCTTTGACCTCTGATGACCTTTAGAGGTCAATGACCTCAAAATACCATAATATTGATCTGTTATGTTATTAGTTAATGATAAACATTGTTAAGATGTGCAAAACATGCATATCTGTTTTACAATGAAATTGTCTTCATATTCCAAAGAGCACAGACAGGGCTCTACCTTTGACCTCTGGTGATCTTTAGAGGATGTACAACACAAACATCTGTTTTACAACGTAGCCCAGATGGCTACTAGCATATAAAATAAAGAATAGAATAGAACAAAATAGAATAGAATATAATAGGATAGAGAGTAAAAGAAAACAGAACACTGCATTCGTTTTCCTAGTCACCCTGTGACGTCAATATGCTCAGTATTTTCTCCTTCTTGGAGTTTATGAAACCGTTTATCTTCCTTCCAGCTATTTTTTGTCGAAACCCCCTCTCCCAAGAAAAGTTTATGGTCATAGGAATTTATAAGTTAGACATTGGCTATTTTCCCCGCTAGTGGTCAGTTCCAATGGCTCTTCATCCCCACAGTCCCACACCAAATTACGGGGAATGACATGATGGCGTGTTCTTACCCTCTGATCCCCAAACATAAATGATCTTCTGAGCTGGAAGGTCGCCCTCCTGCCAGAATTTATCCCTCCTAAAGGGCTTTTTACACTTGCAAATTTTTGCTTGGTCCCGTACCGACGGTGGGGCTAAGGGGAGGTGCCGGGGGGGGGGGGGGGGGGGGGGTCTTAGCCCCACCAATAAAAAATTCATTTCTAGTGAACACCACACCCCAATATAAGATTGAGCCAATGAAATGCTTTAGGGAAAGGAAGTTTGTTAGCAGATTACTTATTAAAAAAAAAAACATGTTTGAGCCGAGAAATCAGTTAGAGTGGCAAGCTGTAAATGTGATGACAAATCCAGTATCTATGTATCTGTACAATAATATGGCCGCCGGCTAAGAGAAAGTCGTAAGGAGCTTTTGGGAACTTACACAATAATGACGTTGTCTTCATACATATATATATATATATATATATATATATATATATATATATATGAAGAGTGTGTTCGCAAAAACCGATAAGTCCATGTTTGAAGTTTTTGAAGTACGGTCTCTGTCATAAAGTACAAAATAATATCTTTTAAATGATATATTGGTCACTACATATGAAGGTATCTACATTTTTGAAGTTATGGTCAAAAGAAGCAAAAATTTTCTTATTGTTCTCTTTATTTTTCTTGACCTTTAATCGCAAATATCTCCACTTGGCAAATATGGACTTATCGGTTTTTGCGAACAAACTCTTCAATATGTGTGTATATATAAGAGAGAAATCGTTCAAGAGGAATGACTTTAATTTACGTTTGAAGACATTTCAAGAGATGTAGTCTTATTTGTTAAGGGGCAAATCATTCTACTGTTTGCAGTCTTGTAAACATACTTGTATTTTTAATAGCGAAAACTGTTCGAGTTCGTGGACGGTGATAAGTAAGCCCCTTTAATCAAATTATGTATGAACCAAATGGTCTCTTTTGAACATGTATTGTGTTGAAAAGTTCTTGGCAAAATTCTAGGGAATATGTGTACGTGAAAATTCCGATGTTCAAAGCATGCGATGGGAAATGTAAACAGTACGTAAGAATGCTTCTATGCTTCCTGCTAAACTAAGTTGTTATTGGGGAAAAGAAGTGAAAGGTCTCGCTCTACCATGTCCACACCACAATGCCTACGGATATCTAAGCTGGAGGTGGGTTGGAATGTCTTGTTTAGAGCATCAACCTAAGTACAGATTAATTGGCACGCTATCTTTTGAAGAGAAACAATACTTTGTTTCACATTGTTAGTGGCGAAAAGAAAAGAAAAGAAAATAGAAGTCTCGCTTCACGAGAGATGTTCAGATCCCGCTCTACACCACAACGCCTACGGATGTCTAGACTGGAGGTGGGTTGGAATATAAAGCACCAACAGTAATTGCACATTAATTTTGAAGAGGAACAATACTTTGTTTCACACACGATGATAGCAGAAAGACAACTGATAATCATCCGCTCGTGTGAAATCAAGCAGTTTTTCAAAACATTTCAAGAGGCATCTTGGTGAGTTACAGTCTGTTAAACATGTCAATATAATGTGAAAAACAAATTGAAGGCCACCTGCAATAGGCCACCTGCAATACAGCCTCGCATTTTCCGACATCATAACTTCACGTGAAATAATCAACACGTTCCATATTATACTTGTGATGGAGAGGGAAAATAATAATCAACAACACTGCAAGATTGATGAAGACAACAGACGGGAACTGATTCCACGTAAAATACATAAACATGTACATATGTATTTTGATTTCTCCATGCATTTTCCCATATCCTTACACACAATCATTGCACACGTATACTTGATATGGTGTTCAGCTCACTGTGTGCAGACTGAGCACGATCCGATAATTCAGAACCTTTGCCAGTGACAGGATTGTAGCCTATCCCGCGAGTCAAAAAGAAGCTTTCTTATCATCTCAAGCATCCTGTACTCTATGCGCAATGCACCCATCATAGGGTGCGTTTATCAACTCCTTTTCTCGGCAGAAACAGGTTATCCAAACAGCTTTCAAGGAATTTTTACGAGTTGATAAACGCAAAGCTGTTTTGAAAGCCCTTTAGGAAAGCCTTTACGAAAGGGTGCGTTTATCAACTCTCCTTTCTCGGCAGAAACAGGTTATCCAAACAGCTTTCAAGGAATTTTTACGAGTTGATAAACGCAAAGCTGTTTTGAAAGCCCTTTAGGAAAGCCTTTTCGAAAGCCCCAAATTTGTGGCTATCCAAACAGGTTTCCTAAACAGGTTTTCAGAAACCTGTTTGTAAAAGCCTTTTGGAAGTTGATAAACGCAAAGCTGTTTTGAAACGGCTTTGTAGTCTTGTACTTCAGTACTTGTACTTCTCCTCGGGTCGAATAGCGCAATGCAGCTGTGCAGTGACAGGCCAGTTAAAAAATCGTGTTCGCGAAGAGAGTTGATAAACGCAACTATTTTGAAAGCCGTTTCTAAAGGGCTTTGGAAAGTGCTATCGAAAGCCGTTTAAACAGGGGAAAGTTAATAAACGCAGCCTCTATCGGAAGCCGTTTAAACAGGGGAAAGTTAATAAACGCAGCCTCTGATCAGGCTGCGTTTATTAACTTTCCCCTGTTTAAACGGCTTTCGATAGCACTTAGTAGTATAGTAGTTCCACTCCTATTTGGAAGTGAGGTACCTAAAGATGTCATTAAAAAAAATGCCCCAAGTTGCCTGACTTAATGACCTAAACTTAAGTGGATGACAATAGCAAGACACAGGATTACTAATGTGGAGTGCATGTTAGGCCTCACAGTATCTCTCCAAATGGTCCATGACGTCACTGTATGCTTCAGGACCATGAGTCATTCATCGGAACCATGCCCACGAGCTCGAAACTAGGTAGCATTGCCCATGAGCTTGACACTATAAGTTTAGGCAAACCAGGCCCATAAGAGTTCGACACATGGGGGGGGGGGGGGGGGGGGGGGGGGGAGTCCACAAGACCTATACACTGAATAGATTAAGCTATCTGAAATACATATATTAATCTCGTACCGTGTGCCAAGTTTTCCTCGAGTGTCGAGCTCGCGGACCGCACAGCTTGTGGGCCTATCATATTAAGATGTCGAGCTCATGGACCTTGTTCATCTAGTGTTTAGGTCACAGGATATATGACTCGTGAGCTGCGTAACTCATGGGCTGTACGACTCTGACTTGAGTTGTTTGACTTGTGACGTACACCTGATGAGGTGGGCCTGTTGTTTTCTGGTTAGTATCTTTCACCCTTTCATCCAGTTCAAGGGACTTTGCCATATGCCTGTTCACATACTATAAAGCATCAACCCAAAATATGGTACTCCTCTCCCCACTTTCCATGTTTAAGCGTACAAATTTTGTCCAGTGCAAATTTGATAATGTTGCACATAATTTCATGCAAGCTAGGCTGCACAACTAACCCAAACATGAATATTATACAGTATGTCCCCCCCAAAAAAAAAGAAAAAGAAAAGAAATACAATTAGATTTTCGCATTGATAACACACAATATGATTAAATTGTCTAAATGCTACTCCAGGGTCTTAAAATATAAAATTTTAGCTCTATTTTGCAGTAGACCCCATTCGATTTGGTTAAGCGGTCACAGAGAAATGGGGATTGTTGTAAAGCATGTCATGAGTTTGATTCTTCCAAGTTTAGTATACTTCGATGATTCTGTGTGTGAATACAATAGACAGAACTTGGAGGGAAGAAATTCCTGACATTTTCTATAAAATTCCTCATTTCTCTTTGACCACTGAAGCAAATCGAATGGGGTTTCCTGTAAGATGTGGGCAATGAGGTACAGTTTTCATACCCTGAATTTGTATTTAGATTGATTCGATATTTTTAAAGATATCATTGCGGAGGGTCCCGTTGTAATTTTTTTTTTTTTTTGGGGGGGGGGGGACATACGGTATTTGAGGTCACTGCCATCACTGAAGACACGTGAGCTTCATTTCTGAAGTAATTGACCGCTCACATTTCTGAAACCTTTTACTATGAACCAGTACTCTGTGGAATATGCATACATGCTTTGATTATAACGTCAAGGCGTGATTTGTAAATGATTAAACTTTTAGGATTAAACCAAAGAAGCCAAACACAAATACTTGTAATCCTACACAAATTTTGATATTCTAAAAGTCTGACCTCACATTGTCCTTAGATGTCAAAGTTGGATATACACAGGGTAATGACCAATGTTCTGTGGAATGAGGAGACACTTCTATTGATTGCACACCAGGTATACAGTTAACCATTGAATATACGTCAAATATCAATATTGTAATATTTTGAGGTCATTGACCTGTCACAGTCCTCGGAGGTCAAAGGCAGAGACATGTAAATAATTTCCCTTGAACTGAGGAATAGGAAAGCGATTCAGTTGTAACACAAAATTTTTAAGACATCGTTATCATTTTTATCATCAACCAATTGCACCAAATATCAAAATTCTGATAATTTGAGGTCATTGACCTCTGGAGGTCATCAGAGGTCAAAGGTAGAAACCTGTCAAGGATCGGTGGAACATTGAGGCAATTCCACTGTAAAAAACAAACAAACAAACAAACATGGTTTTAGTACATCATTGCCGTGTTTATCATTAATCAATGACAAAATATCAATATTCTGATATTTTGAGGTCATTGACCTCTGGAGGTCATCAGAGGGTAAAGGTAGAAACCTGTCAGGTTCTATGAAACATGAAGACAATTCCACTATAACAAAAAATGAATTTTTAGTACATCATTAGGACCTACCATTTTAACATTTATCAATGACGCAAAATATCTATTTTTATCAAATTTTGAGGTCATTGACCTTTGGAGGTCATCAGAGGTCAATTCAGACTTACCTCCCGATCTTAAAATTAATCTTATAACATGTACTAACACTGGTGAAAGTTTCATGCTTTAGTCAAATTTTGCACAATTTTTCGTCTTATCTGCTCTACTAATATAAGTATATAGGTATAAGATGAGTTACCGCTATATCGAGATGGCAATGAAATCAATTCGGACTGATCTCCTTTATTGTCTTTTAGGAGCTATCCAACGACATAAAGATCAGCACAATGATAATCGGCAGTGATTGCGGAAAAGTAGTTTAGCTCCCACTCAGCCCGTCTTGACCCAGGTTTCATTCAAAATGCATACTTTGTCATTGTGTCATGCTGCTGATGTGATTAAGATAAGCTAGCGACAGAAAGGTCGCCGACAAGTGCTGAATCTGCCCGTCGTGATGAATACGACCATATCATTCTTGTTGACATTTTGTCATCAATTCTTAAATCGAAGCCCCAATAGATACAGTACGCACAATATCTCCCTCCCCGCAAAATACACATTCAAATGCCCCTTCTGTGTATGGAAGCTACATCTCAAGGTTAATGAATACTGCCTGTTGGTTCCTCACAACGTTTGAATATTATTCTGAATTCGTATTCCGTTTCCTATACGTCGGGTCGCACTACTACACACAGCCTCCCTCGAAAACTGCCTCTACGTTTGCACAGAGCTAACTCACTTTAAAAGCCCCTAAATTAGCGTCTAATTAGGCTTGCTGAGTATTAATGGGCATCGGTTGTAAGTCCACGCCAGCGTGCGATGCCGGCTTCGGACGTAGGTGAGAGTGGACGCCACATAAAGTCCGGCCATGAGTATTCCTTGACCATCCAACCCTCTCTCTGTCCTCCTCTTCCTTCTCCTCCTTTCCTTCTTTCCTCCTCTTCCTTCTCCTCCTCTCTCTCTCTCTCTTTCTCCGCCTCCTTATTTTCTTCTATAATTCATCTCTCTCCATCAGTTCTTCTTCTTAGACCTCTTTTTGTACCTTCCTCTCTCCTATCCTCTCCTCTTTCTTCCTCTCCCCACCTCTGCCTCTTCTGTCCATCATCCTTCTTGCACTCTATAGCTCCCTCCCTCTCCCTCCCTTCAAACATCCCGGACGCGGTCACAGTTAGTTATCTACTCGTGGTCTATCAAAGATGTTGGCCGAAAATGTAATTGGTCTAATGGAGCTGTGTGGTATAGGTGATGTTTGATCACCGCGTTCGCTCACTCACACCCCTTCCTCCGTGGCGTCACTTTCCATCGTGTCTTAGATACGACTGTTTGATTTCATCGTCCATCACATCATAGGGCTAATTACCGAGATTCGCTTTTACGTGTGTGCGGGGGTTTTTTTTTCGCCTCATCATTATTGCCACACATAGTAATGAGAGCGAACTTTTGGCAATCGATTTAGTTGATATTGACATTGGACTCGAGAAACCTTCGAGAGTCGACAGTTTTAGCCTCTTAACTGCTGAAACGTGGAGATGACGCAGTGTAGTTAAATAACGAGAGGAAAAGGGGGGGGGGGAGGTGGGGGTGGATGAGGAGAGAAGTGAGTTTCATTGAAAAATTGTGATGAATCACTGTGAGTTAATACCCAACAGGTCAGTCAATTGGGCAGTCGGGATGCGAGGAATATGAAACGATATGACCGGTCATCTTTACTTTGTGAAGTGGTGTATTAGTAACACATATTCAGATCAGTGCAATTAATTTCTGCATTTTCTGTGTAAATCATGCATGAATTAACGGAGCATGTATATTCGTTTGAACAAAAAATCCACATAGCAAATTCACAGTATAAATGACCACAATAATTTTAAAAGTATTTGAACAAATTTGAACAAAGAAAAGAGGGGGAATATATTTCATTGCAGCTTTATTTCAGTTGTTTTCTCCAGAAAAAAAAAAAAAACACCACAAACTGATATTATATGGATGCTAACTATACATGCATGGAATTACAGATCGTAATGTACAAAAAGACATGATGCAGACGCGAAAACAACGATGATACTGTGCGAGATAGCAATGATTACTTTCGAAGACTGGATTATATTCTTTTAACATAAATCGTTCACTCTCACCAAAGCAACTCATCATTTTGGTGAGCATTTAGGCCTACCACTGCAAATGACGTTTGTCAAGTTGCTAATTACTCCAGCCGAATTCTAAATTGCATGCCAAGTTTTCTCAATTCATGTTGTCATCAGCTGATTATCAAATGATTGTATTCAAAGGAAGGCTGGCTAAACTTTGTCACAGACATCAACAACACAATGGCACCACGTACTTGCACATAGCGAACTTATGATTCAATCCTACATGCATTAAAAAGCGTAGAAAATATTCTACATAATCATTCTCATCCATTGAAGTAGGGGCGGGCGCAGCGGGGGCAAAGTCACAGTATAACAGACGGATCTGCTTTTGGCGTGGAGTCGGTTGAAGATAATCCAAGACAACTATTAATTGGATTTCCAACTATCGTTCGTGCACCGAATTAGAATCATTTTTTTTCTCCGTTTGTGTTTGTTTTTATCATTCTCGTGTATGCTGCGTAATTACACTCGGCTTTCTATCTTCCACGTTGGTATTGGATTCTCGTCTATTTCCATTGGTTTACCTCGTAATCATTATAGCACTCATGCTCAAGTTAGTCGCTCGGTTCTCATAAACACACACACACACACACATACACACACACACACACATACACACACACACACACACACACACAACACACACACACACACACAACACACACAATATTATGTATAACGCAATTTACTTTGGTAAGAATACTCGTTAGGAGACTCAGACAAGACAATAATTACACCCGTCAAAAGTGTTTAATGTTCCACTGTAAAACGCATTGACAATGGCACCCAGACAATAACTATTTTCGACGTACGTTATGAATAGACATGGTGCTAACAATTTTAATGGGGAAGCTACTTGCGCAGTGCGTATAGTGCAGAGGGAGTGGCCCTTATAAATAACCCACTCATCATTTTCAACGCCCACACATTACACATGCCCCTCAAGTCTGTGAGTTATCGTACTTTGTGAAAACCTGAGCATTGAGACAGGTTTGTGAGGGTATGTTTCCGGCGAGTTCGCACGGCAATTAGCAGCGTGCCTCTATGCATAGGGTTACTAGTGAGTAATGATCACAGCTTCCACTACTCTTCGATGTAGGCCTGGAGTAATATGGGTTAGAGTGAATAAACTAAGGGGTGATGCCCTCGTTAGTAGGTTTTCTTAACTCCTCATTTCATCAGTCGACAGCCATGTTATATGTTTGCTTTCTGGTTTTTTTAATGTACACACACAATGACGCGTCTCTTTTTGTTTACGCTAGTTCTTTACAATCATTGTTATTATTAATATTATCATTATTAATATTGTTATTATTGTTACTATTATCATTATCATTTATTTATTTATTTATTTATTTATTTGTTTATTTATTTATTTATTTATTTATTTATTTATTTATTTATTTATTTATTTATTTATTCGACCAGGTAAAGAATATAGGATACATGTCATAAACATTACAAACATGAAACAAACACCAGAATGAACATTACAAAGGCATACATGTACTGTACCGTACACTCTGCAAATGTTTGGTTCTGCGGAGATCGCGCCTCATAATAACTATGTCATATTCTGTACAAAGCAATTAGTGCTCTTGCTATTGCGTATAACGTATGGCATTATTTTGTACCCACATACTCTAATCGTCCATGTATTTGGCTCATAACCATAATATACCACACAACATCGCCAATGAAGTGGGAACAGAATCATCACAAATATGGACTCCGAGTAAGGTAAAAACACTCGAGCATTAATTTGCATAAGTCAAAAAGCGATTATTCATGTTCTGTATAGTGTGGGCATTTTACCTTTCCATTTTCTCATTACAATCAGAAACCTGCTTATAACTACGAACTTTCAACATTGTTCAACTGTAATTTATAGGTGGTTGTAGTAGGTATAACAGGAATAAAGCGGTGGCCATCTCGCAGAGCGACTTACATTCGCAACGAAATGAAAACAACCAAGGGGTGCCAAGTCTTAACCATACGAACAGCTCGGGAAAATACCAAAATCGTCATTAAACTCCATTTTGGAAACTGGCCAGAGGCACGTCGAAATAGCAGCAAATTTACGTACAGGTGTGATGATATGGGCGTATATAGCAGTCTATCAATTTTATGACGACAAAAAGACAGAATTAAGGACATAATACATCACTATAACTCTCCCAAGGAGGCCTAGATCTTATCTTTTATCAGTGAAAGAGTGTGTGTGTGTGTGTGTGTGTTTGTGTGTGTGTGTGTGTTTGTGTCTTCGTAACAAGATGCTGATAATGTAGTTCATTCATATCACTTTTCTCTTTCAATGACAGTTCAGAAAATGAATTATAAGAGTTGTAGGTGTGTTTGTGTGTGTTTTTTACCCATATGTTGCAGATTTCAAGTACTTTGTGACTTATGTCTATAAGTTATCTTATCTTATATCTTATAAGTCGAACACATGACTTTTTGTCCATTTGGATATCGATATACATGTATTATGGTTATATTATTTAATGATATGGATGAAATCTCGGTAAAAAATTATGCAAAAAAAAATATGTATGCGTGTGGCTGCCGGTGGTATTTCGCAAGGAAACAGAAAATCTGTATTCATGGAGACTGTAATAAAGTTTTAAGAGATGAATCAAGGAGCGGTAATGGTTAAAATCTGACATTCAGCTGGCACGCAACCATCTTACAATGATAGATATTTTTCTAATACTTTAGTGTATTTTATTTCACTGCCAAGTGCGGCTAGCCTTGACACAGTAAGGGATGGGGGATTGAATTGCCTCGGTGGCGGTCCGTTATCTCTCTCAGATTTGACGATTTTTGATGGTGTATTTTCCAAGCAATCTTTATCCATGTAATGTCCTTAATTCCCCCATAGTATTAAAGAAAATAGTAGACGACTTCATATCGTAGTTTTTTGGGGACAGTCTTGACTAAAATGTTATTGAACTCAATAAAGTTATGTTTTTAACTACGTTTATCTATATTAAAAAACATTTCATGATTCTTATGCAAGTTCCCTCCATATTTGCTACTAGCTAGTGCTATTTCAACTCAAAGTGATTTCATGAAGATCAAATTATTTGTATATTACGTAGGTTCATAATAATGTGCTTGTAGTTGCAGGTGTGTATGTGTTACACTTTTGCTATACTGTTGCTTGTACTTGCTTTATGACACTCCCACCTTCTTGTACAAATTATTAATCCTACGTAGCAATAATTTTGTATTATTTGGATATGGGAATAAATGAAATGAAAAATGAAATGAATTAAACTTTACAGAAAGGAGCAACTGCCTCAGATAAGTTATAAACGAAGAACTGCTTGACAAATTAGGTAATCTAACATGATTGAAGTATTATTGTTATTATTATTATTATAGTTATTGTTGTTATTGTTATTGTTATTGCTATCAATATTATTATCATTATTATTATCATCATCATCATCATTATTATCATCATTATCATTATTATTATTAATCCCGTTCTGTCTGCTTTAAGTCATCATCCTTTAAACATGTTCGGTGTATGGTATATTTGAAGGAGGAAGATTGTACAATGTCGATTTCTTTCACTCTCTAGCAAATTACTTAGTATACTGCTCTAGTGTGAATGGGTCCCTATCTCGCATTGGTTTATCTGTGTGAAACAGCCCATTTCGTGTAGTCTACTTTAAGAAATTATGCAGGTATATCATGGCTAATATCACAAACAATGATGTGCACGCTCTGCGTTCAGCATAAACTTACCATATGGCGACAGTAAGGTGTTCCCTTGCTATATGTTTGTGTCATTAAAACGTATATGGATAGAATGCGTGTAAATGCATACACTATAATTCATCTATAATGTCCCATTGAAAAACAGCTCATTTGTTGTCAGGTCTTAAACAGGAATTTGCTCGGCTCGCATTCGAAGGGGATATGTCTAGACAACACAAAGTATACGTCATACACACGCACACAGACACAGACACACAATTCGCCAATATGCGCAAACTTGTATACACATTAAGCATCATACATAACTCATAGTATCATTTCATAGCTTACATCATTTTCAGAGAAACATCTTATCTCTTCCCTTTTCTTTTTTTGAAATATATAAAATATATTAACGTTTACATACATATACACATAATCATAATAATACATTGAGATATGTTGATAAACTTATATGATGTTGCATGTGTGTATGTGTATGTGTGTGTGTGTGTGTATGTATGTGTGTGTGTGTGTGTGTGTGTGTGTGTGTAACCTAAAACCATTGTTAATCGATATTTTGTCTCATTTTGTTCTATTGTGTTATCAATTTCTTTCAGCATTCTCTGCCGGCATATAGACATAATTCATGTTTATATGGATAAGGAAAATTTTGTTCGACGAGCATATTTCTTGTCTTGGTATGCACTTGTTAACATTTATTAGTAAGATTTAGATATGTGTGTGTGTGTGTGTGTGTGTGTGTGTGTGTGTGTGTGTGTGTTTGTGTGTTGTATGATTATTTAAGCATGTGTGTACTTTTGTACTGGGGTGTATGCGTGTGTCCTGTGTATTTCAATCCAATTTCATTTCAATTCAAATATTATTTCATTTTTTTCGATGAGAACATATACATTTCACTTTCTTTGGTAACATAAGTTTTCATGTTATGTATTGTAAGTTGTCAACTGATAATCTCTGAGCTAGAGATTAACAGTCACCGTATTGAATAAAATTGAAAAAAATTGGAAAAAAATATTATTAAAAAAGCATGTTATTCATGGACCCCACCCATGTCATAATGGCGTGGGAATTCTCCGTTACGTGCTCTTTCTGAAAGAATCGTCCCGTATGTCCCATTCACTTCAGCTATAATACACGATGTATCCTATGTCAACATGCACTACCAGTCAATTTGTTGGTCTTTTTTTTTTTGCGTGATTTATTTATCTTTACCTAGTCGAAGCGAGGTCATCTGCTTGTTGCACAGAAGAAACGAATAATGGATTGATTATATGTTCACACGGATATGAGAGGAAAATCAATACCATCTCGCACGCCCAAACACGTAATGATCGCTCTAGCCCTGTTTTTTAGGTCGCGGCAGGCAAACTGCAATTATCACCTATTACGAATGCATCATATACCGTTCTACAGCATGAGTGCAAACAACAGACCTGTTTTATTTGGAATTCGTGATAATAATTGTAGATCGTATCCAAAGTATAAATCCCCATTTCCAGACCCCTCTTTCCCTTAATATAAAAGGAAGAGGGAAAAAATTATCCCGGATAAAAAGGAGGTTTTTCGCCCTCCGCGTTATTGTCATTAATGTGTTGGGCAGGTGCTGCTAAGACTAAATTAGGAAATAAATCCTTATTTTACTATAAAGATTGTCCACGTAGCATCTGCTTCAGAGAAAGTTAGCGTAAAATTAATGCTGAATGCGTTGTTAAATGCAACGTGCATTTAAGTATTTTTCGAGAAACATCTTTGATAGTTACTAGGACAACAAAATGCTGTGGATTCATTACTTTATTCAGTGTAAAATCAGTGTTATTGGACTGTTTCGTCCACAATGTATAACCCTCTAGAGCCACAAGCACAGCGTGGAGATCAATATATCAGTGATCATCATTCCACTGGCAATGGATTTCAAAACTAGATCGAGACGAGAATTTTTGAAAAATGGCAAATGCATTCTTTACTTTAGACTCTTTCTCTATACTGTTCATGTTTTTGTTCTTTCTTTCTTTTTCACTTTGTGAGGCATTTTTGTATTTCTTACTTGTATATCTTTTCATCTCTTTTCCCCTATTCATGTCGCCTATCTCATTTACACCCGAAGGATTCTCGTCCTCGAAAAACATGAATTTCAAAACTAATCCCCTCAGGGTAAATTATTCATAGGCTATAGCTCTCTTGCCGCTTCCGAAAGGACGAGTGTCATTGTTTCTCACTCCTTGTGTTTAAGGAGATATGAAGGAAAAGGACAAGGCAGAAAAATCCGACTTGCACACCTGTTTCTTTAATAACATACCCAAGGTCTGTCCATTTCGAGCCGTTGATACAGACTCTCGGCCGGAACTAAGTAGATCACCCAGCTTGATCATGATACTATGATGTGTTGACTGCTGTGGGGGGTTGGTGGTATAAATCATGATTCGAGTGCGTTGGAAAGGACGTTTAGAGTGGCGTATTTCCGCCACACTGCAGCAAAGCGTAATCGGCGAACGCTTGTGCCTGTGATTCCCATGTTTTTTTTAATCTATCTGTTTTTATACTCTTTCGTTTGTTTCAGTTTGATTTGTTTCCGTTTTGTCTTTGCCAGTTTAGGAGAAGGTTGTTGTTGTTGTTATTGTTGTTGTTGTCGTTGAAAGCGTTGGCAACATCGGTTTCCAAGAATTTTGCCATTATTTGACCGCTTCAAAGAAAAAAAAAACAGGGCATGAAATCGATGACGCAAGGATATACAGATGCATACGTGAGCTGACGATAAATCTGGAGATAATGCCGAGATATGTAGATCATGGACACAATTATTGAGGTAGATGTTTTTGTTTGTTTTTTTGTTTGTTGTTTTTTGGTGTGTTTTGATAGTAATGAGTCATCCTGTCATTCATCAAATGATTTTGATGAATACAGGGGGATTTTTGTCGACCTTTTCGGCCAGTCTGGCGAAACTGTCTCTTTCTAACATGTATATGCAGTGTCTCTTCCGACAGGTATGACAATTGTTTCCATTTGTTTACCAGTAAGCTGTTTTGAGATTATGGATTTCCTTCTGTGGGACCTTCATACAGAGTGGGCACGAATAAGAAAAGTGTATAAGGGGGAAACGATTTCATTGGGATGATAATCTCATCACCGAAAGTTATGAGATACCGCCTAGCGTTTACTAATAACGTTATCATTTTCAAAATGATGATTGTAATAGGGACGTCTGGTTCTGACCTGTACGACGGTGGTGTTACGAGATACTCTGTGGTCTGTCCTTATATTATATAGAAGGGGTCCCGACCGTGTACAGAACCAGTGTAGCTCCATTATTTATGCAGCGCGAAAAGATGCAAGATGAAGCGTTCAACGGTTAAGTTCAATTCAATTCAATTCAATTCAATTCAATTCAAACTTAGTCCATTTTTCGAAAAGAACATAAACATTTCACTTTCTTTGGTAACAGAGAATAAGGTTGCATAATCAAAACAAAGTAAATTGAGAAAAATATAATTGTGGAACCTTGGGGTAACAAATACGTTGTAATGAAAATTGATTGAGTGAAGTGATACAGACGATATATCATTACGCAAAACATCGAAAAATGGAGGGACCCACTAAAAAGACAATGCTTGTAGAATGTGGGCCCCTCAGGTACAGAATGTCAATAGAAAATGAACTGATGCAAAAAGGGGAAAAAGGTTGGAAATAAAGTCAGAAAAAAGGTATGGAAGCCCACTAAGAAGACAGAGTAACAGACAGACCCACATACACAGGCGAATAAACATTAAACGAGACTAGAACGACAAAGCTTATAAAGGGGGACTAAAATACAAGACAGAACGAGACAAGACTAACATAACAAGAAGACAATACAACGGACAGAAAGGCAAAACAGATCCAGCGATCCTCGACAGAACTATATCGAAAAAATAATGGGATGCGTGAAAAGGATACGGAAATATAGAAAAATAGAGAGAAATAGATGCAGAAGTGGTACAAATAAAATCGAATCTACTCTGTAAGTGTCTCAGGACAACAGGGACGAGAAAATACGTGACAGTATATCACTTGTAATCCAAATTCTTCGAAAAGGACTTCAAATAAGCCAGCAGGCTAATTCAATTCTCTGGGACCATAAAATTGCAATAAAAAAGACTTTAATCTCCTTTTAAATGAATATATGGAGGGGGCATTTTTTACATCATTTTTATTCAAAAAATTCCAATAAGTTGGGCCAGTATAAATAAGTGTGTTCTTAGCAAAAATCGTTCTTAAAAGAGGTAAATGAAATTCATTGGAATGTCGAGTGGGATACTCATGGAATGATTGATTTCTTTGAAACGTAGAATCGAAAATGGAGTTGTTGCTGTAGGTATACATAAATTGTCCCAAATTAAATAAAAACAAATCTTTAATTTTTAGCAGCTTATTAGAGGCAAATAACAAATTTGAGTGGGAGGGTATGGAAGGATAACAGATGACACGGAGAGCTTTCTTTTGTAGAAGGAACACTCTATCCAGTAGGTTCTGGTGAGTGTTGCCCCAAACTAAAACACCATGATTAAGATAAGGCAATATCAATGACGAATAAAACATCAGTAATGATTTTTGTGGGATATATAATTTCATTCTATTTATAACGCCTATATTACGCGAAATTGTGTTGGATATAATTATAGTCAATATGTAACTTCCAAGAACGTTTGCCGTCAACAATAATTCCGAGGAATTTAAAATGTGAAACTCTTTCTAAATGAAAATCATCCAAAACTATAGCTGTACTCAAAGTGTCAACAGTATTACTAAAAATCATATCGTTTTTTTGGCATTCAACGATAATTTATCGTCGAATGCCGTTGAACACTTCATCTTCTCGCACTATATAATATATAAAATTTCACATATATATATATATATATATATATATATATTTGTTTGTGTGTGTGTGTGTGTGTGTGTGTGTGTGTGTGTGTAAATCAAAAACACGTTTTGTCCTCATCCGCATTTGCTGTTGCTGAGTGAGATAATTAATCAAAGAAGACCTGACTTTACAAACTCAAATAATATCTTATGGGTTCGTAATGCTTTCATGACGAAAGGCCATTGCACCACCTTGACATAATACATGTAGTGTTTCAACATGGTTATAGCTACCCGCATATCTAAAAAATATGCGGGGAGCTTTATATACATAGTACGTGTGTGTGTGTGTGTGTGTGTGTGTGTGTGTGCGTGTGTGTGTCTGCGCACTTACTTTAGACAAATAGACACGGATAGCCCGATAAGGTAGATTAAAAGGCACGTACAAATCTAAGTTGGCAGTCATGTAGTTATCAAAACGCATCCATTTTAACTACCCCCCCCCTAAGAAATAAGTAGCAATTTAAAGCTTGTAAAATACCTCAGAATCTTTCAGGATTTGAACTAGAATGATACCAGTTCCCCAGTTCATGTAAGCATAAAATGCTGGTACTGTTATTTCATGAAGAACATTTCGTTATGGATATAGATAAATGTTTGTACGTCGCAAACAACTGAATGTGCCGCACGGTTATTTGATATCTTATGAAGATAACCATATTGCTAAGATCTCAATTGACTTGACGAATTTTGTCACTTGACGTTCAAAAGAGATCGATGAGAAAAAAAAAAACAACAACAACAAACGAATATGACGATGTGTGGATCTCAGAAAGCAAATCTTACAAAACCAAAATTCGTCTCAGGTTTTAATTACTTCAAGACTACATTTTATTGTGATGGGGAATTTCACGAAAGTGATGGGATGTTTAAAATCGGAAACTACTCTGGTAAAAGAGAACCTCATTCTGTTGTTGTTGATCATTGACTTTTCAATTAAATTCAAATTATTTTATTTCCACATAAAGTAATACAAAGCAATATACATATTGCTTACATGACTTTGAATCACATAAGTTTCAACAAAACATGGATACAATTATGATAATATCAATTTTGTTTTTAGATAAATAAACGAGAAAGCAAGACAATTTTATTTTGCAACTCTATATGGAAAAGAGCAATTCACAAGAGAAGTATAGCTTTTAAATTTTGTGAATTACTCTAGAAGATGAGGGCCTGCCCTGATAGAAGCAACAATGTGCCCTTGCTGTCTCTCCCAGAATCATTCAGTATGCGACAGTTTTCGATATATGAATGAAAATGTATATATATATATATATATATATATAATATATATATATATATATATATATATATATATAATGAAATTTGAAAATGAAAGCAAGTAAAAGTAAAAAGAGATGCAGCGATCACATAACATTATGATTCGCACCATTTCCTAAGAAATTATCATCTCTCCCTGACTGGTGAGAGACAAGATATGATAGTACCCAGGAGTGTGATCCAGCGCTCCTGGTCGTAAACAACGTCATTTGCAGAAGTTTTTTTTTTTTCCCGCGTGGTCCGTTACGACTTCCGGAAGATAGATAAATAGATAGATAGATAGATAGATAGATAGATAGAGAGAGAGAGAGAGAGAGAGAGAGAGAGGGAGAGAGAGGGGGGAGGGAGAGAGAAATCAGTGATAATTCTGCATCATGATCTATCTTTTGGCACACTTTAAACAAGGCCAGTTAATCATCATAACAGATCAAACGGTGATCAACAAGAAGACCGAGAAAAAAAAAATCGATTCCAGAAAAAGGCCTAAATGCTATTAGGTATTGCTAAACAAATATTGACCGTTTCGGCTTCAGCAAATTTGCACGAGTTTACATGAATGCATTGGATTGGTATTTCATGGTGGAAAAAGTTCAATCGTCTGATAAAACCGTGAAGAACTCACATTGTGTGTCAACATACAGTTGAGAGGATTGTGGCGCAGTGGATAAGACTCTTGACTTTCAATCGGGGGACCCGAGTTCGAATCCCGCCCAGTGCTTACGTCCTTGGACAAGATGTTTTTACTCACCATGTCCCTAAGTGTATAAATAGGTACCTGGCAAAGCTAGGGTAATAACAATGACAAGGCCGTCTAGTAAAGCAGTGGGAAGACAAAACAGGCTGCCCTGGATAAAGAGATTTTTCGGGATGGCTTTTTCAAAAGAGTATATTGTCATTTTTTATTTGGATGAACTGAACAAAGACAAGGGTCATTGACTTATTGCCCCAGACAAGATGGGCAGGGTATAGGTTAATAAACATGATAAACATCGAGTTACATTGATTCGTATATTTAATGTTTACGTGAAACATCAAAGGCAAGAGAAACCTCTCGGATAGATGATGAAGCTTTCTGAATAGGGTGCGCTTTCTGTAATACGCAGTCTCTCTGGTATGTCTTCACAGACGTATCACAGCTTTTGTTGGAACAAAATTGTTGATATCGTGGGGTTTTGTATTCTCTGCAGCTGCTTCAATATTGACGATGTTTATAATAGCAGGTCTCTTATCGCCTATGTCAGTTTTGATTAGTCATCCATGACGTGTCATGGAATAGAATACGCATTCAGCTACTGAGACCACTTTTACACTTGAAAGGCGGCCCCGCCCCGGGGCTGGCCTGTAGTGAGGTCGAACCTGCTAGAGCAGTGAGTTTTTCTGTGTGTGTGTGTGTGTGTGTGTGTGTGTGTGTTTATGTGTTCTTTCTTTTTCTTGTTTCCATACCATGTAAATGTGTCATCTACACTTGGATGTGAAAATGTAGGAGCCTATGCCTTATACAATCCTACCCTTTTGCAAATATTCACCAAGATAACTATGGTACACATGAAGACTTATATCGAAAGCAACAAAGTAGAACAAAAAGGTATGGGACGAAAGGTTGCTGGGTACAATACATTAGGTAATAGGCCTAACCGTATACATATTTTTCTTCGTTTTTTTCACAGAAATACAAAGCAGTGTGTTAAGATGTGAAACAAGACTACACGAATACTGAACAAGTGTTAGTATACGAGAAATTATTCTTTGGAAGGTACATACTAGCCGGCAATGATCATAAACAGGCCTCTGGAGAAGGTCATGTGACCAGCCAATCGCGAAAGCTGGTACTAGGCCGGGTTTACCTTTCACACGCAGCCGTAAACAGGCCCTGGACCTCCAGAAATATCCTGAAATGGAGCCGGGTTTTGTCGAGTTCTTGGGGCCGGCCTAAATAACAGCTAGGGGTCTTGTTTGCTTTAAAAATAAAATCAAACCAAAACCAAAACCAAAAACTATATTCTAAACGCATACGTTTCTTTCACATCTCCCTCTTCCAGTATATCTGCTGCTTGGACTTGGCATGATGCTCCTCCTCGTCGACACCATCATCAAGATCCCGGAGATCCAGCGTCTTTGGGAGATGTCGTCGATGTCCGCTCCGTCGTCTGCCTCCACCTCCCTCAACTCCTCGCGGAGTGCCTCGCCGACGCCCTCCGGCGGCGGAGACAAGTCCTTGCTCAAGACCTTCGGTGGTAAGCACAAGTCGGAGGAGGAGCGAGAACTCACTACGGCCGCGGCGCCGATAGGCACGTATGACGCCATCGGGGTGAAAGAACAACGCGATGCGTGAGAGGAAGAGATCCCGCAGGGGTCATGATTTATATTATGTGCAATGTGAGACCTGACGTGACTATAAGAGCACTTCCGGTGCCAAAGGTCAAATGTCGAAAACGCAGCGGTACTTTAAAAAAAAGTATAGGCCCTACTACAGTTACAGAAGACGTGAGACGTTTTGTTCGTTTTTGGAACAAGACAAAAGGGGCATTGTTGCTTAAAGCGCAAACGACTTGTTGCATATATCTGTTGCACTAATCAAGACGATATCAAAATGTGGAGCTTGTCGAGCTGACAACAAGCATGTGTAACAAGTGACGGGTAAGTGGATGGAAGAGGGAAAACAGGGCGGTCGTAGGGATATCGCTGCATCTTTTCTTTATCGATCATTCAACTCCCGTGTTTTGCTGTGTATTACCTAAGTTTATATTACTCTTGCCAGTCCGGCTCGCATTGACAACACTAGAATATATCTATATCTTCTCGTTAATGTGATTAATTATGTTTATATATATATGTTTATGCGTCTAAGTATAACACAGGTTTTAGCTCGTCGTTGCGATTACATTTCCACTTTAAGTAGGTTTGTCCCATTTAATGTCGTAAGAGACGGAGTATTAATACAAAACATAATTTTGTAAGTTCTATATGCACGTTCTTCAAACAAAGGGAAGTGTAGAAGTCTAATAGACTCCATCAAGGTAAAAGAGATCAAATGAAAAGGATCAAATTAGCACTATCATGATACTGATGAGGTAAAACAGACTCCAGATTCACAGGTAAAGTAAAAGTGGGGTAGGTATGACCCGTATCATGCTGAACTGCGAATGTGAACGTCCGACACAGTCGCTTAAACCGGAATTCGGCATTCCTATATATCATTTTTTTTCCAATTCTGTATAAGCTGAATAGTGGTGGTAAATCTGTGCCAACAATGTACGGATTATATGGATGACCTCACTGCTTGAAAAGGAATAGATAATAGGATGAGTTAGATAAATATTTGCTTGGATTACTTCGTGTTATGATACAGGCTCGTCGATCATGCATGATCAATAACAACAAAATCAACCACACACACAAAATACAAACAAACAGTCAAACACAAACGTTATGTGCAAGGTTCGCGAATCGGAGGTCATGTTTTGTTTTTTCCTTGAGATATTATGTTCAAAAGTATGCACATAGCGCTTTGAGACACAGCGCAATACATTTTTGTAGGCATACCGTGAAAGAATTAGTACCGAGACTCAACCCCACAAAACCCATCTAGAAGGCTACTTAAAATACTTCTGCCAGATAATGTAATGTTTCGACATGCCTAGTGGTTTTGTTTGCGTGTTTTCTTTTCTTTTCTTTAGTTTTTTTTTTTTTTTTAAAATTTGAGTTAAGCACCACCAGCAGTCCTGATGTGCACGTTAGTATAAACATAGTGTGATTTCGGTTCGTACATTATTGTGTACTTACAAGCCTAACTTGCTCCATTTGAATAGTCTTGCCTTATAAAACGAGACACGAGAAAGTCGTTGCCGACAGTCTGTCTATTGGTGATGAAGAAAGAAATGCTGCTCCCGTCTTTGATATCAAAGCAAATAAATATATCACTGAATGAGCAACAGATTTGTTGCGTTTTTTGAGCATCAAAATGTGTTCTGTCGATTCAAAGATTACGACGCCATTTTGCTATGATAACCATGATTACGGGTATTAAAAAGAACAATTTCAGACCGCGTTGATAGTTTTGCCATCATGGCTCTTTTAAACCCTTAATTTGTTTGCTTGTTTATTTTCTGAGGGAGTTATTGAATCTTAATTGACATTTCGTTGTGCAGACCCTCTTTGTTTATATGATTTGGTATGGTTTCACAGTCTTTCGACATTAACAGTGTTTACGATTGATTTCTTGCTGGGTATACTCGTATTGTGTTTAAAGTGTGTATTATCTGTCTGTCAAGCATAAAAGTGCCAGTTATACTGGACAACCAGCACGACGTCAATTCTCCTGTAAGTTTGTGTTCGTGCGAAAATATTGTGTTGCATTTATTCATTTCAATCATAAATGAAACGCAAAGACACTCACCCAAATCATGCACTGTTATATCTTATGCATTGTCACTCTTAATGATTTTTTTTTTTTTTTGGTTCTTGATGGCACGTATTTGCGCAAAGATGTCTCGATTTACATTATATTAGTACTGTCACGCTGAAAGGAAGGCTTCTATTCGTTATTCCGAAGGTTCGTTAATCCGGAAATGAAATAAGGTTGTTATGCCGAAGGTTCGTTAATCCGAAAAAGAAGGAAGGTAGGTGTCATGAGGTCGAGGCGTGCTCAGTGTAAAGTGGACATTATACGTGTATGTATAGATTAAATAAAGTGTGAATGCATCAATGGATTCACAAGGTTTACAATCGTGTATCATGAGAAGAGACTGTATATTTCTTTTCTCTCCCGTATCCCACTTTTTTTTCTCTCTTTTGTTTGTGGAGCTGTCATCAGTTGAACTACGTAATGATAATCGTGTTTATGTCAGTGCGTTAAAAATAATGTGTGTATGTATGTGTGTGTGTGTCTGCGTGTGCGTGCGTGTGTTTGTGTCTTGGATAAATTCGTTGGAATGTGCATGAGCAAGGACAAATAGGGCCTATGTCCTGGATTCAAAAGGTTTATAGTGTTTGCTGATTCCGTTCTGTGCCAGTGAGTCAAATTTGCACAAACTTCACGCACATACTTACGGACAGAAAATTCATGTGTCATGCAGTGGGCTAATGGAATACTGTGTCATGATACGAGATAATATGGCACTGTTCATGATGTGTGTTTGACTGCGATATAAGATTTTACGCAGGAGGAATACATGCTAAGCTTAATTGCAGTTTTATATTATCAAGGTTGAGATGTAATAGAACCATATGAGAGCTAATTGTACGTTTGATATGCATATACAGTTAACACAGTACACTGTAGAGTAGGCACCATTGTTTTATCAAAGAGAGCAAGATAATATAACATCAACTTCCCGTGCAAGACAGACTTTATATTTCTAATACACGAATGTGAAGGGGAAAAAAAATGCATGCCACGTGTGACCAATCAACCAATTACAATGTGTAGGCTTATTATTAATACGCTATAAAAGTTATATGATGATGCATTATAGGGCTCACACCTGTAAATAAAATCAAATGTCCCTGACCCATTCACAAAATCGTACCAAAGATACTAAAATGAATGAAGAAGAAAATCAATCAAAAATCAGAAATGCAGTATTGTAAAGAAAGTGAATAGCTTCGGATATTGAGTATGCATTCCTCCACAAACTGCATTTTGGTTGGATGATGAAAGCTTTTTCTCATGGAATTTGAAGGGACTATATTTCATTGGGTGTATGTACAGAGTTTTGAGTGAAAAGAATTTGTAGTCTGGCTTTGCGAACCCTTGGGCAGAGTTTGAGCTGAAGTACCCCGCTTGGAAATTTGGTGGATGAAAGGATATTTATTTCAATTATCCAGGTTAATGACGATGAAACACCTCATTTCTCTCAGCTATTTTACAGATTTTTTTTTTTAATATTTTGAATGTTAACACACGTCTCTTTGGAGAAATATTTACCCGTGTGAGCCCTATAGCTGGTGTGTGTGTGTGTGTGTGTGTGTGTGTGTGTGTGTGTGTTGGTGTGTGAGGTAGAGTTTGTGAGTGTGTGTGTGTTTTGAACGGTATTAGCTAATGCGCTAATACAACGTTACGATAAATGAAAATACCAAAATAAGAACGCACTTACAGCTGATTGGTTGGTGCTCAGCTGTTGTCATGGTGACCGCGCTCATCGTACTTTACCAGTAATCAGATGGTGTCCCAGGAGGGCCCTGCGTCATACACGCCGCGCACGCACTGGTATAGATAATTCTCTAAGCAGTAGGAAATTCCTAAGGGCATATTGAGAAAAAAAAACAGAAAGAAGAAAATCCTGTGTCTGCAAATGTGATAACGTTTAGAAAAAGGATTATAAAACTGAATCATTGATGATGAAAAATTTACGCAAGTACTTCTGACCTTCCGCAAAATTTTTTCCCCTTAGTCTTTGTTTCTGTTGTTTTTTGTCTCTGTCGTTAAAGCCAGATTTATTAATCCCATGTGAGTTTGAATGAAATACTTTCTGTTAGCGGCATCAAAATCGGATCTGACCAATTCCCCATGGAAAGGGGAAAGAAAAATACTCATAATGCCGTCATGATCAATATTGTCAATGAATATTGACACAGTGTGTTTATAAGCGATTGACACAGTGTGTTTCTAAGCGATGCAGCAGTTTCATCTGAATGATAGCTTTCGAATAATGTGATTGGATGGAATCAGCATTAACCCCTTCCATACGGGAACCTGGTGGCCTGCGTATTATGTCTATGGACATTTCAGAATGAAGTATGGTAACGGGTTAGACATGGATTGATATCTTCACGTGACGGGCGCGTGGAAGGACTGCATCGAAAGGGAAACCCGCTCAACAAAATATACATATGATCACGCTTAAAGATGAACATATAATCAAAAATGATATCTTGCCACCATCAAAGTAGTCGTAAGCTACCATGAGGTACACAGAAACCAATTAACATGATGTATAGCGTTAGATAGGAATCAGGCTCTCCTTCTTGTCAGTTTAGTGCAATTATACTTTATTTCCATCCAACGAATGGTAATACAAAGTAAGAAGTATATGAATGAGATAAATAACCTTGTTTTAATGATTTCATTTATAAGAAGTCACGTAAAAAAAAAATCAAGACGGCCATCTACCTCTTCAAAGAACATAAAAGTCAGAAATCAGTAATACAAAAAAGCGTAGAAAAACAAAAACAAGCAAAATTATACTGCCTTATCATTGAACGTAAATATGTAAAGTAAGTTTTCAAAGTTTGTCTGTAGGACCTACTGTTGGGTAAAATGTGTATACAATAAAACATAGGAGATATATGAAGGATGCAAGATCCTATATAAAATATATCAGGAAAATCCTTCGCATAGATTTTGAACCCCTATCTCTTCATAGACCGGAAGGTTGGGTGGTTGCAAAAATAAGCTTTTGTCAGACCGCTTGTATTACTCTTTGGCTATTCAATAACACCAATTTCACGGGTGATGGTGTTCACTGAAAAACGTCATTCATGCAGTCTGATTCTTATTTGCGCGCTATAAAATGCATAAACGAAAAAAAAACCCAAAAAGAAAAAAGAAAAATAGACAGGCATAGCGGGGCCAGACAATATCAAAGGTCTCTGACAAAGATTCAACACAAGGCCACGCCTCTTTATTGATTGCAGCGACCAAAGACTTGAATTAAACGTCACGAGTTTTTCGCTCTGCGCAATGCTTAGAGTGTAATGCCATGGTATAATACATGACGTGTGTAGAGTGGTTTAGCACGGAAAAACCCGTTACGTTGCACACATTGTTCAAAGTCCACGGCACAGAAAGGGTTAAAATGATATCAATGACGTAGAATGGAAGGATTATTCATCAGAATAGGACATTTGATTAGAAAGTTGTGGAAGTTTTTCGTGTTATTATGATAAAGTGATCGACGATCGCGTATACGGGGTCATCCCACGAGCCCGACACCCACGGGTCATACGGCCCATGATCTAGACAGTCGAAGAAAAAGGGGCTGCGAGTCATACGGTCCACGACCTAGACATTGGGAAAAAGGTCCGCGAGTCATTCGGCCCACGATCTAGACATTGGAAAAAAGGTCCACGAGTCATACGGCCCACGATCTTGACATTGGAAAAAAAAAGGGCCACGAGTCATGCAACCCACGAGCTATTAGACACCAAGTAAAAGAAGCCCACAAGCTAGATACAGCCCATGAGCTAGACACTAGAAAAATAGGACCCGTGAGCTCGACACTGGGCAAATAAAGCCGATGAGCTCGACACTTCTTTCTTAAAGCCCCTTGATGTAATGACGAGCTCGCGGGCCTTGTTTGCCTAGCGTCGAGCTCATTATGGGCCTTACTTGTCAAGTGTTTAGCTCGTGGACCGTGTAGCTCTTGGGCCTATTTCAGTTGAAGTTGAGCTTGTGGAACTTGTTCACTTAAGGGGAAATCCCTCCAAATATAAGTTAGTCTGATAAGAAAGAGTAAAGTATTACGAGTTCAACGGTAAAATTTTGATCGAAATCGGATGAAAAAAAGGAAGTTATGACATTTTGAAGTTTCACTAATTTTTAAGGAAACAGTTCTTGAACGGTCAATATGAATATGCAAATGGCAAAGTGAGCATGTCATTCCCTCACAACTTGCCATTTATAGTTTGTACATACAATTTTTCATTCAAACGCAATTATGCCCGAGGCTCAAATCCCGATATATCTAACTGATCACTATTCTGAAGTTATTCAACCAGGAATAACATCATGTTTCAGACTTTAATGACAGAAACATTGAATTTTCGTCATTTTTTGTTGTTGTACAAGATCAATGGAGAATTGTGAGGTTATGACATGATCAGCTCACTCACTTGCATATTCATATCAACTGTGCAGGAACTGTTTTGCAGAAATTAGCAAAACTTCAAAACTTCATAACTTCCTTATTTCTTTCATCCGATTGCAGTTGAATTTTTACTGTTGAACTCGTAAGATTTGGCTGTTTTTATTAAACTAACTTATTTTTCGACTGGATTTCCCCTTTAGTGTCTAGCCCGTGGGCTGTGTGACTCGTGGGCGTCGAACTGGTGACGTGCACCCGCATCTATACAATATCAGTGTAAATGAGAGGAGGCAACGGCGCAGCGTCATCTCCTCATAAGGTTCTCAATGACACGTGACAAAAGGTCTTTAATCCTTCGTGTGTTTTAAGTACCGATTGGCACGGAAAACTCGATTGCATTGTACACACTGTCGAAAGTCCCTCGTACAAAACGGTTAAATCTAACTTTTGGTTTTAAAGGGAAATTAAAAAAAAAAGAGAGAATGAGTTCTACCTTTCCCGTGAAATCACACAACTGTAATGTTTGAATAGACTGCTAAAAGGAAAATTGTTCCAGTTTTAAGATTGTCATCTTCAAAAAAAAAGGGAAAAATACTTGTCAAGTAATAGCCCGTTTCCCTTTTCCATTTCGCGTACGAATTACACCTAGTATATTGCGACTAATATCATCGTTTAGTGCATAACCTTAACATTCAGCATGTTCAGTAACTTTCTTACGTGCGATATCAATGAAATGTCCACCTTCAATTTGAATATGGTGTGACAATGGATTTTAATCCGTTATATGGTTTCAAGTGTTTTCATTAAAAAGGCAACCATGGCTACATCACGGAATTCGACCCCCCCCCCCCATACAAACAAATTAATATATATATATATATATATATATATATATATATATATATATATGATGTCTTTCAAATCAGTTTAAATTGGGCTGTATAGGACTCTGTGTACTAATTTTTTTTTTTCCGGTTAGGATACCACGGATACATGTGACGAACGAAGATATTACACTATACCGAAGCCTCAGAATTCCAAACGTTTTGGCCATTTCAAGGAGTGTCGTCATAATCGTGTCCTAGCTGTATTATTGTAGAATTAGGAGCAGTCGTGAGGTACAATGAATATCAGTAATTGCGATTATATCTCGATGGATCTCGCGATGTGAGTGTAATTCTAATATTGTAACAGTTTTCTTGAGTGTTACAAAAAAAGGGCTCCAAACATCAGATTAAACTAGAAATGTCGCTATGGCGACTGGTATGCCTCCGCCATAATGCATGATTCTCCTAATAGGTCTATAGTACATGTGGACAACGTGTGATTACATTTTCACAAAATTGGCAAAATATTAAAATGACATGTTTGTCACAAATGTATTGAATGTTTACCTTCCTTGCCCTATATTTAACTGGATGAATAGGAGAGCATGTATTTGGGGATTTAAGAACTTTAACTTGACTTTGACCCTTTCATAAGTTTATGCACTGAGTAATTTTCAAGGTAAGGAGAAAAAGTGCAATTTCTGCATTGAACAGTAATCATTTTCATCTCGCCTTTGATTTATAAGAGAATCACTGTCAGGTAGAACATACATAAATATGTATTAAGTTTCAAGATAACTTGAGCCACTTCAGAGATATGGAGAAAGAAGTAAGTTCAGCACTTTCACTTGATCTTTGACCTTTTGACCTTTGACCTTCTTGGCACAAAAAAAAACAACCAGAGAATCTCTATTGGGTTATACATGCATACATCAAGTTAAAAAAAAATAATCCTGCTGGCATTGCATAAATATAAGGAAAATAGTAACATTTTGAAGTATTGCCCTTGACCTTTGACCCCTGACCTTTGACCCCATGAACCCTAAATTCCCTAGATAACCACTGCCAGTCAGTACATGCATATACTATGTTCCATGAAGATACCTTGAACAATTTCCAAGATACAGAGAAAAAAGTGAAATTTTAACATTTTACTTGACCTTTTGACCTTTGACCTTTTGACTTCATGACCCCAAACTTTCACCAGAGAATCTTAATTGGGTAATACATGTATACACTAAGTTTCAAGAAAATATCTTCAGGCATTGCATAGATATGGGGGAAATAGTGAAATTTTAAGCATTTGACCTTGACCTTTTGACCTTTGACCTTGAGCATGTGCACCCAAAAGTTGATAGGCACAACTTCAACCCCTAATACACATACATGCCAAGTTTCATTAGGATACCTCAAAAGGTTCTGGTAGTTACCCTGTCCACAAAATTCATTACGGACGGACGGACGGACGGACGGACGGACGGACAACCCGAAAACATAATGCCTCCGGCACCACTTCGTGGCGGAGGCATAAAAAAGGAGAAAGGAGTGACGCTGAATACTGACCTTTTCTGATATTATCTTCGAGAAAACAAAGGGTTCCACTTTTTTTCATTTCATCTTCTCAGCAGTGACAACAAGTTGAGAAGTGTAGGTCCACCCTTGCGTGTTAATACGTCACTAATTAAAACACAGGACCTTGCGATTTCTCGAGAAACTGCAAATACAAAATGCGGAGCTGTTATGAGAAATATATCGGCCACTATTGTATACACGCTGCTCTAAATATAGCCCCTTTCCGTTCCAATTAGTGGAGTCTCAATATCTTATTCTCTCTCCCACAATCTCTTTTCTTTTTTTCTCTCTCTCTCTCTCTCTCTTTCTCCCTCATCCGTATATACTCATTATATGTTCAGAGATTGTCGTACAAGGCGAGATTGTAGGATAGATGCGGTCTCAGTAATAAAGCACAGCACTGCTGTGACGTTTTGACAAAACAATTAAATCAGGCTATTACCTCGTACTTTGTTCGAGATATATCTCTAACACTTATAGTAGGCTCTTCGATCAAAAAAAAAAAACAACAACAACCCGATGATGTAAGTTTATTATAATAAAGATACATATAGATATGAACATAGCTTGTGTATGTATACATTATGTTTGTACATATACTGTATATATGTATAAATATATATATACATACATATATATATATATATACTGAGTTTATATATATATGTCTAACCCTCTACTCCCGACCCAACACACCGCCCTGGGCTGGGGCTACCAGCGGCAGGGGATGGCTGGGCTCGCGCCCGGTCTGTAAGACGCGAGGGGATTTGGTTAGTGCACTCTTATAAATAGACACACCTGCCACATCATCAGCAATTCATTAAATTAATTTACGGACAAAAATTAAGAAAACGTTACATCAAATTCATAAAATTGATTGCCTTTTATTCAAGGGGAAAATCTCCTCTTGTTCAATCAATTTCTATCAATGATTACTTGACACTGGCGATTCAAACACTATTTCACAATTTAACTGGGCATGCGCATTACAATCTCATCTCGGTTATTGTACTTACATACAGCTTCGGGTGCAAGTGCAAAAAGGGGGGGGGGTTAATTGGGAGGGGAAATTGTCCGTGGATAACTGCAGTCATGTACGGAAGTCCTTCCTTCGCTCAGTCCTTTTCGCTAGCGCTACATGTAACTCTGCTGATGGCTGCCTTCGTCGCCTTCGACCCGTACCGCTTCCGTCGCACCGGCGGCTCGTCGCAGCATCTCCCTGACGGCTAGTATGCGGCTGCGTCGATCTGGCTGTCTGGGCTTCGCTTCACCTGCTCCTCGGCCTCATCGGGATATTAGTGGGCATCAGGGGTGGGGGTTGTGCACAATTCACAATCACTTTTTACACGGCAACTCGTCGGACAGTGGTACGGACAGGCGTTCCCATTCGCATCAGATTCCGATTGTTCCGCTAATTATATTGTCATTCGGAATTGCAAGCCGTTCCCCACATCAGAAATTAAAGTCGGCCCCCGGCACTTCATATTAATAAATAATCTGGCAAAAATCAATCATTGTTCAGGACGACACCCCACTGTAATTCAATTCAGTCCACCCGCGTGTTGCCAAACTCGGTCTTTCCCCACAAACGTTCAGAAGGAAATTATGCCAACGGGCTACATCTTCAAATCTGCTGCTCTGAGGACTTCATCTTTGCTAAACTTAAATATCTGACAGAGTTCTCTCTCGAGCCGGGCAAAAGTTCTCGCAAAAATTGCTCGCAGAAATCTCTCCAAAATGTGTGCGGAAATCCGGGCGAAATTTCCCCAAAAGGGGTGCCGAAAGTTCCGTCCACAAAATCTGTGCAAAAATCTATCTCGAAGTGTGCAAAATTCTCCTGAAATCTCAAAATCTTGTCTTCTCCCTACAATGCATGCCCTTTTAAACTAACCCTTAAATCCCTCCTACAATTCCATTATCCAATCATTTTAATTAATTTCCCACACCTGAATTATTGACACCCCTCTTTCGACCAATCCGCTTACCTGTCCCCAATTTGACCCTCTCCTCTCACCTGCGTAACCTACCTGCGTCTCGAACCCAACCTGACACTCTCCCTTCCTCCTAATATTTATAAAACAAAACCTAGCTTCGCTACGAGCCCTTTAACTTACTCCTCCAGTAGGATTCCCAATTTAACTCGCACTACCACAATATTCTCGTTAAACACCTCAACTCCTCGTCAAACATCTACTCCTAACATCCTGCCGGTCCTATCTATTTCTTTATTCCCTTAAAAATCACCTGATGTCTATCAAATGTCCTTCTTCTTTATTCCCTTTGTCTGATTCCCTACACTGTCCTACCATGCCCTAAGCCCGCTGTCTGAACCTTATTCCCTTCCCTTTTATTCTCTTTACTCCTTCACCCTGTGCTTTGCCCTATCTTCTTCCTGACCTTCTAAATTTTTATTATTTTCTTTATAATACCCATCCTATTCGGAAGCCCCCTATTTTCAGCTCGTTACATATATATATATATATATATATATATATATATATATATATATATATATGTATATATATATTATATTTAATATACTCAAACTTAGTTTACTGGTGTTATAGTACAAATTTATAAAATTTGTAATAAATACGTTAACCATTGGATAGATTTGACAATGAACCCCGAGGGTCAACATTGATCATCAATCAAATCAAAATCCTCTTTATAAAAGAGTATTTTTTTAGCAAATGCACAGTTATAGACAATTAACTCAAAATGCATTTGTGAAACAGCCTTTAATTTTCTTTCCCAAAGCAACAAAAAGGATTAAGTAAAAAAAATCCAGGTTTCGTCAGACAATATTGTTTCCGGTTACGAGCTGGCACCAACTACAATAATTTTCCACTGTATCGCAGGTGACTCTCATTCTTGCTGTAGTCGTTGTTTTTCATTGTGGTGTATCCCTTTGTGTATTTCACTGTCGGGGGAAGTGCTCCAGTGGCGCAAGTGCACATTTCGCAGTGTGTGTGATGCTAACATCTGCTGTGCGGTCAATTCGACGACGCAAACGTGACAGACGCCTGCTCATGCAAGACGCGCCCACACACTCATTGGCTGTGTTGTTGTTGTTTTTAATCGCACCCATCTGTTCACATTTGTATTCATCCGCGACGTCTCGACATCATTATAGGCGCAGGTCGGTAAGTAACAGGGTGTGCGCAGCCCCCGCCCCACCCTCCACCCCATCCCATTCCGCCAGAGAGTTCCTCTTGCCGACAGTGATAATAATAATGATGATAATGATGATAATGAAATAAAGGAATAAGAAAACAGAGATTTGGTACGCCCACCTGTGGCGGAGAATGAAGAATGACAGACCTTCCTTTATCTTATGATTATGAAAACTTTGGTACATACAACCAATACCTTGACGAGTTACGAAACTGTGCTCTACGAGATTTTCACAAGTCAGGTCGAACATAGTCCATTACGTGTTGTCAGCATGAAGGGTTTAGACAACAAAAACAGCAATCGTAAAAAATACATTAACGGCAAACTGTGATTTTTTATTCCTCACAAACATACTTTCATTGGCAAGTACAGAGAGAAAGAAATAGAGAGTGAAAGAAAAGGAGCGATCTGAAGAAGCAAAACTGCTGTTTAGACTAAATCAAAATTTTCATTTTTTTTTTTGGGGGGGGAATGGAATTTTATCTAATCTTATCATGAAAGCTTTTCAGTCACTAAGTCATATAGGGCAAGAGAGATAAGTATATATAAGTATATTTATGAGTATACATAACAAGAGTAAACAAGTATATTTTGTTTCGATCGGAACGAACAAAGTAAGACCTCTCCCAACTATTCTATGAGAATGAAAATTTTTGAATGTTTCGCTTCTAGTGTGATTATCACATCTCTACCGTGATGTAGAAAGGAGCGATATTGATCTTAAGCCCCCCCCCCCTTTCTTTTTACAATGATTTCATGCGAATTATAGGGGAAAAATACTAGATTCCCGAGACACGCGATGCATGGGTGCAGCGTGCAAGCCTATATACGCGACAAGATAACTCCACTCTTCACAGGTCTGACATGAACTAGATCTACGGCCTGACGCATAGACACAGTTAATTGTCACGGCTGGTGTCGTCACCTTTTCCTTGACCTTCACGAACTGCGCAGAGGAGCAGGTCAGAGTGCGGAACGGATTGCCTCCCACCAGATCTTCTCTCTGACCCCCCCCCCCCCCTCTCTCTCTCTCTCTCTCTCCCTCTCTCTCTCTTTCAGCTTTCTTCATATAGCTCCCTCTCTTTCTCCCCCACCCGTAGTCATTTTCGAAGGCCCTCATGCCGGTATGAGTTTTGAGTTTAGTTAATTAAAAGCAAAACACATTTACATGAAAATATCAATGCATGATGCGCACTTTTTTGGGGGGTGGGGGTGGGGAGGGGGCATAGATAAGCATGTGAGTATGACAATATCATATGATATGAATATAATAAACAAAGATTTATGCACAGATATAGATACATAATCATAACACTTATAAATTTATCTTGATTGTTTAGAAAATTGTTGTTAAAGGGAGAACCTAAAGTTAGTTCAAGTCCTAATCGCTAATGTTTCTGTAATCATTTTCTACATTGACGGAAAAAAATCATAACATGCATGTAGTTTAAACCTGTAAACTTAGTTCAAAATTAACTTCACTTTTATCGTCAACCTTTGTTGATGAGATCTTAGATTTGTCCGAAATGAGAACTTTGCTCTTGCCTCTCGAATACTTCACTGCAAAACGATTCAAAAACTTCGCTCCTGCAAAGGACATAGAATGCGTATCACGGGTTATTTAACATTCTAGGGGGTCTTAGCATGGAGTGTTCTTTGCCTATGGTTCCGTAGGTATGATTCATCATATCGCAATATTGCATTAAAGAATGCAGTAAATGCCCTTTGTGTATAAAGCGTATACAAAATTAATGTTGATAATGCAAGTTCATGAAGCTTATGAACAACCGATACCAGACTAATGAAGAGTGGCTTAAAACTTGTTTAAAGAGGAGAAAATATGATTGATCTCATGGTCATTTTCTGTGCCAGAATGATGTACAATACAGTTAGGTGGCTTAACCCCTTTCCAATATGGTATAACAGTTGGCTAGATGTGAGCCTAGTGGTACTGCTTACTATTGGGAGCAGTGATTTTAAAAATGTTCGAGATATCACATACGATGCAGATGTATAGGTTAGTTGTACACAAAACATCCCTACCATATAAAGATTTTGCAAAAAAAAAGCCTAAAATATAAGGAGATATCATTACTTTATAAACCATAACTGTAGACGGTTTAGTCTAGAAATATCTTTATCATAACTATTGTATATTTAACAATACTTAACATTGAATATACTGCATCAGATTTTTACATTGGTTGTTTCTATCCCTATCTCACATTCTAGAACTATTTTGAAGAACAAAAATGCGTTTTTGTTTCATCTGCAAATTGTAAAAAATGCCTCTAAAGCTAGAGCGCCGAAGCTGAGTGCACTCTACAGGCCTAGATTTGTTGCCGGTTCTTGCCTTTTACTGGTGGTTGTTCTCTCCAATGACGACCCTCTACTTCACAATTACGGCGAGACGGCTTTTGATAATAGTTACAGACTCTCTGTATGTCTGTCTCTTCCCTTCCTCTTTTCTTTTTCTCTCTCCTCTCACTGCCTCTCCCATCTCACTCATGCACATATCAACACCTACGCACATTATGTCTTACTCACCGTCAGAAAGGTAGAAAGTTTCTTCGCTCCAAGATCTGCACATTACGTTGCAACCTTCATTAGAAAAGACGTTCCGTTATCGACAGGTTTAATACTTACGTCAAGTAGGTCCAAACTGCATGCGGGTTTGGCGACAATAGCAATTCCATGAATTTTACATTTGCTGCCCTTCTCAGAATACCAAATCATCTTCCAGTTGAGATATCAAAAGGATATCATTTTCCTGGTATAATCTATAGTAGATGAGAAATTATCGCGTACACCAGTCATAGTTGGGTATTAATTAAAAGGGAAAATCGTTACTGATTAGTGAGATGCCTTTCACTTAAGAGGGCAACGATAACATTAACAGCTGATGGCTACTTCCAGCTAGTCATAAAAATCAATACGACGTGTGTGTGTGTGTGTTTGTGTGTGTGTGCGTGTATTTGTTGAAATACGTTAGGCGTGTGTACGCGTGTGTGTAGCCTGTGTGTGTATATCTTATGTGTGTGTGCGTGTGATGGGAGGACCTCAAACAGAATAATAATTTCCGGCAGTCCTCTGTTTTTTTTTTTTTTTTTTTTTTTTTGTAGCTTTCGAACCGTGATCGTCATGCAACTTTGGCGCCGCGCAATAAGGATTCATAGGCCCTATCTTCAGACCAGCGGGTAAGTGAACTCGAAATACGAAATGACTTAATATCTATTATCTTACTATGCTGTTGCCAATTGCCTTTATATACATAAAAAAAAAATATGTAAACGTGTTCTGCCGATACGTTAGAAGATACACGACTAAGCCTTGCATAGATTTGGAAAACGAGTGCCTCTGTCCTTTTTTTTTTTTTTTGGTCCCTGTAACGCGCGAGATGGCAAGACGAGAAAACTTAACTCTTCATCCAAAGCTGGCACAATGATGTCCCTGTGGTAATTCGTTGTTGAATCGATATCCAGCTCCCGTTCACGATGAGTCAAGGGTCTTGTCAACAAAGACGCGAGAATGATATTATGTGTACTTTGATTGGACTCTCCACATTCTGGAGTTTGCATTTCCTTCTTTCTCGAGGAAGATAGTAATGACGGTGTTCTTCTTAGAAGTCATTGCTCATCCACAAAACGAACCAGACGAATTACCCTACTTCCATGCATATGAAAGTCAAGACGCCAAAACATTACACACATCACCTCGTGACTTTCTATACTCTCTACTTCTACTGCTACTACTACTACTACTACTACTACTACTACTACTATTACTACTAAAGCTACTACTTTTTGTACTACTACTACTACTACTACCACTATTACTACTACTACTACTATACTACTACTACTACTAAAGCTACTACTTTGTACTACTACTACCACTATTACTACTACTTCTACACTGTACTACTAAAGCTACTACTTTGTACTACTACTACTACAATGTATTACTACTACCACTACTACTATTACTACAACTACTACTACAAAAGCTACTACTTTGTACACTACAACTACTACTACTCCTACTCCTACTACTACTACTACAACTATTACTACCACTACTGCTACTACTACCACTACTACTACTAATAATAATAATACAATGTACTACTACTACTTCTACCACCACCATTACTACTACTGTACTACTACAACTTTGTACTGCTACTACTACTGCTACTACTACTACTACTACTACTACTACTACAACCACTACTACGACTACTACTCTGCTGCTACTACTACTACTACTGATGATGACATTGATTATAATGAAGATACAGATGATGATGATTTTGATGATGATAATGATGATAAATACGATGATAACGATCATTATCATAATTATGCTGACCTAATTAGTGATACTATGATTATTAGTGTCATACTTGCTTATTATCTATACTGTCTTGTAAATGGTATTTCGAGATACATTAACACTGGACTAAAGAGGATGCCACACAGTATTTCATGTTTATATTAAAATGTCTCTTTATTCTTTCATTCATCACTGCCGTGAAAACACTATCATTATACCTAAAGTAATGATAAATCTAATCAAATACAGACATACATTCATTACAACTAGTAGTGTCACAAAACTGCATTGCGATGGAGGTATCAGTACTTCACATTTACTAGTAAATCAAAATGTGCCTGTATCATTTTATTTGATACTGCCGTGAATGCATCATCATTATACCTCTAGTGTATATAGTCATGATAGACATAACCAAATACAGGTATACATTCATTACAAATAGTAGTGACACAAAATTGCATTGCAATGGAGGTATCTGGTGATATTGTATGCTCATTGCACACAAAGAAATAATAAAAAATTGTGATATAACGAAATGCATCTACTACGAGATACTGTAGTACATTATATATGCAAGATGTGATACAAGGAAACTATGCAAATAGATTATCATCACATTTTCCCCCATCCCCCACCACCACCCCTCAACCGAGGGAAGACCGCCATAATTACTGTTGTATGGCTTCCTATTAAAGGCCCGTCATCTTGTCTGGCACTGAAAAAAAAAAGTCCGAACACAGCAACAACAAAAATTCCCTCCAATTTGATCACATACGCAAGTCCTCACTCTGTTAACAAAAGCCAATCCTCTGCATAGTGAGAGTGTGCATGCCTGAATATGTACACAGAAATATCTTTAATTATGTACAGTATATGGCCCCATGGGTAACAAGGACATATGTACACAGTCATTAAAGAACATGTAACTGTTGGGCAGTAACCCCGACGGCAATGGCTCTTCCTTTCCCCCTCACATCTTCTTTTTCTTCTTCTTTTTCTTCTTCTTCTTCCTCCTCCTCCTCTTCCTTCTCTTCCTCTTTGTCATCTTATCTAAACAAACTGATACAATGAATCATTTTGGTGGCTGATCCAAAAAATTAGTGTTTTAGAACTCACCTCGACATAATGATAAACTTAAATTTCGACTATGTGTTGGATGATTAAGACCTGAGAATAATAGTCGACGAAAACCGGTTGCAACTGGTTTGTAGCAGTCATCATTCACATATGCATACATGATGGCAGATAACTGGATAACATCTTTACAATCTCCACAAAAAAATTCTCCCTTTTTTCTACCTTTTAACCACAAATTGGCAATATTACCATGCAAAACACAGGAAACACAGATGCACATAATCTATCCAACTTTATACATCACTCTAAAATAATCACATGAGGTCTTAAATTCACATTCTTTTATGTTTCCATAAAACAATTCTATTGAGGAAATTCCCATACAAAAAATGCATTTTCCTCTTAAGTTTGGCAAGTGTTCTCAGAAAACAGAAGACTTCTTGTGTAAAGAGTATAAATGTGTTCAGATTAATGAAGTTAACACATTTCTGACAAATCAGTAGGCCTATAAGGAATATTCCATTATAAACTGTGTCTGCACAATTGATTGAAATGAGGTGTTTAGGTTCATGTGCCAAGTAGGTATTAGTATAAAAGAGTTGATGATAAGGACATGATCAGCTTTTATGATATAAGTACAAAATTCAAGAGAACAGAACACAAAGAACACCAGCAAAAGTTAAATAATAATTTGAAGGGGTGAAGTTTGTTTCAAAGATAGGAAAATTGTCAAATTGTGGCTTTTTGCATACTATCAAAACCATTGTGCATTTACTGGTAATTCTTCTTCTTTTTCTTTTTTCTTTTTTGGGGTGGGGGGCGGCTTTCATTTGGCTCTCTTTAGGGAAAGTTACGATCACCCTTTTTAAACTGACATCAATCATAAGTATTACATTTGAATATCACTTCATTTGACAGCAGTCCGTATAAATAGCTGTCCTCATTCCTGAAATTAAAACTGTCATCCTTTTGAAGTACTTATTCAATCCTTTCTCCTGCCTCAAATATATGTACACTTATATCACTCATAAATAAATTGATAGAGTCAATTCATGATTAGAAAATAATAAAATCAATTGAAAAAATTTCAAAGAACTGATCAAAATAAATAGGTTAATAGAGTGGTAATGCATTATATTTTTTTTATGGAACATACTTCTTTTTAAATTTTTTTGTATAAAATGATATTTTCATGGTTCAGATATGCTCTTGTGAAAACTGAATAGCAAGAGAAGTCATTGATGTACCATTATGACCATGACAAGCAATTGTAACACGTCAATACTGATGGATGGTAACTTTTATGATTATGCAACATCATCAACTCCAAAAAGAGTTTGGGGCTCAGGTGAAAAACATCAACATCTAAGAATAAGCGGACAAGCGCCCTTCAAGCCTTCATTGCAATTACAGCACTAATTCTGAAGCGGGCAGAAGTGGATAGCACGAAAATGATGTACTTTTAACTATTTCTGATTTAATGCCAAGATCTCCGCGTGTGTAATACAATAACAACATCATTCATTACAGAAAAGAATACTGTACGAAATAACTGGAACAAACAATGCATACATTTGTGGGTTGTAAAATGCTATGCAACATTGTCCAGTGAAAAAGGTACTGGCAAAATGTCTTGGACAGGAATGTCGTCCACGTTTTCTACTTCTTCTGGTCCGATGTCCTCGTCGTCGAGTTCGCCTTCGAACATGGTCTGGAGAGTCATCTGCATTGATTTGCTTCCTGTTTCAACGGAAATACAATCAACGAACTACACGTTAAGAGGGGAAAAAACCTATCAGAAACTGCAATCACATGGAGTGGACACAATTTTGAGAGGCCATCTTCAGCGGCAATTTCGAAGAAATCTAATCTTTATGTGGCGGTTGGTGTCAACACATCGAGGACAAAGAGAAGTACATTTGTATAGATGAAGTTATGTTTACAATCTTTGGAATTTTCATTAAGATGTGCTCTCATATGAGTGGGAAATATTCCCTCATGAAAAAAAAAGAAGAAGATGCATCACGTTTATTATATACATGTACAAGTATAGTAAAATGTGCTTTGTATCCACATTGCAGAATTTTGGTTGATCCCTGCTGGAAAGAAAACAGTGTCCTACAGTGTGTTCACATAGTCATGTAACAGTGTGAAGATGACTTCACATTACGGCGTGATTTTTACCAGAGAGTTCACATAGTAACGTTCTGTTTCACACTGAATTGATGATTGGCACTGCAAACTGATGATTCACAATATCAAAACACTCAAATTTAACAGTGTTAAGATATTTCACACTGTGTCCACAATGTGTTCGACTGTGTTCAACACTGTGTTTAACACTGTGTTTCACACCGTGTTCTTTTCAGCAGGAATATCCCCTTCCCACTGAAGCAAACATGAAAATATTTTCACTGTTCTCAATATGAAAGAATTTAACCCATCAAAACAAAAACAAACAAACAAACAAAAAAAGCACCAGAAGACATGTACTTTGCAGACACCTCACTCAGTTCTAATGTAATATCTTAATACATGACAGTAGACTGAATATCTGCACAATTCAAATTGCATGACAAAAGTATGGAAATAATTCCACATCTATATGACTAGAGACAAATAACAGAGTGGCGATTGAACAATTTGCTTGAAATCTTTGATACAAATAAACAGCCTGCTCCCCTTCACAGCAATCAAACTTCAGAAACACACTTGCAACAAATGTCTACAATCACATAATCCCATCTTAATACTGGATTTTCATAACAAAGATTGATCAAAGAGGAAAGTGAGGACTGAAGGATGGCTTACGTTTGCCGAGTCTGAACTTGAGGATTTCATCGGTATTGTCTGGGTACTCTTGTTCCATGTCGGTGACGAGTTCCTTGCGGTCCGGCTTCCTCCTCCTACGGTTGGCTTCTTGCAGGTCATTTCTGGAAGAGATGATGACCAGTACTAGCAACAGACTTATTTGAATGCAGTTGAATATGTAAATGAATAAACACACACATATATCAATATTATATATTTACCTTTGCTGGTCCATTTGGGCCACTAAAATCTGGATATTTGAAATATTGGTCGCCTGAAAAAAATAAAAATGTACTGGCCTAAAATAAAGGGAAACATGTTTGGCAACAATCAATTTTGAATCTTAATTGCCTGATTAGGTCACCAAAAGATAACCTCATTGGAAATTTGATGGCCTGACATCAATTTTAAGTGGCCCGAGCCATATCAGGCAACTGCTGATGTCGAGCCCTGTATATATACACCTGCATATATATTGTAAGCACACATATATGATGGTTAGAGAGAGAGTTGGAGATATTGATACAGAGAGACAGGGAGGTAGTAAGATTTTACAATATGTAAGGAAAAACATTTCAGAAGAATTGTCAAATACTATTACTAAACTTATTTTCGACCACCTTTTGACATATTTTAGTAAATTTTAGCATCTTCAAGGAAGAGAGGTTTTTAGAACCTATCAGTACTTGAGTGGCTTTCAGGTGAAGCTGTGCCAAAGTAAGCAGTAAACTTCCATATTTTGTAAATAACAACAATCACACAAAGTGTGGACAATTGCACAATACTGAAGTTCTTGGTAGTGGTTTTGAAAGTAATCTCTAATATGTCAGAAAATCTTAGATCTACAGTATGTGGGTTCGCACAAAATTAATAAATGGAAGTGAACTTCTCCCCAATGTGTGTGTGGGTGTATGTGTGTGTGTGTGTGCATGTGTGTGTGTGTGTTTTATTCATTCCTCTTACATTTCCTGACTTAATCCCAGCTCTTCAACAACTTTCTCGAGTTCACTCTCATACTTAGTCTTCGACAGAGAGTACTCTACCATGAAGACCTCCAGGATGAATGCGATGAAGATACTGTGGGGGAGAACAATGAAGTACAAAACATATTAAACTAGAGAGGGGCCGTCAAAGGCGGCAGACCCACGCCTAAGTACAAAGTCGGGGTAAACATAATGTGCATTCGGTCATCTACCAGAATTCGGTCACTTAATTGCCAGTGTGCTTTATCACCAGCCAGTGAGTTCTACCAAAGATCGTACACTGAAGTGTACGATCTTTGGTTCTACAGTCACATCACACGCAAATCACATAATTACACATACGGTATTAACACTCATTCACGTACAGGAAAGTCCTTAAGTCTCCTCCAAAAATCCATCGAAAATCCCAAATTCCACCGTCAAAAGTGCAGAATCGGAACTTTTCCAAGCGCGCGCGAATTAAGTCCAGTTTAATTGTCTACGCGACGGGTCGCGGAAAAAGCGCTAAAAATCGAGAAATACGCCGTTTTCTTGCGGGATATTTTGATTATAGCAAGCCGAGAGTGTGATGATATCAAAGGTCGTATGAGTGTACGATCTTTGATGGTATCCACAAAAGCAAAAAAGAAAAACAAAATTTACGTACCCCCTAGGCAATTACCCCTATGATTAGTGTCTACGGGAATTATTCAATGCAAGGGTTGAATGCAAATGTCTACTGCACCAGTATTCGGCCACCAACGAGCGCCGCAACGTCCCCGGTGCAATTTTGCACCAACAGTGTAGAGCGCGATGCATTTTCAGCGGCCTTGCACACGCATTGACATTGAGCACGCATATCGTGCAGTGTGACTGCGACCGAGCAAAATGCTCCTCCAACGAAAAAAACAATCAATGTTAATTTGAAAAATCATCAAATATCAAAGGTCGTATGAGTGTACGATCTTTGATGGTATCCACAAAAGGAAAAAAGAAAAACAAAATTTACGTACCCCCTAGGCAATTACCCCTATGATTAGTGTCTACGGGAATTATTCAATGCAAGGGTTGAATGCAAATGTCTATTGCACCAGTATTCGGCCACCAACGAGCGCCGCAACGTCCCCGGTGCAATTTTGCACCAACAGTGTAGAGCGCGATGCATTTTCAGCGGCCTTGCACACGCATTGACATTGAGCACGCATATCGTGCAGTGTGACTGCGACCGAGCAAAATGCTCCTCCAACGAAAAAAACAATCAATGTTAATTTGAAAAATCATCAAAATACGGGCCAGTTTGTGATGACGGAGAACGAACTTTCATAAATCTAGAAGGACATAGTCCCTCAAATAGGCCTAAACGTAAATTTCGGAATTCTTACGAACATTTGAGCAGCGAAGTCGGATCGTTGGGGAGTTTATGTCTTCGTATGGTAGCGGAAAATCGCAAAGTGAGAAACGGGAAATTTTCGGAATGGTCACTATACCATGGGGTCAAAACTTCAAGGTCACACAGAATTTGCAAGGGTCAACCGATTATCACCAAAATCTAATCGATTCTTTCCTGTCATTATCCAAACATTCCCTGAACATTTCGTGCAAATCCGTTTACCCGTTCTCTTGTTATCTTGTACACAAACAAACAAACAAACAAACAAACAAAAAAAAAACCAAAAAAACAAACAAACAAACAAACAAACAAACAAACAAACATACGGAACCCTTTACATAACCCCCTGCCGATTTTCATCGGCGTGGGTAAAAAAATCACATCACTTTAGTAAATGAGAACAAAAAAGGCAGAAATAAACCTACTGAAAACTGCTTATTGCATAGTAGGGGTGAGATTACAGAAAAGAAAGAAATCTTTGAATTGTTTTTTTTTTCCACACGCCTAATCCCAAGCTTAATCCTGGGAATACATCCAAATATTTCATACAGTCTTCCTCAAATGATCTTATATCAGATTACTGATCGAAATAATATTCTGAGTGAACTTGATCTAAAATCTACAAAATCTGAAATCTTAGTCATGGAGTAATCGCAGTGTCCTCTTTTTACAGAAAAATGAACAGCAGTGTGACTCAAAACATGCTGTCTCGGCTGCCTATGACTGTGTGAGTCCTTTGACAACTATTTGCATATTTTTCTACTTAATGGCTGCTCCCTCAAGTGCCATATGGTAAGTGATTTACATCTATGGCATCAACAATCAATCAGCCTGAATTTCAGACTATTGAATTTGCTCTGATATAAAATTTATCTAAACATTCTTCTGTTCATTTTGGTTATTTATGTATGAATGTGTGTATCTGTGACTACGTTTATTCAAATTCACATTCAAATGATTTCATTTCCATATAAAGTAATATATGGTTATTCATTATACATAATACTTACATGAGAAAAGAATTTCAATCCCATAATTTTCAATACATGATACCGTCATAGTAATTTAATATTTATTTTTCGATAAAGGAACAATAAAGCAACAAAAATTATATATTTTTTTACTGTTTATGGAAAAGAGAAATCCACAAGAAAAGCATAGCTTGTAAATTTTGTTAATTACTCTAGAAGGGCATGTCAAGATCTGTCAGGGACTCCAAGTATGAACATTTTCTTTTCCTATATCTATATTCCTATATCTTTTCCTATATCTATCTATTCTTTTCTTTACTTGTTTATATATTCTATTTTTTATGACCCACCATTATCTATGTATTAGTTACCAAAATTCATCAAAATGCCAATACAGTTTGTAAGTGGAATATTGAAAAGATATCATTTCTACATTAAATCAAATGCAGCGATGTATGTCTCAAGAATCATTTGTGTCAAGTTGTAGGGAGCCTTTACGTCTGTCTGATGCCCTGAATATATGGAGGTTTGCTCCCTTAAATGGATTTTAAAATCTACTTTTCTGCTTTTTTTCTTCTTCACCACTTACTTGATGATGACAATTACTACTGATATATGGAAGAGCAGGAAGAAAATTCTGGAACCCTTGTTTGTGACCAGCACGAAACCTTCCGAGATAAGTGTGACAAGTTAAGGAAACAAGAATATTTTTATTCTTGGATGCAGAAATGTAAGTTTCTGCCTATAGAATATACATTATTTCCAAATTATTCCCCTGGCAAATCTATTTGAATCATTATGGAGGAAAAATGAAATTTGCCTGACAGCTTTACTACAAATGAGCATAATACATAACTTGTCAAAATGATAATTACATATTATTCTTTTTTTCAGAAACATTTCTCAAAATTTATTACCTTTATTTAGATAACATTTGCAGCACAAGATCTAACCTCTAAGTGTTCACTCGACACTTCCTTTAACATAGTCCTTGCCAAACCTCCTATTACATGGCCGGCGGAACCGTGGGGGCTGTGGGGGCTCAGGCCCCCACACTTTTCGTGCATCATACAAAGGAATACATAAGGTGTCATCACTTTGGGCCCCCACACTTTTTTTAACCCGAAAGTACGTAAGTGGCACTACATAGAAATAGATGGAAATCTTGAAGTGTGAGCGCGGTAAGGTTATGTTTTTCCACTGAAGACCTTTTTTTTGTCAGCTGAAAAAAAAGTGGAAATGGAAAGGGAGAGATGAGCTGAGGACCTCTTTTTTTTTTGTTTGTTTGCTTGTCAGCTGAAGAAACCCGGAAATGGAAAGGGAGAGATGAGCTGAGGACCGTTTTTTGTTTTGTTTTTGTTTTTGTTTTTTTGCTTGTTAGCTCATGAAACCCGGAGGAAGTGGGCCCCCACACTTTTGAAAACGCTCCGTCGACCCTGTATCATGCATTAAGACTGTAACAAGGATACAAAAAGCTTCATAAAACATTAAAAAAAAAGAGATTTCAAAGGATATCATGCCACTGGTTGACGATCATGAGTTCGATGAGGGTGACGAACGCCTTCAGGATGTTGTTGAAGTTGTTGTTGCAGTAGTGGTCGCGGGCGAAGTGAGACCCGTTCAGCAGCGGGTTGCCGCAGTAGAGTTGATCTGGCGTGAGCACTGCCCCGTCTGACTCGTAACCATAGTAATTGACCTTTCCCTTATACAGTTCCATCCCAATAATAGCAAAGGCGTAGAATACCACCTGGCAAATATAGATTGCAATGGAGATTGCATCAATAACGACAAGACATACTTAAAGGCATATTTTACCATTTGCAGAAGAAACAAAAACCCAGCATAAGTGCTTTAAAATAGTTCTACAATTTGAATATGTATAATCAATGTTAAGTATTGTTAAATATACAAAATGTGAACAATGTGAAAAGAATTAAAATGGTAGGATGTTATGTGATACAACAGGCCTACAACACATATGCATCAAATGTGATATCTTGTACATTTTTTATATCACTGCTCCCAAAGGTAAACAGGACCTTTAATACAGTGCACTCCCATTACAACGAACACAGTTGTAACAAAATTCCTGCAACAACAGAGCAAATATTCAGGTCTCAAAATTATCATCTATCCATCTTTATGTACTAGTACTTTGCTGTACAGCTGTAACAAACTTTTGATATGAAGAAAGAAAACTGCCGATCCCTAGGATTCTGTTATAACAGATGTCACCGGCACAATAAAGACTACAACAAGGGTAAAGCCCAACATGCAAAAAGATAATTGCCTGTTGCTACGGTTCACAGAAAATTTCAATCAAATTAAAGTACTGTTTGATAATGTTCCCAGTACTATATGCGACAGGAGCCTCTGAAGTTGTGTAAACATGAATTCTGTGAAGATTGAAAGCTACAAATAGATGCTAACTGCTAAAATAAATTGAAAATGTGTGATTGGCATGAATAACCATGCTTAATATTTCCCACAACAAAGCACTGTTTGAACAAACCATTCAATAAACAGGACTTTTGCTTTGTGATATTTGCTCATACAGATCTCTTCACAGTGGTGCCATATTTCTCTTAACTTTGGTATGCCAAAGTGGAGTTTTTTTTCTTCTTTTTTTAAAACATTTGAACATCATTTCAAATCAGTCAACAAAGTTTTACAAGAGTTTCAAGACGAATTAAGCACCATTTTTAAGATTTCAAGTTAAGTATATCATCACATAGAGCAAAATTAAAAGCTTTCCAGTGATACCTCAATTCGTCGGGTGCCCGTGCATTGGCCGCTAACGCAATACAATTTGTATTGCGTTAGCGGCCAATGCACGGGCACCCGACGAATTGTTACATAGTAAAGATTATTCTTGAAGCTATGATTAAGAACATCCCATATTTTCCTTGTCCTTGAAAGATTTAATCACAAATATCTCAAATTAACAAGAATGGAGTTAATTCCTTTTGTGATCAAACTCTTTATATATATATATATATATATATATATATATATATATATATATATATATATATATATATTTGCATATATTACTGTATATAACTAGCTATGTACTCTTAGAGGGAAGACATATTTCTTCAAAATAAACTCAATGTCAGCTCCATTAACCTCTAGACTCCATGAATCTGGGTGATTGTGTGCAAAGTCCACAGAGATTCCAGACCCTCGTAGTGAACAGATTAACCCGTCACATGACTCTCACACTGTCACAGTTGTGATAAATAAACCTTTCAAAGCGTACTTGTGTTGACGCCTCATCTTAGGACATGAGCTTCCCAACAAATGTTTAGAGATCATATTGTGACACTAACAAGAGGTCATTATAGTGTATTCAAACTTACTTCGCTGTGACATAATGATGATATTATCAAGGTAATTACTTCCCTATGTGCAATCATTTCTGGTCTCTATTATCAATCCAACACAACTGATTGTGCAAAACTGCTATTTCTGTGTGAAGATACATTGTGTAAAACCATCCACAAATAAGCATATTGTACTTAACCCATTGAGGACGGGCAGATTTTGCTATAACACACATTCCCATATAGACACCTGCTCGAGTATACTCAAGACTGGTCTTCAACAGGTTAAGTATGATTAATACTACATGAAGGTTTGTACCATATGGATGTTATTGCCATATTTATAAAGCTTTATTTCAAGTACCATGTAATTTCAAATACTGGAGTACTTACGAATAAAATTGCACCAAAAGTTATTATGGAAGGTCCGATATTCATCACCGTGGCGACTATGACGTGAAATCTAGGAACAAAGAAAAGAAGACGGGAGTAAGAAGATTTCTTGAGATTCCTCATCAAAGGAATTCAAAACATATGTGATGAACAAAAAACTGCCACGCATATATGCATTCAGGTTCAATGTACTTTTTATGCCAAATGATTTGAAGTAAACCAAGATAATATACAAATAGTGAATGGTCATGAGTGCAATGGTACAATATTTTGCACATGGTGAAAGGTAGAGGTGCTCTATTCAACGAGGTGAAGCCGAATTGAATAGTGCGCCTCATCTTTCATCGAGTGCGAAATCTTGTTCCATTTCACAAGTAAAGACCATACACTGTTTGTTTTATATGCCATGGATGTCAACAGATGTGATCCACACAGATTTTTGAATTTCGCACAGAAATGGCAACCATTTTTGGGAAAGGTGAATGAGTAGCACAGTCAGTCAGTCCAGCCAGTCATGTACTACGTATGCGAAACCGGTTGGTCGAAATACAGTAAAACGATTGTAAGGGCACTTGTTACAGTTGAGTGCGCGCAGCAAGGATTTGTTTATTGTGACGTCAGAGCAATGGAACAAAAATGTCGATCATGAGTTTAACACTGGATTGAGTCAATGGAAATTGGTGACATCAGCCATGCGATATCCATTTTTGCTCAAACAAGATTGCACGGCTGACAACAACAGCCTGCCATGGAACTTTTAACTACATGTCACATGATGGGAAATCGACCAATTGGATAGCTACATTCCTTTTAGGTGTTGTACAAAGGGACTACAATTTCTTTTTTTATCTGCTACCAAGTCATTACATAAGAAAACAAATATGTGATACTGAAAAATTTTCACTTTTGAAAATTATTTTGTCACAGTTCTGAATATCCGCACACATTGTTTTTTTTTTACTGTCTCTGTATACCCTGGCTCACAATGTTATTTTGAGGGAGAAAATGGTTCAATAACCACATTCCTCATTATAATAAAGCAAGAGTACAGCTGCAAAAAAAAAACAACCAAAAAATCGACTATATTTATTAAAAGTGCAAAATATAGACAGTGACATTCAGGACTAATAAGATTCTTTGTTTTTTTATGTTTGCATTTAATAACAACATCAATATTGGTTGCAATATTTGCATTTGATGTGGTGTACTTGTTTACACTTGACATCAATATAACTATATAGTGTCTCCTAACAAATAACTGTAACTGCAGTTTTGCAGTAATAGTTTTTTGTTCATTGTCAACACTTAATAAATACATGAAAATATATCAATTACATATCACACTGCAATATATTTCCAAAGTGATTGATAAAGAGTTTCAAAGTGCTGGTACAAGGTAACAGAATGAGAAAAAAAAGATACACAGAAAAAAAAAAAAGTAGGCATCATGATGATTATGGAAAAGGAGAGAGCAGACAAGACTTGGAATATTATGATAGCTTGAACTAGGACAATCAAGCACTAGTAAGAGTTGTAGACAACAATGGTCTAACTCTGAGAAGTCACTTTAAAATCCCTTCTGTCCTTGGTGTTATGGAGCAAAAGATAAGAAATAAAGAAATAAGGTCATCCAGCATCAATGATATTTTTTACAACAGCTCATGTCCTTTCTAACGTTAGCACACAGGCATGTTTGGTGTGCGTGACTGAAGCAAGGATGCATCAAGCATAATTTATATATTAATGCTGTGACGTCTCTACCTGCATTTCTCACAACCTCGAGTGTAAATTGCGTTCTTCCTCTTCTGCTCGCTTTCCTTTTTTTTTCTTATGCGGGGATGTCAGATGTAAAGACTCACTAACGGCTTAACCTTGGCGTGTAAAGTGATATGGCTTTGGCAAAAGCTCTTCAAAATTCAGAATGAACCGCGAATCCCTGTAGCATCCCTTCTTCACCGCTCAACAAGTGCATCGCCCCATCACAGATACAGAATCAGAAAATAGTGTAAACACACAAAAAAAATGTGCAAATTGTCACAAAAATCTAGATTTCACTCTACAAAACAAATAGGCAGAACAAATGTGGCAATAGTTCTTCAACTGCCTGAAAACACCAATCACCCCCAAACATCAACAAATTATATGTAAACTTCAATTCTGCTTCTCAGTGTTCTGTCTCACCATTTCTTCAAAGGAATGAATTTATCCTTCTCCCAGCTCTCTTTGCTTTCCTGGAAGTTTCAGATGGTTTCATGAAGGACAGCCTTTAAGGAACACCTAATACTTTATCTGTGGTATCAACCCCTCCCCCCCCCCCCAACAACAACAACAACAAAAAATGAGGTCAGGTACCAAAAATTTGGCAAAACATACCGTTCGATGTTGTTGATGATTCTGACCAGTCTTAAAACCCTGAGCACCAACAGAATGTCAAGGGTCATTTCGGTTTCATCTAAAAAAGGAGATGTTCGTCATTTAAAGATTAATTGGAATTGACAAGTAACATATAAGTGATATTACTGTCTTTCATATAAAAAGTTGACAGCAAGAGTTGCACAGCAGCATATTTAAAAACCATTTTTTCATTTGAATCAGAAAGGCTTCTTTAAACCACTCCATTGCTAACGTAGACATGTATTCACAATATTCACAATATCCATAATAATGTAAAGAGTTGATATGTGATTGTACCTGAGACTACCTGCAAATCATTTTAATTGCCGTAATTACATATGCATGTAGGTATTTATCATATCAATGAGCATACTTTATGACACCAGTTTTTACCTCGTGTACAATGTATATTTGACAAGGTTTGATGCTACACTTTGTATTGCTTAAAACGGAATAAGAAAATAATACCCTGATCATTTTATCAACTTGTGATGACATAACTGGTTGTACAGTGTCTCAACCAGCAGGCTGTTATGTCTCTGTAATATTGTACTAGGCTTTAATAAGCTCCGAAAAAAAGTAGAGTTCTCAGTCTAAAACCAAGATTTCACTTTCCATCAGACAAGATATGGCTGAAAAATGCATATTCAACAGCACTAGCTGATCTTCCATGTAGTCTAATTGTATGAACTTGGGGTGGACCACTTCATGCAGCCATGCACCCCGCTCTTTGTGATGAATGAATGAAGTGGAATCTTTTACATGCATTTGTTGTGACTCTCTCATATACGAGATCTCAGTTTATGTCCTATCTGAGGGACAGATCGGGTATTTTTGCCTCTGTTAGTGGGGATGGCATGATAACACTCAACATTGCTTGGTAAGACTCAATGGAATTTGAATCAGTGCTTGACACTTACATGTTCGACTGAGAGGCAATTACACTACTGACTGAACCGCTTTGCCACCAAGTGCTTTCAGAGTGATTTCATGACCAAACTAATTATAGAATTTGGTTGAACTACACAGAATTTATTGTCATCATATGCATATGGGGGGGGGGGGGAAGAACACTTAAAATTTATGTGCAACCATAAATTGAAACTTACTGCTCTGCAAAGCTGCTTCGATGATAGTAAGGATAACAGCAAGGCCAATGACAACAAAGTCAAATCTGTTTTTAAAAATGTACAAAGAACAAATGTGAAATCATTATGATTATAATGCAGCAACTAAGCAACCATCTCGACTTTATTAAACACACTATATCAAACTGATCCCCATAATATTGGTTATGTAAGGCACAAATCACCGCTTTCTGTCATTCTTTTTCTCCCTCTGAATCTCACTCTCTGTTTTTCCTTCTTTCTGTCTCTTACTTTATCCTTTTCTTCAGATGGTAGAAAAATCTCTCTTGTGATCGCGTTTGCAATCTCTATTAGAACAATTGTGATTGTCATTGGGATATTGCTTGCGTATGAAAACAAATTATTGTAATCATAATTCAAGAACCTTGATTTGCAAATTGGAGTCTGGAGGTGTTTCCAAATGTTGATTTGCTTGATTCGTGATGCGCACTTTCACATCTGAAAGGCTTGTCCTCCAAGAGCATGACTTACTAGACAGAGCTTAGCTCTACCCTACATTTACATCCGCCCACAGACGGTGCAGAATATAATGCAATCTGCCAGTGCTGCACTAGCGGGAGTGTACTTTGTGAGCTTGATTGACAGGTCAGGAAGCTAATACCTCTAAAGTCAAAATCAAGATTACAATGGCGATTCATTAAGATGACAAAAGATATTTTTGTATCAGCTGAAAGTTTGTTGTTGTTGGTTTTTTTTTTTTAAACATCTGATAAGTCCACAATTTAAAATGCGATTACAATCGCATTTCACAAAGTTGATCACAAGACGGATTATAATTTTTTTTTTTTTTTTTTTTTTTTTGGGGGGGGGAGTCTGAATGGGCCATATCTCTAAGGTCTGACACAAAATGTTCAGCAAATGGGGAGTTACTTTTTGAATCTACATGGGATGAGACACTTCGAGTGTGAACAGGAACCTGACATTCAATAAGTAACATGGGTAAGATCATTGAGATCATCATGGGTACAATCGTATGAATGAACCATAAATTCTTACTTTGCTGCTGACTTTACTTCACTGAACTGATGCTTCTGTCTTGCCATTGAATATCTTGTGTATATGTAATTGGGGCTCACATATTGTTTTTGATTAAAATACTATTAAAAAAAGACACAAATATAAAAAACCTACTATTGGGGGCCATGCAAGGAGGAGGTAGTGTTCACACAACTCACATATTCCAGAAACTCTGAAAGAACTTGGTGATCCCAAGTGTGTAGATCTTGAGGACGATTTCCAGCGAGAAGAGTGCCAGGAAATACGGCTCCCCCTCATCCAGACTAAACCCAACGAAGGCCGCGTTTATGATGATGAGAACGTCAAAGGTGTACGTGAAAAACCTGCAAATTCAATACATATTTACTTTGTGAAATATTCTTTCATGGCATCACACGAAAGAAATACAACTGACGATTTTTATTATGCAATTTTTTCAAGGAACAGTTTGTATGCATGAATTATTCAGACATTGATGCAGTAAGATGACACAACAATTGTCAAGCAGAAGTCTTGGTGTTACTGGAAAGATGATGTACGGCTTACAAAATTAGCATATTCATGTCCTCCTTTGAACTCCTGAGATATAAAAAAGTACAAATCCAGAAATATAAAACCTATATGCTACTGGCATCCAAATGATATACGAGTTTGAGACTCTAAATCCAACTTACTATTCTACATATTCTAGAATAGAAAATACACAAAGCAAAACAAAGAATCAGTAATAGCACTGATAGAGGTAGTTGCAGTAGCAATCAATGAGGGATTTTGATATGCCTCATCTACTTTTCTTAGAGAACATATGAAAATGCACAATATTTTTAGATGGGTATTATGAGCAATGGAAAATATCATCAGACAAAGTAATATCTTTTACATTATTGATGCATCTTTTTCTCAATATCTATTGACCCTTTTCCTTGTTTTTTCAAATCATCAAAATGGTAAATTTTCATCAGAATTCTATTTTTTCTTTCTTGCTTGTGTTTTTCTTGTTTTTTGTTTATAAAGCATCAAAATGAAACATTTTCATTGGAAGCCTGTCTTTTCTCTTGTGACATTCCACCCTGTTAAGACTGTATGCTTGATTTCTGTGCATACCATGACATCAAATCTGGTCGATTTGTTTCTCTTTCTTCTATTTCTGATAGGGATTTCTCTGATAAATCGAAATGAATACACTCTTCGTTGAACTTGCCTATGACTGACGACGTTCCTGATGAAGAGGCTGACCTTTGAATTGTAGCAGCCCGGACAGTGCTTCTCGGACAGAGGTTTCTGGGCACTCTCCTGGATGACCGGAACATTCAGGATGTCCACTACCTTCATGAATGCCCTCTTGTCTGTCAACAGAAATTAATGTTTAAGAAATTGCTGTCATCTCTGTAAATAAAAGAAGCTTGAGAGGAGATACATGATGACACAAAGATTTCTATTTTGCTCAGCTAATTCCAATTTAGAAAAGGTGAACCTCACCAGAAGAAATTACATTTTGACTAACAAGTGTTTAGTTTTGGAAAACCCCTCTGCTCCAGAAACCCACCCCCCCCCCCCCCCCCATAAAAGAAAAAAGAAAGAAAGAAGGAAAGAAAGAAAGAAAGAAAGAAAGAAAGAAAGAAAGAAGGAAAGAAAGAAAGGAAAGAAAGACAGACAGACAGACGGACAGACAGACAGACAGACAGACAGACAGACAGACAAACAGAAAGAGAAAAGGATGCATGAAAAGGATATTGGACCTGTGAGGTATACTTCTATTGTAGACAAGTAATGGAATTTCTAATAGATGCATCATTCTTGCACAATTAACATTAACTGCATGAGACCATTTCTGTAAGTTTGCACCACAAAATCACTAGTCATAGAAACCCATGAATGGTCAATCACGAATAACACCAAGAAAGAAAAAAAAACAACAACTTAAAACCAAATACATCAAAGATGGAAAACAGAGTAAGGAAAATGCTTGATTACATACTAGGAACATTTCAGGACCTTCCACCCACAAGAAAATATTAAAGAAGAGAATATCTTGATATGCATACCAAGTCTTACCAAATAACTTTGAATGTCTACTTTGGTGAAACTACCAATATCACCATATCTAGAAAGAAAAAGATGTTCAGAATTTATGAGCAACTTGACTGTGGCATCACAGCTAATCCTGGATTCTATTCCCTTACTCAACAGACATCCCCCTCCAACTGTCTGTGCTTTAAGTTCCTCACCTATGAAATTAGTGCCATCCCGGTCCAACACCCTCCAGAACAGCCTGACCACAGCCACGCCCAGCTTGGGGGACACCTGGCCCATCAGTTCCCTCCAGCGGCCCCACGAGAGCAGGAAACGGCCCCCATGCCACTCCTTCAGGATGTCCCAGGCGCTGGCCAGCTTCCTCCGTTTGTTGAACACCGACTTCTGTACCTCATTCTGCACAGGAAAAGCAGTAGTCACAAGTCATGATGATGACCAAGGGAGGTAGTCACATTTGAAAGGGTGAGGAATGGGGTAGTCACAAATCATGATGATGATCAGGCAGGGTACCTGGTCGTCATATTTGGCAGGGAAGTCATAATCATGAGAATCTTACAGATCTAAAAAAAAAGGACCCCCCCCAAAAAAAAAAAAAAAAAAAAAAACAGAAGAAAATAAGCAAAACAATGTTACCAATGTTAAAGCAATATTGTTCGGGTTTAGCTGGGAACAGACCTTTAGATGTTTGCGGTAGTTCTTGTAGATGACAGCCAGGAATATGGACATGAAGATGTAGAGGCAGATAAAGATGTAGGTGATGAAGAACAGCATGTACCATGGATTCCTGTCGTACGCTGGCATCCTGCGGAAATTCAGTGTACAGCCAAGATGCAACATAACCATACAGGAAAAAAACACTACTCCACAAGGACTTGTCATCTTGTGCCTCATGACTCCTGGGCAACATTTCATGAAAAGCTGTCAGTCTCTGATAATCACCATAGTAACAGTTAGTGACCAGAGCTTCTATGCCGATCGAAAACAAGGATTTGATTGTCAGGACTGACAACTTTCATGAAACAATGCCCAGAACTTTAGGATCACAATTGTCTGAAACATTTATACAATTCCCTGTGAGTAATCATGACTACCATAATACCATACTGACACTCTTTAGAGTTTGTAGAGTTGGAACTTGTGCAATGGACTTGTACTGCAAGCAGTAACTGTGTACACTACATTGGCAGCTACAGTGGTAACAAAAAGAAATCTTGAAAGTCGATGGGCTGTTGCTTTGGAGTAGTCCAGTCAAAATACGACAAAAAGTGGGTTAACCCACAACTAATTGCAACAGAAACGATTCCACTTGCATTTGACCCAGAAGAGCTATTAAAATAACATATTAAAAGTTCCCTACAATTCGAGTGGTGGATCAGTGTCTAATTTGCATAAATTCAAAATGGCCGCCATACAACCTATTTATGCCTATATCTCGGGATATATAACCCACAGAAAGTAAATTCCGGTGTCTAGACCTATGTTTTTTAGGTCAAGGAATACAAATATGTTATCTTTAGCAACTTTCAAGCATCCCTTTATATAGTTTTTGCATATATTTGCATATAATTACATACAAAATGGCCGCCATATTGCCTGTGCAAGCCCGTATCTTCGTATTACAGTAATGTAGTACAACCTGACTCAGGTCAAAACCCGCAGAAAATATATTCTGGTGTCTAAACCTTTGTTTTTTTAGGTCAGTGAATACAATAATGATATAAGCAGTAACTTTCAAGCTTCCCTTTATAATTTTCTGCATATATTTGCATTTTGATTAAATGCAAAATGGCCACCATAATGCCTCTACAGGCTTATATCTCTATCTGTAAAAGGTACCCAGTGATGGTGTCTGTGGTCTTAATTTTACTGCTGAGAATCACTGATGTAGAATACGTTCCACTCAGGAATAATTACCTATATTTCACTAAAAATTTGCATATATTTATACATGAATCTATTCAAATTAAGAGTAGCTTATATCCATAAGCTACTCTACAAAAGTTTCATGCGTTTGGACATTAGATGACGATCTTGTCATATCAGGGTACCATGTCACTTACTCACTTTCTGAATAAAAGACCCAGGGGTCCAGCCCTCATCCGAGTATCTCAAGTTCCCCTTCCTTGCATGTTTACAGACTATTACTTGGGAGAAAGGAAATTTGAAGACTTTGGGAACCTGTAGGGCCATATCTGGAAGCCTTTAGGGACCTCCAGGGCCCAGGGAGGCATGATGTCCATATATGCATGACACTAGCCATAAATGCACATACAGTACTAAGTTTGTTGTAAATTTGACCATGTGTTTTCAAAAGGAGGATCACCAATCAAAAGTGGCCTCCAATAATTTGGTCCCAGCCCAAAGCCGGCCGCACCTAGATCAGATTTGAGGTGCCTTTGGGCATCCTGTGGCGGGGGGAGGGGGGGGGGGGAGGGATGGTTCCCATTTTACCGATATTCTACCAGCTTTTTTTTTTTTTGAAGATGAAAGAGTGAAAATTGGTCCCTATTTGGCACTAGCCCCAAGGAGGTCACCCCTGGATTTGCCACAATAATCTTGAAAGTATGCTAATACACTCACTGATGTATTTACTCAATGCTCTTCTGGTTTTATAAAAGCGGCAACTCTAGATAGAGAGGGGGACATTAGTGCCCACACGTAAAAAAAAGAAATATATATAATGACGAAGTAGGCTGGTATTACATTTCAGTCCAACAGTGCTATTTATTCAGACCAAATTTTCGACGAATATATTTGTCTACCTGAAGGTCGACAATGGCAATTCTGAAGAAAGACGAATGTATTCGTCGAAAATTTGGTCTGACTATTAGCACTGTTGGACTGAAATGCATTACCACCCTACATCGTCATCTTTTCTGTACTGGTACTAACACGTGGACTATATATATATATATATATATATATATATAATGCTGGTAGGGTGACAAGACCTTGTACATGTATCTGCAATTTTGGGGAAAATGATTTTTTTAGATTAATGGTCAAATAATGCATTAAGTGATGTCCTGTCCAAATCCCAACTGTTTTACTCCAAAAATGAAGGCACCACGGTATGTCAAAGGAAAGGCTTTCCCCTTTGCCACTGTGCTTTGGCCGCCATGTTTTTTGGCTCTCCTGAACATTTGACATTTTGTAGATACAAGGTCTATCGCCCCAGCGACGATATCTATATATCCAATATATATATATATATATATATATATATATATATATATATATATATACATATACATATATATATATATATATATATATATATATATATATATATATATATATACATGTATATATATATATATATATATATATATATATATATACATATATATATATATATATATATATATATATATATATATATATATATAGTGTGTGAGTCGTGTGTCATCAGCTAATGATGAACCCCTGGGTCGTCGCATCTTTTTTGAGTGTGTATGTAAACGAGAGTAAAGAGGCGGTAGACGTTGCTTAATCCTCACAAGTGAGTTTACTCAAGCTTTCGGGCTTCCTGCCCTTTGTCAAGACTGGGGACAAGATACAAAACATGGATATCATATACACAAATAGAAAATAATAATGATGATCAAAACAATAGCGGAACTGATAACTACAGTGAAGGAGGCAGAGACGGCAGGGAATAATTACACAGGTGGGGGCGAATATATGCATCAATCTTGCATAATATAACATGCAGATATACAATCACAAACAAGCATACAAAATATAAACATTTATAAATACAGTGTACGTATGACTAAACATCTACACACACACAATGGATACGGATGTGTGCGCACAATCACACATGTGAAACTCCTCGCGCATGTCAAAGCAGGCAACCATAATATAAACAATAACGGCAATTAATGAAATCATAATAGCAATTAAATCAAGGAGTGTAAGTATGAATAAGCGGAACATAGGTACACACAAAAAGAGCACATAAGTAGCGTTCTTAACCGGGAATGAGTGTATAATAATGTGACGGCAGGGAATAATTGCACAGGTGGGAGTGTATATGCATCAATCTTGCATAATTGCAAGATTGATGCATATACACTTATGTGCTCTTTTTGTGTGTACCTATGTTCCGCTCATTCATACTTACACTCCTTGATTTAATTACTATTATGATTTCATTAATTGCCGTTATTGTTTATATTATGGTTGCCTGCTTTGACATGCGCGAGGAGTTTCACATGTGTGATTGTGCGCACACATCCGTATCCATTGTGTGTGTGCAGATGTTTAGTCATACGTACACTGTACTTGTAAATGTTTATATTTTGTATGCTTGTTTATGATTGTATATCTGCATGTTATATTATGCAAGATTGATGCATATATTCACCCCCACCTGTGTAATTATTCCCTGCCGTCTCTGCCTCCTTCACTGTAGTTATCAGTTCCGCTATTGTTTTGATCATCATTATTATTTTCTATTTGTGTATATGATATCCATGTTTTGTATCTTGTCCCCAGTCTTGACAAAGGGCAGGAAGCCCGAAAGCTTGAGTAAACTCACTTGTGAGGATTAAGCAACGTCTACCGCCTCTTTACTCTCGTTTATATATATATATATATATATATATATATATATATATATATATATATAATGTGTAATATTTCGAAAAGAAGATAAAACTGCGAAACTTAAAACTATGCAATCTCCAAGATATTCATCTTTATACTTTTTACCTAGCTCTGTTATAACTGGTTCTACTTTGTGTGTGTGTGTGTGTGTGCGTGTGTGAGAGATATTTTTTTAATGATAGATTCCTTAATTTGGGGGTTCTGGGACCTTTTGGACATGGTGTCTATTTGAACAACTTGATAGTCTGTCATCCTTGGGATGCTACTTGCCTAGCTTGTTGAAAATCTGTCATTACATGGGGTCTTAAAAGAGAATCTGAAAATGGTTTTTGAAACTGCATGCATGACTGTCGACGGACTCCAGAAGATAAATGATGGCTATTTGCAATATCAGCTTGAACCTTTTTTTTTTTTTTTGCTGTCTTGAACCTTTGGCTCTGATGAATTTAAAATCTAATGAATCAAAGTCATTGGATTCTAAAAAAAACTTTCTTCCGTTCCAAGTACATCATTTTTATTTTCTGTCTTGCGATAATACAGATACTTAAGGTATGTAATCTGATCTCTGTAAATATAGATCAATGATAAAAGTGTAAAACATGTAAACTCGCTTGCACTCAAAATGTTCTATGCGTTTACCACAAACTCTGGACTATAGGATAGTGTAAAATTGCAGTTGATTAATTTAAAGCAAACAGGATCCTGGCTTCATTTCATACTGACGAAAAGAAGAGTGGTAAGTCTCATATTTGTTGAAAACTGTGTTGATGTTCACGAATGCTATTTATTCCTAGTCACCAATTAGAACAGCATCATCTGACTCCTCACATATTTTAGAAATACAACATTACAAGATGTGTCTGATATTGGCCCGCATCTGCTACTGAAATGGGTTGCGTGCATTAAAATTTGTTTGCCCTGCAACTATACCAGTTGCTAACAGCCTGTCTTGCAGTTGCATCAGACTTCCTTCAAGAGTTCCTTAATAGCTGCAGCTTTGTCTTTAGTGACCAGAACATATTTTTGATTAAACATCTCCCTCAAATCATCCCAATTCCAATGATTGTATAATTTCCCTTCCACTGTTTAACTCGAAGAAAAGCTGCTGCTGAAGTGGAGGGAAGGGACCTTTTGGAAGTGTTAGGAACAGAAAATTATGTTATGTATTTTGTTTTTTATCTGACTTCTGACTGCTTTTTCGCCTGCAAAATTGAGTTCAGTCTTCATGCTGCTCGCATTTCCGAAAAAAAAATTGTGTGTTGATGAAAATGTTATTAGTGCGAAGCCTCAATTCAATAGGAAACATTTCTTTTAATAAAGGTGCAGATACAACACGAAAAATGGTAAAAGTAACACTTATCAGAATTTATAAGCGTTTTATGGGTTTGAAGCCAATGAGAAGGATACTGTTTGTATTGGTCGACTGATGAATCCAGAGTACTAGGAATAGAAATGTTAAGGCATTTCCTTTTTCTTTTTCTTTTTTGTATCTGGCGGTTTTCTGTAAGGCATTGGGTGAAACCGCACAAAAATATGACAAAATCCACTTCCATACGAATTATCACGGTCATATGTTGCTCATTGATAAACATGCCTTTGCCAAAAGTTTTGCAACAAAAGACACAAGTATCGACTAAACATGGATGCAAATCATCGCAGGTAAGGAAAAAGATGTTTGAACAAAATCTGCTGAATGATTTAAGACCAATTTTTGTGTGGTTACACCTTAAGCACACTTTGAAAGCCATATGAGATAATTTGACAAGAACATCCTCTAAACAAATGTCCAAACTCATGAAACTTTTGTAGAGTAGCTTATGGATAATCATGATCTTGATGACTCCCCCCCCCCCCCCCCCCCCCCCCCCCCCCCCTTTGGCAAAAAAAAAAAACAAGAAAAGAAAGAAAAGTATTGCAACATAGACGCAAGTATAATCAGTAAGCATGAGGGAAAATTACACGATATAATACATTAAATATCATGCAATCATAAAGACCCTTTTAACGATTCCTACTACATAATTTGAGACTTTGCTGTTGTGTACCTATTTGAGCACACTTTGGAAGCTAAGTTGAGATTACAGTTGCTACTTACAGTTATTTTCTGTTCTGAGGCTTTATCTCAAGAAAATGTGAGTTTAATGTAATACAATGCTTTTAATCAATGCAAGAATATAAAACTGGGTGTAAGGATAATCATTACGGTTGTGAATGGAATTCTAACAATTTTGCCCTTGAAATATTGGATGTAGAAATTACAGTACAATTAACGTTCTGTAGCTCGTATTCGTATATCTGAAATTATATTCACGATAAAAATTTAAATAGATTTATGCATAAATATAGCTATGCAAATTTTTAGTGAAATGTAGGTAATTATTCCTGAGTGGAACGTATTCTACATCAGTGATTCTCAGCAGTAAAATTAAGACCACAGACACCATCACTGGGTACCTTTTACAGATAGAGATAAGCCTGTAGAGGCATTATGGCGGCCAATTTGCATTTAATTAAATGCAAATATACGCAGAAAATGTATAAAGGGAAGCTTGAAAGTTACTGCTTGTATCATAATTGTATTCACTGACCTAAAAAACATAGGTTTAGACACCAGAATCTATTTTCTACGGGTTTTATGTCCAGATATATAGCGACTTTTTCCTGAGTGTACTACAATAATGATATACGAAGATACGGGCTTGCACAGGCAATATGGCGGCCATTTTGTATGTAATTATATGCAAATATATGCAAAAACTATATAAAGGGATGCTTGAAAGTTGCTAAAGATAACATATTTGTATTCCTTGACCTAAAAAACATAGGTTTAGACACCGGAATTTACTTTCTGTGGGTTATATATCCCGAGATATAGGCATAAATAGGTTGTATGGCGACCATTTTGAATTTATGCAAATTAGACACTGATCCACCACTCGAATTTTAGGGAACTTTTAATATGTTATTTTAATAGCTCTTCCGGGTCAAATGCAAGTGGAGTCGTTTCTGTTGCAATTACTTGTGGGTCATTTCATATTTTGACTGGACTAAGGTACATTTGTGGTATGCGGAGTTACTACCATGGGATTTTTTTCCCATGCAGAGGAGTCTTATAGTAAAATCCCTCACATCAAATACGACCAAAATGATATCTATATATCTACTTCAAAGGAAAACCATGATACTCAACAGTAGGTTTTCTTAGCCATACATAAATCTTACATAATGACAATGCCTTCTCATTCTTTACATTGAGAAATGTACATATATGTACTAAGAAAAGACCACAACATACTCACAACAGCATTTCTCTCAGCTGTCAGCTAAACTTCACCTTTTAACTGCATGATTCTGAGATACCTTTACATCTGTAGCATTAATATAATTTCCTATGCAATGGGTTATATCAGTACCTGCTTTCCAAAGAATCTTAGCTGGTAGAAGTATTCAAGTTGTTGCTGTTTTTATTCTGTTTTGCTTTTAACAGTGTGTGTGGGGGATGGGGAAAGGGACAGGCATTCAGAGTTTGTAATGCCATACTCACATGATATCTGGACTGTTGGCTGTTGTCACCAGTACGTACAAATCCCACCAGATTTCCCAAAAGTCTGTGAAGTATGGCGATTTTTCATCAATCTTTGTCAATCCACTGAAAAATAAAGACAAAACAGACAGTTTTACAACACAAAGTACTCTAATTCAAATGTATTCTATGTGTATGTATCAATATGTAATATGTGAATGTTTTCATAGTTGCTAATCCAGAGATAACTCCAAAAATCAACTACTCAGTTTTGAGGACATCATGACATGTAACACAATTCAGAAAACACATAGTATGACATAAATGATACTCAAGACTTACTTTTCTCCTCTACTTCAAAGCACATACCATATATCGTTGTATGAGAAATGTGGCACTGAATGGTAATATTCAAACTCTGAACATTACTACTGATGGACGAAAACGAAGGCAGGATTTCAGCATGTGGAAAAATTAATACGGGTAAAAGTAAAATACCAGTAGTACATTTGATTGTTTTGTCTTGTTTTGTTTTCATATTCGAAAGAATGTGACCTTCACAATCTTCTCTTTACTGGACAAAATTTGTGGGACTCACTTGACACAGTCACGTGATATATGATATGAGGGACCACACGGAGTTACTCACAGCTTTTGTTGTTTTTGTTGTTGTGAAATGACAGCAAGTGGAGCTGATGGATGAAAAGATGGTACAAATACATAAAGCTGATGGGTGGAATGATGAATACAACTGCAGTTGGAAACAGTGCATTGGAAACAGTGCATTTCATTCTTTGTCTTGCTTACATCTGTGCAGAGGTTTCACATTGCTAGCACCTATAAACATGTAACGTTTAACTTTGATATATGTAAATTTTCTAAGGCTGTAACTCATCACATATTTTTACACTTACTGTAGCCCCTCTGTTAGAATGCAATATTTCTCTTCGAGGAATATCTCATCTTCATATTGCCATGGGAACTACTATATTATTGTGTTTTTGTTGTTTCTTGTGTTTGTGATGTAGTGTGTTTTTGTTAGGCAGCTCACCACAAGCTCTGCTTTTCAAGGTTCTGCCTTCCTTCTACAACTTTATGTATGTGATTTACAACATGAAAATGATGGAAAATAAATGTTTTACAAACTTGAACTTGAACTTGAAAAAAAACTGCCCAGCATCTAAAAGTTGTAGCTCAGCAACGAACAGTGCTTACTTTTTTTTTTTAGAGCCTGACACTTATTGTCTGGAGTTACACAAGAAATGAGAGTGGATGATATATGAGCAAGTACAAATATAATACATGTACAGTATGTCAAAAAAAAAATGCAATCACATTTCTGCATTGATTACTTCAATATGATTAAACTGTCTGAATGCTATTTCAGGGTCTAAAAATGTAACATCTTACTTATATTTTGCAAAATAAAAAACAAACAAACAAACATAAAATTTGGATAAGTGGTCACAGAGAAATGTGGATCGTTGTAAAGCATGTTATGGGTCTGATTCTTCCAAGTTTAGCACTAACTGGACGCTTTTGGAACTGCATATCAATGTGTGAACACAATGGACAGAACTTGGAGGGAAGGGATTCGGAGGGAAGAGATTCCCGACATGATTTACAAAGATCCAGATTTCTCTTTGACCACTGAAGCAAATCGGATAGGGTTTTTTTTGTGAATTGCATTATTGAAGCAATGCTTATAGATATGTACTGTGGTAGCCATCATTTGCATTGCATGGGACTTGGATATCAATGTACCAAGTACAAGACAGCTGCTTTAATTTGTGTTAACTGAAATATAGTTTTACAATTCCTTCGCGTTACAAAGGGGGACCACTCAATGTATGGCATTCTTAAGAATCATGGCATTTGTGGGACCACATTTTGCCTTTGGCAAACAAGACAATGGAAGGAATGACAGGAAGATTCATCTCTGGCAAGAGATTTGACAAAATGATCTGTGATGGAAATTTATGGAATATAAGATTTCAAAGCCTTTACACTGAAGAATTTTTGGGATTAGAAATGAATGGTCCACAGTGATATACAATAACAAATACTTTCAATTTCTCTCACATGCAACATAGAAAGCATGTCGTCACATCAGATGAAATGACTGTAACGGGTGACAAAACAAATTTTGAAAGCTTAATGGCTGACAAACATTTAAATGTGCATTAGCATCCATGATACACACTGTAAGCTGGACATTGTGAAACTTGATCAGATATCAACAAGTGCGTGCATGCATATCTGCATAATGCCAACTTGTACGCTTTCAAACGTTCAGTTGGGTGTGGGGCAGAAAGACATAACAACTGGAAATTGTGCAGTTTGCCTTTGCAAGAAGATTGCTTAGTTTAGTTTGCTTTATCGAGGGACTCACTCGTTTCCAAAGAGTTCTCTTCCCAGCAGTGCAAAGAGAGCAATGACCAGAAAGAGAAGGACCAGAACATTGAGAATCTCCAGCATTGTCTTGCGAATGTTGCTGAAAGCCAGTCGCACCTGTGACACAGTGTGAGGAATTCAAGTTACAGTGTTGAAGTATTTGGAGGTCAGTTCACATGAAATGTAGCACAGCCAAACTTCAGACTCAATACACGGCAATGAACATAAATTATATAGCATAGGTCATGTTTGCTTTTCATGAGGCTATTATACAGTCGTGTACGTGTATGTATGTATTATGTATGCTTGATGTATATATGCATCTATAAATAGCCCTTTATAGATATTGTGAATTATTATCTACCCATTTATCAATCCATCTATCTATCCATGTATCAATCTATCTTTCCAAGTATTGATCCATCTATCCATATGTATTTATCTATAAATCTATGCATCTATTCATCTAGCTATCAATCTATCTATCCATTCATCAATCAATCAATCCATCTATCTATGTACAAATGTATCTATTAATCAATCTATCAATCTATTAATCTGTTGTTAAGAGGGAAAACAGGATTTGTCGTTACAAAGACCTTTTTTCCTTTCATGAAATTTCTGCAATTATACAGCTCGTACATTCAATGAAGCAATCTCCCTAGGTTTGTCTGAGATTGTGTTGAAACTGGTGCATCTCAAAGACTACCAGTTCATGCATACTGAATGAACAATGCAGGGTGTAATCTTTGCCTACATTTACCATGAGAAAGCAGCAATTGTACAGGAAGGTTTCTCCTGGTTTTTTTTTTAACAATGGTTAAAATGACAACAAACCTTTTATACTGCTAAACTTCCAAAACGAATTGAAATGATCGAAGCTCATGCCTGATATTTGCACAAACATCCACTTCCTTTTAATTTCAATAGTCAATTTTGATGTACGAATCTGTACTACCAGGATATTAAAATACTTGAAGCACTACAACATAAAGGATCATAGAATTGATTGACAAAATCTTCATGTCTATTGTATCACTGAAATCTTAATGGAAATTAGAGTTTCCAAGGTGAGAAAAGATGAGGAAGGATGAGCACTTTTTACCAGCTTCATTTCTGCAAAGGAGACCATGAAGATTGGTCGGAGGGGTCTTGACCACCGGACAGCCTTGTCCTCAGCCCCGAGCTCGTACATCATTGCGTACATGATCATGTCGATGACGGTCAACTGGCAAAGGAGAATGGAGAAAGGGAGATGATGACATAAAATTATAATACGACCAATAGAACAATCTACATGTATAAATTGTGAGAGAATAACACCTTGCAGCTTCAGCCTTTAACCAGAAGTCCATGAAATGCTGTGCTACGAGTCGCCTGATTCGCGAGATGCCTCAGGATAACTTGCTCCGATTCGAGCAAAGCAAAAACGTAATTGGCAAAACAACAGACCTGCCTCCATTCTAAATGAATCTTATCTCAGAGGTTCCATACTACTTCAGGGTTTGAATATGTTTCTGTCTTTTTTCATGCTTAATAGGCTTGATGCCTTAAATTGCGGCATCCAAATCATGTTGTTTATTATCTGCTTTTACCTGATTTGATTAATAAGATGTTGACATCCCTTGGGAATGGACAAATTATGTCAGTGACATGATACATTCTATACACACCTAGACATTATCCTTTATATTTCTATGTTGTAAACTTTCTTCCACTGATAGACAGATATATATATATCAGCGGAAGAAAGTTTACAACATAAAAAGATCCTACGTCCTATACGATGACCTACAGACAAAGAGATTAACATGTGAATGACAGATACTTAAAAGCTACAGAGATAAATAAGGAGCCAGGCTATGAAAGATACATTGAGAGATAGACAGACAGACAGATAGACAGATAGATAGATAGATAGATAAATCAATAGATAAATACATACAAATACAGAAAGGTGCAGTGTAGATAGATAGATTGTTATATAAGTAGACAGACAGATACACAGATAGATAAATAGATTGATAGATAGAGAGAAAGAGAGAGAGATAGAGATGAACAGATGACAGACAGATTGATAGACTAGTAGATGTAGCAAGATCGCGGGAGAGAAAGAGATGAGAGAAAAGAAGAGAGGGAAAAAGGGCAAGAGAGGAGGAGCAACTGAACATTTGTACTCCAAAGAAAATAAGTGCAGCAGCTTGGGCAAGCTAGAGCAGACAAGCCCATAATATATCTCACAATCAGGAACTTACAATGATAATTAGAATCCCAACCAGGTTCTTCATGTCTCTGAACCACCAGTTTCCAGACGCGCAGTACCGGCTGTGGACGAGCCGAAAGACAAAGTATGTCAGGCATCCCACCTCCAACAGAATGGTTCCCTGTTATTTAGCAAAAAATATTGGGCAGACACAGTGATCATTATTATCATCATCATCATCTACTCAGCTTGATTGCATACATGACAGGCAAAGATGAAGAATATGAAGGACAAATGATGAGCAAAACTGCATGATGAGGTTTTTGTGTACCTGTAGCCATGTTTTAACAGACCTTACCCTGACAACATCAGGACAACGTCTAGAGAACAAAATTCCTTGCCTCGCCTGTTTATCACAGGAGGCCACAATTTTTTTTTTTCCATATCCACACATAGTGGTATTTTGTGAGGCAAATTGCCTAATGGAAAAGCCTTATGAACCTTGATATAAGTAGAAGAACAACAATAATTAGCCGTGTTTGTATCACATTGCGGAAACAGATTTTTCAAAAACCTGTTAAATTGGGTATATGTATGCGAGACAAGAGAGTGTGTTTGTCATTTTTTTTTTCAGTTTTCATTTTGCATAACTGCAAACCTCATTAAAGTAATAAAAATCACAACACCCTGTGACAACCACGCCAACCACTGACAAAACTTCCAAACTGCTTTATGCAAGGTTGGGGAGAAAGGTTTGGCACACTTTGGCACTGAACAAAGTACAGCACAGATAGCTTGATGATGCCAGATAAGGAATAACATGATAAAAGGACAAACTGTCTAATTTTTATAGACTGTAAGTCCAGGAATTGTGGCTTCATTTAAGTGACAAGTCAAGTAAAAATGACAAATATTGACTGATCAATGAAATAAAAATGAAATATTCTTAACTTCATATGCAAAATCCTACCCTTCCAACCTACTAAGTGTAATTGAAGGAACAATGTATCTTCTAGTTGTTCCTACAACATTCCATACACTGTGGCCTTTTATATAATGGAGATTGTATTTCATTCCACTAAATTTTAAGTGATAGATTTTATGCCTATACAGTAATCTTAATTAATTGATGAACTAAAGTAAACCTGAAAGACAATGTTTATGGGTAGGTGCATTTATGTATGATTAGTATGTTTTGGTATTTATGCTTTACAGTGTGTCTGTGTGGGTCACTGGTGTGTTTATGTATTGTTTGTATGTAGATGTAGCTACATCTCTATTGTGAGCATGTGTGTGTTCCCAATGATGTATTCTACTTTGACATATGGTCCCTCTCTCTCTCTCCCTATTTGCCCCTCCCCTCCAATCATTAATGCTTTATCTCCATAATCTACCTATGACATAACATTAAGAAATATTCCTCAATCAACATTGTGAAATTACAAAATCAATATAAAATATTTTGATAACTTTCTTTTAGTTGATGACAGATTACAGAACAATATGGGAGCTTGGATGCAATTACTTCATACATCATGGCTCCTTTCATATAAGTTTCATATTTGTCATTGTTGTTGCCGCTTACACAAACACCTTTCTGCATCTCCTGTTGTAACTGGTGTAACTGCTATCTTGTCATTAAGAATAATCTGTATTTCTGGGTTTTTTGGAATATTCACCACAGATTTTCACACCAGATAAAAGTAGATTTTGTTATACAACCACTTTACACGACTGAACTTAATAGAAAGTTTTAAATTTTTTATTTTTTTTATTTCATGAAATGCATAATTATAACAAGAGGATGCCAGTAACTTCTGCCATATTTATGAAAATATGTAAATATTGGGTTGAACTGTTCAACAGAACTGGACAGGGCAACTGACAAGAGGAGTGGGGATTCCAGTTTTATTGATCGTTGAATTTCATTTCTTGAGCTTATTGATGTGTCTTTATAGAGACTGTATTTTAAATTCTCTCCAGGTCAGCCTTGGGGTGGATGGCTTTGACCATGACATCATTATACCATATATTATGGGCTACTATCTTTGTATACAGAACCTGACTCATCAAAAATTTGATAGATTTGCCCCTAAGATATGAACAACAATAACAAAAGATGAAATACAAAAAATAGCATGATAAACTTAAGTCATATAGGGAAGAATTAAAAAAAATGATGCAACAAAAGGTACAAAATTAGCAGTTCAACTCCTGAAGTGCAAAGATTTAAAATTACATATAATCTTTTGTGTTCCAGTCAGCATTTTTGATTATGTTATGATCATCATGTAAGCAGGAAGATTTTGATGCATATCAGTTGCTTGAAGTCAGGTAAAGGAGGTATATTTATGTGTATGTTTGGTATGGAGTATGGGAAGGAGCCGGGTAAAAGTTGGTTTCTTTCTTTGTGCAAATCCAAATAAAGGCATGTTCATTTTTGTTTTGTTTTGTTTGTTTTGATATATATTGATAATGATATATTAATGGTGTCAAGCTCTTGCTTATAATTACCATTTCTGTTATGCATCTATATTGTACAAAGCGCAAATGTAATATTTGGTTTAATAATTGGTTTATTCATGAATTATCTGAAGACAAGGAAATTAAGATTTTGGAAAACGAAATGATACGAACCCAGTACTGTAAGCCGAGATTACCAACGGGCGGATCCTCGAACAGTGCCAGGGCAAGGTTGAGAAGGATGAAGAAGTAGAGAACCCATTTAAAGATGGGCATATTGTAGAGCTTGTATAACCTGATGGCATATCAAGAGAGAGAGAAAAAAAATGGCAGAACATGAAATGACATCGATGTCACGTGATTGCAGTAACACAAAGTTATCTATAGGTCTACACTTCGACCTCAACAACATACACAGTGCCAAAGATTGAAAATAGAATAGAATCCTACAGAAAACCGAAAAGACATTCATATTGGTTAAAATTGGTTTCCCATGATTGGTTTCCTGATGTCACAAACAGAATTTCCATGAAATGAGCTTAGATGTGATGTGCACACACAGAAGCACCAACAGTTATCCAAAAAGGTACACTCCGTACATAATACCTATGTACCTTTAAGCTCATATTGGTACATAATATGTACCAATAGAAGTTTAAATGTACTAACAGAGGATCCTTACTGCCCTATTGTACTCTATTGGTGTTGCTGGTGTCAGTTGGAATCCAGCAGAGGATACTAATGGTCCCACTGGTTTTCATTGGATTCCTATAGAAACTAATTTGCATATTTGTACATAATTTCATTATAATCTACATGAAGATTTTACAAAAAGTGATGACTGTGGCATGTATTGAATTGTTTTCATATATGCTGCTACAACGAATGAATGTCATCCACAGGAATCTTTCAACATATGATTTCACATCAAATATGCTTACCTGAGGCGTTTCATGTCGGTGCTGAACTTGAAATTTCGGCCATGCTTAGCATCATTGACATACGTTGCTGCTAAGAGTAATTCCTGTCGCAAGAGCATGAAAGAAACCAAGAGTGTTTATAGAGAACACATGCAAAAGAAAGAAACTGCATGTCAAATATTTAGATAGATTCATTCCATGGAATTGGTCAGGTTAACATAACAAAACAAAACCTACACACACATTCACATAAGTATGTTATCTGAACACATACTGAGCCTTGAAATATATAAACATCCTACCCAAGAAGACTGAAATAGCTCAACAAACCAAGACAAAACAACATCATCAAATTAACAACACATCTTATGCATTTGAGATATTCTTGATGTAAATATGTGCAAATTTTTCCAAATCAGCAAGCAACAAAATAATCAAATTTCCCAAAATGTATGTAATATCTGCAATCACATTTTTTTTTCTGCCTTTAGACAACACTTTTGAACTTTTGAAACAGAAACCCCATATTGACAATAATTGTTTGCAAACCAAAAGCAAGCTTTAGTATGCTTGTATCTCATTAAAATCAGCAGATGGAACACAAACACACACACACACGCACACAGATATTCAAGTATATATTTTTTTCTTTTGCTGTTCAGGCCACTCTGTGCATGAATAAATAAATATATATAATATTATATCTAGACACACATAAACACACAAACACACACACTCACTCACTCACACACAACACACACACACACACACACACACACACACACACATATATATATATATATATATATATATATATATATATATACCTACAAAAAAAGAGAGAGAAAGAGAGGATTTGTTATACGAACAGTATATATAAATATATAAAACAGTTCTTCAAAAACTATTATATGACAGATGATCAAATATGTAAGGAGACACACAGACCATGTGTATATATTTCTGTACATTGGCCAAACAGACATAAAATTTCTCAACAAGGATAACACTATGCAATAGTGGATTAATTTCTAGGAATGTTATTCTTCTCTCACTCTCTCCTGGCCTCCCTCTCTCTCTCTCTATCTCTCTCTCTCTCTCTCTCTTCTCTTACAAAGAATGATTTGTCTCCTCCAGATGTGAAAAAAAGACAAACCATAAATTGAAGATATTACAATATTATGAAACTTTCTCATGCAGGGCCAGTAAAACATTATGGTATTTGAAATTTGTAGAATCTAGCATTTCAATTCATGAAACATGATTAATAATTGACCTAAATGGATGCAAATCATAAATTTTATGAGTTATACATTAAACATATATACAGTGTACTCTCAACGTCAATTGACATTTCCCATCCAAACACTTCAGGTTCTGATCCAAGGGCTTCAATTAACATACAGCCATTTCACTGAGTGGACATACAGGGTTATTATGACATGTTGCTATTAAATGAAGTTGAGCTCATATTAAAGATGGATTTGTTCTGTTCTTCCTTCATTTTATCGTTGAATGGCATTTTCACATTAAAGGCCTGCTTGTTCTAGGTGCATGTGGACGGTCAGATTGACATCATTGCCTTGTTTGAATTGTATATATGTGATTATGATTAACCCGCTGAGGACAAGTTCCGAGTATACTTAGGCAGGTGTCTATGGGAAATGCATGTTGTGGCAAAATCAAACCGTACTCCACAGTTTAATATGATTTTTGGGGGGATGGCCTTGTTAACTTCAGAATGCATTGAATTTTAAGGTGTTTTTGTTTGGTCCAATTTTGATGCATCTTGATGCAAGGTGAACATGAAGTGGAGTTTCCTTTTAACATATTAGTTGCATCTAATGGCATAGAATCTTCTTGCAAAGTTTGAAACTCATCAGTACTGATAGTTAGTATTAATGCTAGAGAAGCTGCAGAAACAGCAAAGCAATCAATAATAATAATAATAATTGACATAAAGCATTAAAGTACATATCTAAATGTAAATCATATAAAAATGAACAGTTTTTGATCTATGCAACTTCCACAGTCAGTAACCCATTGAGGATGAGTCCTGAGTATACTTGGGCATGCAGGTGTCTATCTATGGGAAATGCATGTTGTAGTAAAATGGGTTACTGTTAAGGAAAATAACCAAGGGGAGTTTCTGCAAGATACTTGGCCCATTTTGTCACATTTGTGCAAAAGCAGAGGTTTTCAATGTTCCTGTCATCAAACTTTCCTCAATGTATCAAATCTTTTAACAGTTTTTTTTAATGACCTTTGCTTGACATGATCTACTGTATAGTGTAAATACTTCAGAACACCCAATGACACTTTTTCAATAACAAAAAGGATACAACAACCACTAAATCCCATGTGCTCTTCGTAAGTCAAAGAAGATCGTAAGATAAGAACTGAGAAATAAACCAGACTATTACAGGTAACACACGCACACAAACGTGTGAGAAAGATAGCCTTCCCATTGATAGACATCTTCTCACAGGCTAAGGTATACAAGTCTGTAAACAGAACGAGACTTTTGAACCTTATGCCTCAGCAGAGTGGTTTCACACTTCCAGAACAACTAGTTTGTAACCATGTTTCTGACATGCATTTCTTCAATGTGTTAACATCAAGGACTGTTCACACATTGAAATGAGCATTGCCAAATCTGCAAGTGATATTTCATACAACAGCTGTAACACAAACTCAAAGGCTTGTAAATTGAATATGCAACCATATTATCTTTAGGTGCACATACTTTTAAGAGTACACGATTGTATATATCATAAGCCTACCTAAATGCACACATTATGGCAGAAAAGATAACAAGCACAATAAAATGCCAACCATGTCATTATATTGTAGTATTCTGACGGTTGAAATGGTGAATTTTTGGTGGGAAACAGTATTTATCTGGCTTTGCTGCAATTGACAATATTTTCAATTATATCTGCAGTATTTTTTGCCCCCCCCCCCCCAAAAAAAAAAGTACAAAATATTGAAAAAAAAAGAAAGGTAGCAGTTAGCATCTCTGTACAAGGTAAAGGTAAGCTTCACCTCCTTTAATTACTCAGATTGCAAATATGCACAAAGAAAAAAAAAACCAAAAACCCAAAACGACCAAAAACTGGAGTGGAAACATATCCACACCATGATTGAACAAACATGACTTGAAAGATTGATTCAAAAGCATTATCATACAAGTTTGCTTTCTGAATTTCTCCAAGAAATGAAGAGACAAATTACTCGATTTGCATGAAATGTGTTTCTAAACATGTTTCAAAAAACAAGTTTTACGCCAGTGTGAAAAGGCTCCCAAAATCTGCTATCTACCTTGATTATACGCCGAGGACAGCTAGCTTGTAAAGACTGATAAAAAAAAAAGAAGTACACTGTATGTGTACCTGATGGTGCCTAGAACAGACAGGTCTGAGTGGTACTTAGGTATTAAAGGCAAGATGAACTGCTTCACTTTTATTATTTCTGCAATAAGAGGGGGGACAAAATTAAAGTCAATACACATGGGCTGGTTGTAATGTAAAATTTTTCTCCAGAAAGTGACCTTGGGAAATTTTCTTCTTTTGTTGTTTGTATTGTTGTTTACAATATTGACATCAGTATATCAGATTGTCTTTATATATACAAGTCTCGATCTTCAACAAACCAGAAAAAAATGTGTTAAATTTCACCATCATAATTTTCAATTGTCAGATGGTCTTGCTTTTCACTCTCTTGCCCCTTCATGCAGTTCTGTCAAGTTTCTTTTTCATTTAGCTCATGGCATATGATCTTCTATTCTCAATAATGATGATAATGATGATGATGACGATGATGATGATAATAATAATAATAATAATAATAATGATAATAATAGTAATAATGATAATAATAATAATAATAATAATAATAATAATAATAATAATAATAATGATAATAATAATAATAATAATAATAATAATAATAATAATAATAATAATAATAGTAATGATAATAATAATAATAATAATAATAAGAGGTGATCCCTATTGTCGTTGGAGCACTCGGAACAACGCCAAACCTGCAGCTGCGACGGCACTTGGATGATGTGGGTGTGCCCGATCGAGTGCAAAAAGCAGCATTGCTCGATCGAGTGCAAAAAGCAGCATTGTTCCAAAAAGCAGCATTGCTGGGGATGGCGCGAATCCTGAGAAAAGTACTAGAAGTCTAAGGTTCCAGGATAGAACTTGACATGATATTGATCTCCATGAGATATCTTGTGAAGATAGAGACAATAATAATAATGATAATAATAACAATAATAATAATAATAATGATAATAATAATAATAATAATAATAATGATAATAATAATAATATAATAATAATAATAATAATAATAATAATGATAAATTTCTTTTCTGCTTTCCTTTACACTTCTTAAAAAGGGAAATAAAACCAAAATGTACACCTACATGTGGAATGAGTGACTGCAGCAATTATTAGAACACATTAGCAAAGTTTGAGGAAAATCTGACAAATCATTGACAAGTTACAAATGTTTACAGTTTCTGTGCATCCATCACTGGATGAGAAGACTACTACAGTTTGTGATTTCAAGTATAAATGATGCAAAGAAAATATAAATTCCACATAATTTCATTCTTTATGAAAAGTACACCTTCCCTCAACTTGATACTACTATGTTAAGGGTAATATTATTCCCTCTGCGTTCTGAAATATGTATCAAGTCAAGTGCTCTTTCATTATGCTTGAAAAGAGAAAATATGTTGATTTTTTTTTTTTTTTTTAATATCGTTGTCCATATGTGATGTCACAAAAAGTTGTAGTCTTCTCATCCAGCACTGGCTGCGCCAGAACTTTCAAAACTGGACAGAGTTCCCTAAAACTTCGCTGATGTGTTCTACTTATATTGCTGCATTCACTTATTAAAGCCACATGTAAATTTGGGTTTCATTCCTCTCTTTAAGTGATCAATATATAAACATTCAGATTAAACCAGGAAGTAAATTCAACTCCCGGACTCACCTCTTCCTTGAGAGGGTGCAGAGAAACACTGGCATTCCTTGTCAGTCCCTCCCCATTTGCTCTCGGACCTCCGTCTGTGGATTCTACCTCGCTGCTGGTCAGTTCGATGGATACCTGGGGCTGCACATCCACTGAAATTACTGCATTCTTTTTTGAGGCCGTTTTGGTGCTGTTGGAACGGCCTTTTGTCTTGGGCATGTAGCTGTCAACATAGTCCTTGGGACCCTCCATTCCTTTTTTGTTTGCGGGTGGGGGGGGGGGGGGGGGGGAGGAAAGAACTCTAAAGAGATATTTTGAAGATATTCACTTCATTTGCCCTTTCAAATGAATACATGTCTGTGGTACTGTTAATACAGAATATTACTTTACTTTGATCTGTACCGTTGTCTTTTTCACTTTGTAAATTATGTCAGCATATTCAATACATAAATGAATAAATCCAGATGTGAAAACATAGCATATAGTTTAACAAGACGCAAAAGAAATATGCCCAATGGGTCAAATATTGTGGTAAGTGCCAGTATATTAAAAAAAAAGCACAGGAAAAAAAATGAAGAGATATAGAAATACCTGCAAATTAGAGTCGCTAATGCACACAAATGGATGTGCATATTTGCAAAGCTTTCAATGATGAAGAAACAGACAAAATTCATGTGACTTCATGTGACTATAGGGACATTATCTAATGATGTCTGAGTGGATGAAAAAAACAACAACATTTACGCATTTGAAGTCTTAAAACTTATGCTATCATTATCAAGATATTCACATACAAACATTGCCATGCTGGGAAAATATTTCCAAAATAATAGATTCTAACACTACAGTCCATCACTGAGGAAAAAGGCTTATGGCACATTCATATCACTTTTTTGCAGTATTTAACAAGAATTTTCAACTACAAGTTGCATATTCTTTTTCCTAGCTTCATTTCTACACAAAAACATGAACACTGATAGCACATATGAAGGATCATACAGCTAGAAAATATTTCAAACTGGAAACTAAGTGAAACTATGACCTTTGACCTTAAAAAAATCTAGAAATTTTACAATACAATGATAAAACCATGAAAAATGGGAAAAATGAAAAAAAAAAAAACATTGATGGAATGCAGCTTACCTCAAAACTCTGCATTCACTAGTTGCAAGACAATATGGTGGTGTTATTTCAAGCTATGCTTTCCTGAAGATTTGGAAAGAAAAATGTGGAGGTGTACACATAGACTGATTCCAAAGTTTATTCCACCACGGTATGTTACCTGCTGCTAGTTCATTGCTGGATTGCACAAGAACTCATCAGGCAAATAGCACACCCAACAAAATGATAGCCTGCGCTTTCCAGGCGAGAACCACACACAAAAGAATAAGCCGCTATAGTCGTCTTCCGCCAGCAATCATCGAAAAACGGTATGAATCCTGAATGTTCCACCTCAAGCTGTAAGATCCTGGTTCAAAGTTTGACTGCTGAACATCCATTATGAGCGGCAAATATGATGATCAAGACCACATGAAAATGAATTGCATGATTTCGGCACCACTTGCAGAAAAATCTGGCTGGGCAAACATCTTCGCCCAGCTGACCGATCGTTATGATGTTTGATCCACCGTCCATCAACAGCTCGCTCTCTGTGTTTACTCAATGCAGGTCTCAGGGGGCGGGACATTATTAGCACTGTAGCTCTATGCAAACAATCGTAACAGTTTTTGGTCTAGTCACAGTACTTCTCCCTGCACCAATGACACCAACCATAGCCCCCCCCCCCCCCCCCCCCCTTAAGAGTATGAGTGGGAACTGCAGAGGATGAACTTTGGAAAATGGCAATATAAGAGCGGTGCATTTCAATGCATTCTTTCTTAATCTTTTTTTCTACGTCTATGTCGATGATAACAAAAGGTGAGTTTTTTCCCTCTTTTTCTCTTCCTCTCTCTTTCTTTGAAAAAGAAGAGAAAGAGGTGGAATGTTAATTGCCTGTGTTGACCATCCAATATCTATTACAGAAAACAAAATACCACATGCATAAGTTGTACATTTTAGTAATATCTAAGGCTTGGAGAGAAATACCTCGTCACATTTTTACATGACAGTACTTATGACCTCTTGCCTTAGTGACGTGCGCACATTTAATCCAAACTCGTCAAATCATCAAATAGAAGAAACAAACACATAAATGTACCACAAGATTCTTTATTCTTTATATACACGTGTGTGTGTGTGTGTGTGTGTGTGTGTTTGTGTTTATCACTTTTGAAATTTGCATTAACTACAGGTATTGTTTGAGATGAGTGAATGTGTTTGACTCCATAATATCAGCTAAGTAGCCACATGCTTCAGAGCACACTAGGAAGTTATAATAAATAATAATATGAAATATTCATATAGCGCTTAACACATGTTTCAAAGCGCTTTACAATTATCAAAACAAACAAACAAACAAATAAACATATAAGTCAGCTTCGAAATCAACTAATCAACTATACATAATCATCAGTTCTGTTCTAGAAATAAATGAGTTTAAAGTTTCTTTTTGAAAATGTCAATGGAGGTGGAGGACTGAATATGAGTAGGGAGATTGTTTAAAATAGAAATGTCGCTATGGCGACTGATGCCTCCGCCATAATGCATGATTCTCCCAATAGGGGTATAGTACAATGTCTTCACAATGTGTGATCCATGACAGCTTCACATAACTGACAAAAAAATAAAAATATGACAGGTTTGTCAGAAATGACTTGAATGTTCACTTTCCTTGAACTGGGTTTGCTATAATTGTCAAAGAGTGCAGGTACACATATTTGGGGAATTGAGAATTTTTACTTGAATTCTGACAGACCCTTTTATAAGTTTATGCATTGAGTAATTTCCAAGGTATGAAGAAAGAGTGTAATTACAGTATAAAACAGATTTTTTTTTTTTTTTTTTGGGGGGGGGGCATTGAAACCTGGCCTTTGACCCTTAACCTTTGACCTTTGACATTCTGGCTGGAAATTTCCTGGAGAATCTCCATTAGGTAATGCATGTATATATTAAGTTAGAATATACTAGTGTATGAGGGAAATAGTAAAATATTGAAGAGTTGACCTTGACCTTTGACCCCATGACTATTGACCTATGACCCCTAAATTCCCTAGATAATCTCTGCCAGTCAGTACATGCATATGTACCAAGTTCCATGAAGATACATTGAACCATTTGTGAGAAAAGTGATATTACAACATTTTCACCTAACCTTTGACCTTTTGACCTTTGACCTTGTGACATGAAACTCTCTGTAGAATCTTTATGCAGTAGTACATGTCTACACCAAGTTTCAAGAAAATACCTTGGGGCATTGCCGAGATATTGGGGAAATAGCAACATTTTCAGCATTTGACCTTGACCTTTTGACCTTTGACCTCTTGCCAATGTCACTAAAATCTACTCAACTAATTGTCCCATCATACATCATCCTTGGACCAAGTTTGGTGAAAGCTGCTTCATCCAGTTTTGAGTTATCACATAAACAGATAAATTTCAGGATTTGACCTTCATCTTTGACCTTTGACCTCAGTCCGATTTCACTAAAAAACTAATCAAGTAATTGTCTTATCATACATCATCCTCCGACAAAGTTTGGTGAAATTTGCTCGATCCAGTCTTGAGTTATCGCATAAACGGATACAATTTCATGATTTGACCTTGACCTTTGACCTTTGGCGGATTTCACCCAAAATCTAATCAACTAATTGCCCCATCATATTTTATACTTGGACCAAGTTTGGTAGAATTCAAGTCAATATTACTCAAGTTATCGCGCAAACGAAAGCGGACGGACGTACGGACGTACGGACGTACGGACGTACAGACGTACAGACGTACGTACGGACGGACGGACAACCCGAAAACATAATGCCTCCGGCACCACTTCGTGGCGGAGGCATAAAAAAGGGGGGCACACACGGAGAAAGCGCAGTCACCATAACGGTTGTGGGTGCGAGGGCCAAGTTTGAGCTGAGCTGTAGATGATGATCTGAGGTCCATGCATGTACCCTGATATTTAGCTGGCCTGGGGCCCATTTCATAAAACTTGTTATCCGTGACAAGTTGTCATAACTGTTATAAGCTACTGAAATCCCTACATCTGATTGGCCAAGTGCAAATTTGTCATAGAAATGTGGCAGTTGTCACTGATAACAAGTTTTATGAAACGGGCCCCAGGCCAGTTAAATATCAGGGTGAATGGTGAATGTTGTAAGCGATGAGAAGGATCTTGAACTTAATTCGTTGTGGGACTAACAGCCAGTGTAGATTGCAGATGACAGGGGTGATGTGATCACACCTCCTAGTAAAAAACCCTGAACAACAAAATTCATGATTGTGCATGGACAGTGCCCTCTTTTGCAAACTCTCTCATATACCATCATTTCAAATTTGCTGTTAATTTGTTCACTTGTTTGTTTCTGTGAAAGTGGTATCAAATAGCATGTAAACAAATCAGTGCTGAAACTACCTACATTTTCAAAAATTCATTGTCTTTTTAAATGTCAAATCTCAAATGAATGTTTTGTGCTTTCTGCACCTTTGAATTCTGTTGCCACGCTATCTCATTGACATGTGGATAATTTTCCTTTTCTATGTCAACGGAAGTAAATATTTAGAGCTGCTTTAGCAGTAGAAATTAGGATATCTGTGCTAATTTAGGGAACACAGCATCTGTAAGACTTTTTAAAGATACGATAACCATGACAGCAATTCGTCGGGTGCCCGTGCATTGGCCGCTAACGCAATACAATTTGTATTGCGTTAGCGGCCAATGCACGGGCACCCGACGAATTGCTCTTACAATTAAACCTAAAATTACAGGTATGTCTTGCACATCTAAATCTCAGGCCAATGTGTTTGCCGGTTCCATAGCAGGGATGCTCCTGTGACAATTGCTCCAATGAAATATCTGCATGCTATTAAAGCCAAACATACTACATAAATACTACCCGCAAACATAACCCTAACCCGAATGTTAATCCTCACATCAAGCTAAACCAAAAACCCTATCACTACCCTCACCCTAACATTAAAAGTGCATAGTCCCGGTAGTGTAGAGGGCGCTGTTGATGATACTGCCGATCACCGTTAGCATTGATACAAAGATTACCGAAGTTGAGCTGTCATCAAGAGTAAAGTGTGTAGGCGTTGCTAAGTAACGTTGCCTTCGTTGTCTTCTCTGCGCATCGCGCAGTCTGTAGTAATGCCAGGGTGCGTGCATATGTGCTTGTTATTATGACATCACAAAAGAAGTTTGCTAAAGCTGTCATCCCCCCTCAGCCGAATCATGAGCCGAACTGTGATCCGACCACTGACTACAGTGAATCAGACTTTTTCGGACTCGGGGAAGTGGGCCACAGTGTAAGCGCTAACGAGGAGTCGATAGCATAGGTCTCTATAGGAAACTTGTGCCGTGCGCCCGCGTACGCATTTGACTTAAACACTGGGACCATGCACCTTTAAGTCCTTGGAGAAAATATAACTGGCGCAATTGTAACAGGAACCAATGTTGTGTCACCATGTTTACCATATACATCATTAAAATTGAGAGTACTTCAAAACTTAGAAGAAGCAGTATGACAGGGGACACCCTCAGTACTGGGTTTTGGACATGATAAACAGCCCTAGTTGGACATTGAGATATTAAGAAACAACAAAACACATAGTATTCCAAGAACATATTCTTTTATTTTATACATTTCGAATTGATAGAATTCATTCTGTGTATATATATAAATATATTCACTCGCTGCTCCTTCTAATTGAAGAGACTGAAGTTTAAAGCCAAACACATCTTTCTTCACCATCATTTCTGATCTTTCATCTGGGCCATCAATTTGTGTTCCACAAAACCAATGTGGCATTTTAACCCATTTCCCCATAAAATGCTGAAATCCCCACATACTTTGTACACAGCTTCCAAAATCCACAATAGTAATGGGTTAAATCTCAGACAGATGATACATTGAGTCACCCTGACAGCACTATATCACAAAATACAGAACCTAGATTGATTCCATTTTGCACAGAGACGAAAAGTCATCCATTTTTTTAATACGGATGTGAAGGTACATCAAGTTTGCACAATATATGTATGTTGATACAAATGTAGTTACATTTTGCAGAGGTCAGTGAATATGCTCAAATTCCTGCAGATCTAAAAGACCTACTCAAGATGGACTACATTTTGGATCACTGGTTTTCATAGGGCCTATGCTTTCACTTGCAATCTATTTGGAATATGTGTTTTGTAAATTTGTATTTTTCTTTTGTTGAAAACGAAAATGAATCAATGAAATCTGCAGGTTGGATTGTTGCTGTTAGTTTCGTTTTTGAATAAACCCCTGGAATTAATATCAAAACCACTTTAGCACTTTATTAACTTCTCTGCCCGCTGTATATCAGTTCAGAAAATTGTATGATATTAACATTGAAAAATACTCCTCAATCAGCATTGTGAAATTACAAAATCATTATTATCATTACTATTATTATTATTTTTTTTAAATACTTTCCTGTCAGTTGATTACTTGTTACATTCCACCTTATGAGTGTTTGGATGCAAAGCATACACAGTCAAGCACACTACCGGTATATGAGAATCTGTTTTGGGACTTTACATGAAGAGAACTGGAAGAGAAAGAACTACACCTCTGGATTTACTTAAATGCATTATATCGCGTGCATGAGTTGAGTATCTAGTCTTAGGATGATTTTAGATATTCATGGAGCTTCTACTCACAAGGGGAACACCTTAATGTAAGGTTACATGTAGACAGAAAAATCTGTCTGTCTGGAGGATGTTTTTAATCATTTTTTGACTTTTACGGCTCTCCTCTGCAGGGGATATCATGACGCCAGACGTAGTCTCCATGCAACATATCCCCGACAACAAGATACAGACCGATCTTTCGGTCAAGGTTACATGTACTCTCCTATACCTGGTACTAGAATAGTGTATTGTCACTGATTGCAAAAACTATTAATCCGTTGACATGCAGTCATTGTGTGCATTACTAGGTCTTCCTGCTTTAACACGCCTGCTATGCCTTGCAAAAGAGAAGAATCATTTACCTCTGATGCATCTCTGCACAGTATCTTCAAGCAGTTTTGCCCAAAATGCCAACAAACTTTGCAAGAACCGACTTGTTGATCTTTTGATATGTTATTCAATATACAAAGACATGTCAAAAAATTTTTTTCACTTACAGTTGAACCTCTCGTATCCGGACAAGTCGGGACCGGGGCTCATCCGGATAAGTGATTTGACCGGATACGGGAGACTCAATGCTTTATACATGTACATATACATACACATGTACTGATGTAGCCCATTGTAGTACCACATGTAGTAATGTGTACACTGCAACCTTTTCATTGTTACATTTGGGGATGTTTGGGGATGTTAAAATGTCTGAAGGTAAGCAATTTGGAAGGAAATTTGATGTAATGTATGTTAATCATGTTGGAAGTACTAGTAATATGTAATTCATGTGTGTTTGTGTAGGAGTTCTCAAGGAGTTGGGAATCCCCCTTTCCTCCCGTAATTATTAAAAAAAAAGATCACGGCGAGATTGCGTCCGTATAATAGAGAGATCCGGATAAAGGGAGGCCGGATAAGAGAGGTTCAACTGTATTTCAATTTCAATTCAAGCAATGGGCAATGTCTAATGGCAATGATTTAAACAGCTCATGCAAAAATGCTAAATAGTGCCCTCTCTTGTTGAAATTTTGTCAACTAACATGACACAAATGATAGTGTCTTATTTGCAATGCTGTGGCACTGATGCAGCCTGTAATAATAGCCATCTGTATTCTCTAATATCTTCATTAATAATAATGCAACCAAATATCCCAGCTGTGGAGTTCTGTTTGCAGTAGCTGGAATATAATTGATGCATTTCTATTTGTGAGAGAAAAACCACAAAATAGATTACCCGATATCCAAACATTGATACACTTTACGACACAAGTTTTGTTGTTATCATGTATAAGTGATGAAAACATATGCTTTGTGCTTCGGAGCATTTAGTGACTGGTTTATACCTAAATCACCTTAAATGAGCAGATCTGAAGAATGCCCTTACACGGCTTCATCCAAAATTGCCTCACAGGGGTGCACACTTCACTGTTGTTCTTCCGTCATGTGCCACAGGATTTCTTCATAAGGGTCTCTCATATAGGTTGCTATATAGGTTGCAAATTGGGCAAACATTGCACACAGCTTGGCTGTAAAGAAGGCAATACAGCATGCCACACAAACTATTACCGAGATTACCACTGACTTGTCTCATGTTGCCGTAGCAACATCAAACATCGTTCCAGTTTCTCATGGGGGACGAGGTTCCCCCGACTGTCAAAACTTCAGAGCAAACGAGGCTCCACAGGAGCAGCCCATCTCAGCGCTGGGGTTGTTGATGACCCGGAAGGCGGAGCGGATCAGCTCTTCGTGGTAGTCGATCGTGGATCCTTTGATGTAGTCCAGTGACACGTCATCCACCACGACTTTGGCACCATCACGCTCGAAAACCCTGGAGGGGTGGGGAGCAACAGAGAATGGGCAATAGGCATGACGTTGCATTGGATCAAATATAGTGGTAGAGTACTAATCAAACTCTGTGGTGGTAAAGTTGTAGGCAAAAAGCAGATATCAAATTCCAATGCCAATAACAGCATATTGTTGTAAATTTTTCTCCCAACAAATCAGTTAGATCAAGAAGAGCACGACTTCTGCATGGACTCAATCTCATATTTATCAAACAGTACAAATCTATGCTTCGTGCAGTGTCAGTGTATGCAGCTTTTGACTTCATTCAGGTTATTAAATAAGTGGAAGTCAAACATGCACAATGTGCCATCTCTCTTGCTTGTTTGTCTGTGGATGCAGATCATTTCATGCACAAACGTTTTTCCTCAAAATTCAAACATGAACGACATTTTTTTACAGGGCAATGGTACTTGATGGGGGCGGGAGGGGGGGGGGTGGGAAGGGGGGTGAGAATAGTCTACCTGCCACAAATCTGTACAGTCAATGTATAGACAATTATGAAGATGGGGGATGGGAATAGATGGGTCATTTACACAAATGTCACTACCCCTTCAAATTACTTTTACATTTGCATATAGACAGTGGTGATTTGATGAATAATGACAGAGATAAAAAATAAGGTGATTTCTTGGATAAATTCAATTAACTACTCACTTGTCATCTTCAGTGATCTCAGAATCCAGCTCAAATTTGTACTGGAAGCCCGAACATCCGCCCCCTTCGACAAGCACCCTCAGGAATTGGCTGTCTCCTCCAAGCTTGTGAAGCCTCTGGGTGGTAAGAAAGGTAAACAAAACAATGAGAAAACCAAATAACATTAAAGGGATGGTATAGTTTTTGTTGAGATGGGTATTCAGGTTTTAACTTTTTTTTTGAGCAAGATAATTAGACACCACTTAGACAAAAGAGCATACAATTCAAAGAGGAATTCAAAGTTCATTAGATGAAAATCAGTTTGAAATGGCTGAGATATCCCCAAACAATGTGAAGCTAGTAAATGGTAGGACCCACCTTATATTAGGACCACTTTGTTTTGCTAAAGTTGTTTTTGCATGTCTCATCCAATTCAAAACCAATTTTCATCAAATAGACTTTTAATCTCTTAGAATTGTATGTTCTTTAATGTCTCATTTATATGGTTTCTAATTATCTGGCAAAAAGTTAAAACCTGAATCCCCATCTCAACCAAAACTATACCATCCCCTTTTAAAATATCATTAACATCACTATGACTCCAAAGTCATCATTCATCAGAATAGACCTACATATATTCATATCATTTTCAACTTAATTGGGACACTTCAGATTTAACTCACAATCAATAATGTTCCACTTGCATGAAATGCACTAGCACCAGCAATTCTCAGTAGTTTCAAGTTTTCATCGTCGCTACTGGAAAATTGCGCTGAACCAAAATCCTTAATGTGTGTTTATGGCCATATCTAACAAGGTGACAAGTTCAATCTGTTCTCATCTACTCATATGCCTTATCTACCTGCAGTTGTGTTCTTGATTTTCATTGAAATTAAAAGGCAAAATTATATAATTGTAATACCTAAACTCACTCCGAGACCAACAAAAACCCTACTTTTACAGCCAACAGCTCACTGTAACCTAAACATAACATATCAGGGCCCCGTTGCAAGAAAGTTGCAATCAATTGCAAATAATTGCTAATTTTGAAACAACCATTCTGATTGGCTCAGGGTCTGCCCTATTAAGAAGACATGCATGCAACAATGATTTTGATTGGCCAGTGACAATCAGTTGCAAGTTGCGTTTAAACGCAAAGTTTCTAGCAACGGGGCCCAGATCAAGTACATGTAGCTACAGTTTGCATAGAGATAAAGAAAACCTGTTCAGAAGTGAAGGCATGATAAAAGCATTGATAAGTATGAAATAAAAATTCAAAGCCTTCAGTCATCAATTTCCCTACACAGCATTTCTCACAAAAAAAAAGAAAAGAAACGGAAAACAAGTGCTTCTTCCTCAGTCAGATGTCATCTAGATGTTCCTTAATGATCATTTCTTGAATCTTAAAACTAGTAAGATTTAACTTTAGATCTCCTTAAAAACAACCTTACCAAGGCAAAGGGTGCTACATTAGTTACTTGCCTCCTTGCCTAGGCAACTGAATCTCACTGTTTGACAAATGAAATAAATGGGCACCTGCCCAAGCATACACTTGTACATCTGGGCAAGTGGGAAAATATTTGCTTTATAATGCCCCACCTTACCTTGACACAGCTATCACTGAGAATAAGATCTGCTTGAGCGGCCTTCGCTTCCTTTGGGTCTGTTCCTGTTGACATGCACAGTGCACTGGAACTACCAAGTCCAGTCCGGTTTAACCTGTGCACTCTGCATAAATGAATGATATGAATGAAGTTGCCAAGAACGTAAAGAAGAGAAATCAAAGAGAGCTCCACTACCGCTCTCACAGTGACAAAATACAATATGGTGTCATATTATTATGCTTACAAGAGGGCATCTTTTGGTAAATGAAATGATTGAATGTTAATAATATCAACAGACAAAATATCAAAAGATGGAGAAGGTTTGCTAACTCTTAGTGTGTCAACAATTGATGCAAATTTTATCCTCTGGCTTGATTTCTCTGCTAATCAGCTCCAAAATCGTGAATCTAACCAGCAATAGACAGAAATTACACAGGCTCCTAAATTTCTACTGTGCTGCTTTGCCATGCAAGAGGGCTTATTGGTGATTTCTATCTTTAAATGGGTTTACTTTGCATTAAGTTTTACAGGTCACGTATTCATACTCAAGATGATGACAGACTAGCATACATGTAGCTGACAAGTTAGGTAGAAAAACAAGGTAGCAAATAAATGTGAACTCTCTTCAGAAAAAAAAAAGAAAGAAATGTATGGTTTCAATGAAAATAAATACAACTAAACATGGAGAAAGTGTGGGTATGAATAAATACGATAAAGATGATTCCAAGCTTAATCTTAATTCCTAAAAAACAATTTGGACACTCAACACTGCTCAAGTTTTACTTATATAATTATCACTCTCTCTCCCTCTCTCTCTCTCCCCCTCTTTCTCTCTCTCTCTCTTCAGTCTTTAGTCTTAGTTATGTGGTATATAGAGACTAAATACTTCAAAGATTCTTTTCAAAGAAGCGACAAGATATTGATAAGAAATCGTTATTCATGATCATGGAAGACCACCAAAGATGATGTAATCAACACTCACGCGATAATTCACCCACGCGCAATTCTACGAATGGGACTGTTACGAATATCATAGCCAAATGTAATTGGTTACCTATTTTGCAGCATCACTGATGACCGTCTGCATATCAACGACAGACAGCTGAATGTCCGGCAGCCACTACTCGCCATTTTCTAACCAGTATTCCCTGGGAAAGGAACGGCAAAGCTTTAACAGATAAACATTTCTCTCTAAATCTATGTCGCGTTCATTAACATGAATTGATAATAATGTTATTCACTTCCGGTGAGCCCTTTAATTTTGAGACTGGTGCCCAAACATAGTACGCTGTATTGGATATGCGCCAGAAGAGCTAACGCAACGGTGCTTCGGGTAAGAACCTCATTCCCCCCCCCCCCCCCCCCCCCCCATCCTTCGGTTGATTACTGTAGTTGTTAGTTTTTGGGTTTTTGTTTTTCTGATGAGGAGAATTGATATGCATGACCCTATACTATAAAAGTTCATTATATTTTGACTTTTTAATAATAATAATAACAATAACAATAAAGGACATTTATATTGCGCAGCTACTATAATAATATACTCTCTTACTGCGCATTACAAAATGACATGCATACAAGAAATTCAAACAGAAACTACATTACTTCAAGAGATGACTTTTTAACCTGGCCTTAAACTCATTAATTGTAACTGCTTGTCTTACAAACAAAGGGAGATTATTCCATAATTTTGGTGCATCGTACAAAAATGCCCTGTCACCAAGAATAACTCTTGATTTCTCCGATGGATATTTCAATAATGTTTGATCCCGTGAACTTCGAAGATGATAAAATATTTGAAATAATGTTTTTAACTCTACAAGTTCCTGTATGTACACTGGTGCTGTACCATGAATAGCTCTATATACAATTAGCAGAGCTTTAAATATGATTCTCTGCTTTACAGGCAACCAATGTAATGCACGTAGTTTTTAAGTGGTGATTCATGAGCGTGGATTCTACAAAGTACTTCTTTTTCAGAGACATTCCTTTGCAATTGTTCACCTAGAGTTTCCTTCTGAGATGATGATTTAAAAGGAAAGGGATTACAATTTAGGCCTTGAATTTCTGATTTAAATCTTAGCGTTAACTCATTCCAGCAAAAAAATATTAAAAAAAATATAACGAAATCTCTGCCTAAGGTGACAGTGACGATGACACTATAAAAGTAATCCTCCTCCTCTGCCTAATCATCATTAATAATGATGATAATAATATTAATATTGATAATAATGATAATAATAATAATGATAATAACAACAATAATACTAATGATAAATAAGGTCTTATTTACCAAAGGTAGCCTCTTCAACACTGACGTTTTTTTCCTCTATTGTTAAAAAATATTGTTATGATTACGATGATGGCTCTGATTGTTGATCATTACATACCATGAACCCTTTTGGGCTATTATAACATTTTTTTTTTGTTTGAACATAGTAAACCAAGATGTCATACATTAATGGTTTATTGATCATTAAATTTTGCAGCGGATTGACTGTGAGTTTAAAGTTCAAAGTTCGAATTTATTTTCATTTCCATCAAATAAGAGAGAATATGAGCAGATCATATTTGTGATAGTTGCAAAAACGTAAATAAACAAAAAATACGTGTGATAATGAGTAGCAAAAAGTTGCGTCTGATTTGCAAAGATAGAAGTACATTGAGACAAGATACATATTCTAAACACCAACAAACTAGAATCATTTAAAAATCATACATCAATAGTGGCAATATACAGCTACGCAAATCACTAACTCTCATTTCAAAAAAAAAAAATGGCAGAGTTGTGTCAAAAAAAAAATCAAACCCGCTTTATCTATCTATATCTATTCAATAAAACACACAAACACACTTTTTTTTTGTTTTATGATATTCTTTATTTGAGTTTCATTTAATATCATGTCCATGTTGACAATGAAATTAATATGAACATCAACAAAAAAGCAGCTGTATTCTTCTTTCTTGTGCTGCTAAATCATTTTTTCCAACATACAATACAATATATTTTGAGGTTTTTTTTCAAATCATACCATGTTTATATAATAGAAATACCATGAAATTCTGCATAACTCTCAGAAAAAAGCTATCTTGATTAACCTAATCAAGCCAATCCATATCTGCCTTGTTACACACACACACACACACACACACACACAAACGCACACACACACACACACAAATTGTGCTGCTAAATCACCTTTATTTTAAACATAGCTTTCTCTTCTTCTTTTTTTGCAGAGCACACGCTATATACAAAAAATTATATCAAATTAAGCATAACTCTTAAAGGAAAAATGTCCTGATCAACTTGATCAAATCAATCAATATCCGCTTCATTACATAAACTCTCTTACACTCCCTTGAGAATACAGCGTTTCCCCAAACTTGTCATAAACTGAAAAAAAAAATCATGCTTAAATTAACCAAACAAAACTCATCATTATTATTTAACCTATCAACCTACCCCCTTGTACAAAACAAAATAACCTATGTGTATAATTATCAAAACAAATCGTATTCCTACTTACAGTAACCCCCTTAACTTACACACCATTACTCTACTATACCTAACTACATCTACCTAACCTCGACCATCCTCACTTATTTACACTAACATACCCCCACCCCCCCCCCCCCCCGGAAACTATACTCTCAACCCACACCCGCATGCAAACACAAAGCATCAACAGAAACAACAACAACAAACTTACCCACACGCGCTCACTCACAAACACAAACACTCGCACACCAAATCACAAGACAGTTAGTGTGGTATCATGGTTACATGTTTCCTAGACAGTGGACACACACCAAAAAAAAAAACAACGAAACTAACCAAACGTTTGACGTGGGAAAGAAAAAAAAATGTGACCACCATAATGCTGATAAATACCGATTCCTATATAAACATTAATACGCCACAAGCCGAAACTGACCATACATCTGACGTGGGGGAAGAAAGATTAAAAAAATGACATATCATTCATACCATCAATGTGGACACCTATCCCTGCCAACAGTGTGGATAAATCAATAAAAAATCAATCTCTATAGAAAGCTTCAACTGCTCCCATTTTTTTTTTTTTTTTTTTTTTGCAAATGAAACCCAAGCTTACCTGTTTTCACCGCAATGTTCTTTTCCTCCTCTATAAAATCCAAAGCAATTTTCTTTATCTTTTCCCTCTTGGGTAACTTGTTTGTTCTCTTGACCGAAATATTACAAATGTCATCAAAATTATTAGAGCATTCACACATTTAATTCGATTTGAACTACCTCGTAAGCCCTAGAAAATATATCTCTCCATTCGAGAGCTTTTAACTCAACTAAATCAAAATACTCAATAAGAAACTGCCATATCAGCTTTACTTTAACACAATCGAAAATATATGTGAATAAGTTTCCCTTTCCAATTGGCAATAAGAACAAAGATTATCATTCACAAAACCGAACTTGAACAAAATGTTCCCTTGTGTATATTACCCCGTGTAACACCTTAAACTGAAATTACCTGTGTTTACTAAGTATAAAGTCGTACTTCGAGGTCTAAGTTTCTAATTTCCTTATCACTGAAATTATACTTCATTTCACCATGTCTTATTTCCAAAGTATACATTTCTTGTAAATCTGTAACAAAATACTCATACAATATTTTTGACTTAGTATTTTGGAATTCTGATATTTTACCACGCAAAACCTTCACCTGTATATCATAAGTTGATACATCAATTTGCTGAAACCATACCTGTATGGGCTCTTTCCATTTCTCTGGAAAACATTATAAATATCACTTATCTTACAAGTACATCATTTCCCATAATTCCTAAATTTTGAAAATGCCCAACGGGTTTAATAAAACCTGTTGGTAAAATATGGTGATACCCTTTTCATATAAATCACAATCAAAAATACTCTTTCCTTTTATACAAATATTTCTACTATTAAATATTACTGGGTTCATCACTTCATCTTCAAAATTCCTACATTTATCCATTTCCTGCCATGCCTTAACCATTTCTATATAAAAAGGTGCGATTGGATTTGTCAGTGTCAATCTAGACCAATCATAATCACATAAAACACACACACACACACACACACACACAAAAAACAAAAGACACACACGTATACACACAAACCATTAAAACAAAACAGAAAATTAGGTCAGGGCCATGTACCCCATCAGGATCAGGGTGACTTAATATAAGAGATCCATGCAGTCATCATTATAATATAGACTAATTTTGCTTCTAGCTGTGACCGATCTGAAAAGATCATCGAGACATCATCTTCTGGTGTTTGTTTGTCTCTCTTTTTTTTTTCTTTGTGGAAATATTTGAAACCTTATCATGAAGGACTTTTTTTGGAGGGACAACGTCTTCTGATTTAATTGAAATTATTTTTTTTTGGTTCAATTTGTTTTATCGTAAGATTTTATTCAAATAATAATAATAATAATAGTGGCTACTTGTATAGCGCACAGGTCCACTTTTCAGTGCTCATGGCGCTTCAAAAATGAAAAGATATCATATATTTACATGCATATACATATTCAAACATTTCAACAAAGAAGAAAATGGTAAACAAAAACAAATATATACCAAATAAAGAATACAACATATACCAATTAAAAATACAATATTGATCCAATATTAATGGCATACAGCAATTACGTATTAATACGTATTATTAAACTGTTATCTATATAACCCAGCATGAAATGAATAAATCGATAACGATAAATAGGTTTATTATTGGGTTTATTATTACGTATTATTACGTATTAATACGTTTACTGTCATAAACGTCATGTTGTTTATGTCTTTCGAAATCACCACATACTGATATTACATTGTATTGAGTTTCTTTTATAATGTGACCTCGTAATGTGTGATAATGGTCTAAGATCAAAAATTTGCTTTTACTATAGGCTGTAGAAGAGCCACTTGTTTATGAATCCAACAATTCAAGTTTAAATCTTGATTTGTTAACGAGGTGGACTTAAGTGACAAAGTTCGATGATATACACATGAGCTTCAAGTGCGGAAAGTCATTTACTTGATTTTAAATCTATTGTTCTCCTCTACACTAGCAATAGTGATTGAAAAAAAAATGCATGATTGACAGTTATGATTTGAAGTGAACGAAAAAAAAATACAACTTAATTACCCTGCAGAAGAATTGATCAGGAGTTTATGATTTAAATATAGGCCTATCCACCCACACTGCGCTTAAATCACTTACCGATATAACATGAAATGAGATGAAATGAAAAATTTGATTTACCAAACAATAACATAGGGCCTACTAAACATTTCTTCAAAATAGTTAATAGTTAAAGAACACTGTTGGTAAAAAAGAACCGGCAATAGCGTGCAGGCTAGTCGAGGCTCAAGTCCTTTCAACAAATAACTGTTGCAATATTAACAGGAGCAATGATATATATTATATTATGTACATATTTACAGGTTTTCATAGGAAATTATTTATAAATTATTAGATAAGAAATACTTTCGTAATGATTTCCGAAAAAGCGTTATAAAGGGTATTTATAGTTTTTACAACCTGTGGAAATCCTCTCCAAAGTATACTGCCCGCATGTATGACATGGTGTGTTTATCAGTTTCAGATCTTTTTTTTTTTTTTTGGTTTAGGCCTATAATTCATTTTTTTTAAACCTTGTATCACAATCACGCTCAATTTTAATACAATAATCGGAGACATTGTGCGGCAAATTTTGATGAATTAGGTCAAACATTACAGTTCCAATGGCAAATGTATATCAATCTAATAATAATCTATAAACATCTAGCATTTGTAAACTACAAAATAAAGGGCCAGTATATGCCCTCTAGGTCCTTTGAAACAGATTGCATGCACTAATTTCTTTTGTACAACAAAAATACAGATTGAAGATATGAATGATACTGTACATCCCCAAACTTCTAGTCCATGCATATACAGTAAGTGGTGACCGAAAGGATATAAGGGTGTTGTGGACTGTTAGTGTACGATTTGTCTTGAACAAGTAGGCCTATACTGAAAGTATCGAAGAACATGCGAATTATTTCTCGAGTCTGCATTGTTTCTTTTTGTTGTTGTTCTTATGCAGTGTCTTACTTTAAAGCAAATGAAAATATAAAGAAACAAAAAAAAAAATCCCCCTTCCTTTTCACAGGCGGTGCATGATGCCATTGAGGTACAAACAATTTGTACCTCCATGATCATGATGCCAATAAGCGATGTTTCTTTTGGCCTTTTGACTCATAGATGATATCACCACAACTCTTCTCTCCTCTCACAAACTTTCGCGCTTTTTTTTTTTGGTAATGATTTTAGAAGTCATTATATAGGCACCTATCCTTTCAGATCTCATTTGAGGCAAAACATCAGTCAAAGGGCGCGTTTTTCCCCCAGCGACCAAAAAAGAGCAGAAAACCGAACAGTACAAAACACCAAAGAAATGATTGGTACCAGTCTCCCAGACGTCTGGCATGGATTGTGGGAAGGATTTTCATAAACAACAACAATAGACAGAAAAAGGTAGTCGCTGACATCCCCCCGATCTGCGAAGATAGTCAGCGACACAGCTGGGAGTTCGCCACCCGAAGGCTGGGGCAGTGCGAATGGTGTTATGCTCGGAGAGTCTCGCTTACTCCCTGTGTGCATGCTGAACATCGTTGTATGGCATTACCGTAAGTGTATTCTCCACTGCTTTGGACAACGGAAATTGATGGACGGTCGAAGAGTTCTGCAAAATCCTCACATACAGAGCTGCTTTTGCCTTGCAGGCGCTTCGGAAGGGGCACAGAACCCACTGTAGAACAGTCCCTAGGACTTGCTTGTTCTATTTTGAGGATATACGACAAAGGATTCAGCTCGCAAAATGGTGGTTTTTAACGGCACTCTCCGATTGAAGGTTTGCGAGGCGGTGGATCTGAAACCAACCGACTTCGCTACGCGCTTCTCCAACAAAGATGCGAGCTCCAAGACGGTTACCCTAATTGATCCCTTCGTAGAGGTCAGTGTGGATGATTTACATATTGGGAAGACAACCATCAAGCAGAAGACATTTTCACCGGCATGGAACGAGGATTTCGAGTCTAAAGTGCAGAATGGAGAGAATTTAATTTTCACAGTCTACAACAACTCTATCATCAAGTCGGAATTTGTTGCAAACTGCACAGTGGCAATTGAGGATCTGCTTCAAAATGCCAACAGTAACAAAAACGGATCCTTTTCTTCTGATATCTGGGTAAGAACGAGGCTTTTCTCTGTTTCTTTCTTTCATGTTATTGTACAAAATATTAAAGGATTTTATATTCAACTCAAGAGCAACAAAAATCCGATCTTCAGATCAGAAGCAACAAGAAACATGAAGTGCCCTGCAGGCTGGGTGCAGCAATAGCAAAGCCAAAGGTGTTCTGGGTATGATCTGGAGAAAGGAGGTGATCATCAGAACTGGCACCAAGAAAGTCAGGCACTGATCTTTTTTTTTCCTTCTTCTTCTTCTTCTTGTTCTTCTCCCTGTGTTTGGAGACTTTACACCTACAAGCTGTAGTAGGCCCCACATTAACCATTGTGTATACATGCTGAAAGGCATGAATCACAAATGTTTGTTAAAGGTCTACAATGTACTGTGTGCATACAATCACGACAATAGGTGTTCCAATCATGTCAATTCATATATGATGCTACAAATTGTATCCATCACCTGTGTGCCTTGTTGAATTGCGATCATGGACTGTAGAAATCGTCTTTCCTTACAACTTCCTTACAATCCATCACAGGGTGCTACATAACTTTATTTTACCACTTGCCCAGTCGGGCAAGCAGATTTTCAATTTTGCTGCAAAACACTTGCTCGAACATTAATTTTACTTGCCCGAAAAGAAAGTCTAAAATAGAAGGACATAAAACAGAAAATCATGTGTTAATCGAGGGTTTGATAAAAACGCAATCATTTGAATAAACAGCAAACATTGACTTGCACACCTTAACACAATGGATTAACAATCTTGGTCTGATCAAGTGTTGCCGTTGCATTGCTTTCGGGTTTCTTCACGAAACTGTTCGAAAGTTGCTGAAATGAAATATAAAGTGCATTGCATCACTAAAAAGCCATCATCTTTGGGCTTCTGTATAGTTGACTTTGTGGGTTTGTTGGGGGAATAAGTAGGCCTACAAATGTACAAAAAAAAAACAAGGCGGCTTCAAAACTTTTTGCTTGCCCAATTCGGGCAAGCATTCATTCTTATTGTTCAAAAATACTTGCCCGAATTTGATTTTTCACTTGCCCCAGGCAATCGGGAAAGTGCTTTGTATGTAGCACCCTGCATCATTTATTCCATGTGAAGTAAAAAGCATCTAAAATTTATAGATTAAAAAATCATTTTGAGGTGCTTAGAATTGTTTCCATGTATATAGAGATCAATTATACTACATTTACCATTAATTACTTCCCCAATAGTTGTGTATCTAATCTTTCCAACTCTGTCTATCATGTACATGTACACAGGTCACAGGCACATACTTGTATGCAACATGAAATATGCATACTGTGTGGATACACACATGTGATGTGCACATATCTATACACACTTGTATGCAAAGCTCAACACAATAGCCATTGCCCGATGACCCAGGGCCACTGAAAGAAAATGTTTATACTTTATAGTGTAGAACTTTGTTATATGACACATGAAACTAGATAAATATAAATAGCTTAATAGACTGTCACAGGAGAAGTAGTAGGAGGTACCTAGATCCAGGGACTTTGATTGCTCCATAAACTACATTACTCTCCCTCACAAAGCTAGTACATGTACCGTATGTAGCTCAAGTAACGAGCAAATAAATAAATATGGAAACGACAGTGAATAGTGAAAATATCCTGCAAACAAGTATGCAGTGTATACCATGATATTGTTGTGTTATCACTTGTGCACAGTTCATGTGTTCATAGCCTCCACTATGACATTGAGTTACAACGTTTGATAATTTTTTGAACCCACACTGGACTATATTCATTGAAGGATCAAATTAAGTTGCAATGAGCTTGCTTTCTACATTTTTGTTTTTTACTTTTGTTTGAGGATAGTACCATATCTAGAGACGACTGTTCTGTGCTCGCTTCTTTACTATCCATTGATACACTGTCTGCTCGTCAAGTCTTTGAATGTACAATTACATTAATTGTTGCATAGAAGGGGCTTCAATTCTGTTTGATTGAACAAGGGTGAACACTGAAAAACATACAGATGAAGCACCAAAATAAAGCAATTACTCAGTGGCATTGGCAATGCAGTGACTGCAGTTGTCATAGGAACACACAAAAACTAGTCAGCATTGTTCTAGAATCAATATTGTGTGCTATAGAGTGTATAAGAAAGATAAGAAGTTCTGCCAGTCCACAGTTAAAGAAAACATCAGTCTTGGAGGCAGCACAAATATTCTCACCTCATGACTAGGCATGGTGAAGGTGGTTTGTGCTACAATGTATAATCCTGTATGTACATCCATTGAATTATGAGAGACATTACGTTTATCATGTCCCTGAGAACCTGGTAGAATTCCTTGATGTCACCATAGCAACATGATAATGATCAATGTAGAGAGGGAGAACAAGAAAGTGATAATGATATATTTCTGATACATTTTCTAGATGAGGAAATACTTTATGAATTGAAAATATGAAAATTGAAAGTATCTAATGTTTTCAAGAACTGTCAGTGACAACAAATGAGGAAATTATTTGTCATCTTTGATTTACATTGTAGGCTAATGATGCATCCCCCATACCTCCTCCCCTCCGCAAATATGTCCTTTATCATTGGGTATTAAATATGATTATAATTCTTCAATGTGGTGATATATAAAAGTGCCCATTTAGTGCCATCCACAGTTCTATTCTTGTCACGATTTATGAGAATTGGACCATTTGACATTGTAGAGGTTCTATTTTGACCTTAGAACAAAACAAAATCATATTGATTCACACATCCTGAATGAACAAAAGATGAGAGAGGATGTGGAAAAAAAAATCATACCAGTGATATGGCTCTTTATTGTGGTTATAATTGATTTTTGTAATATTCAGTCTCCAAAGCCCATTGTTTCTGCAAATTCATCTCCCTGGGACTGATGCAATCTAAACAAGGATGCTACTGATTGTTTGAAGGGTATTACTCACTGGAAAAGCCAGGCCATGCCAAGCATTGTTTTTGGTTGAATACATTGTTTGCAAAACAATTGTCACTGACACTGACAGTATGATAACAACGATGATAATGTTTTGCAAAATTGTAGTTTAATGGAAATGACGAAAATATAAATGAAAATCATTTGAATCAAAGTCAGGGATAGCAATTATGAATTGATGATAATCATAATTGTAACCCTGGGGGTCTTCCAATAGTTTTAGTCACATCTGATCTAAAGTAGTACCAGGGCACAACATCTCATGACTTATAAGGCAAGTACAGTACTGTAAAAGTGGAAATTTTCGTGGTGTGGAAAGTTTACCGCATTTCACGCAACCAGAAGCTAGCGCGAAAATAAAAGCACGTGAATATGTTTGCATGCAGTATGTTCCAGTAGTTGGTGTCCTGATTATGCGGAATTAAAATCACGCAAAATTTGTCTTACCCGGTTGAGCACAAAAAATAACATGCACGAAAATAACCACTTCTACAGTATTGCAACAAGATTTGTCAATTCATACTACATAATGTACAAATTGTATTTGGACTTGTTCATCTTTGTCATTCTGATAATCATAAGTTTGATTGGTGTATGCATGGGTTCTGGTAGTGTTGTGTATGTGCAGTACCAACTCATTTCTTTGCACGTTGTACAATACTGTAAAAGTGGATATTTTCGCGCCACTAATTTTTCGCGCTTGGCCGAATAAGAAGAGTTTCGCATGTTTTTTATTCCGCGGAATCAAGACATGACGCACAGGAACATATGGCCAGCAAAAATATTCACGTGCTTTTATTTTCGCGGTAGTTTCTGGTTGCGCGAAATGCGCGAAAATTTCAACACAGCGAAAATTTCCACTTTTACAGTACATCATTTCGGTCTGGTTGCACCACTTTTCTGTTAATGGATGAAAACATACTAGTGTTAAAGCAGTGGGGCAGCTTGAATTTAAGATGCCACAGATATGTTTTTGAGCCGCCCAGGGTGAAAAATTGGTCACGCAAAAATATTGATGTTTACAGTAAGGTAAAGAAAAATGGATGGATTGACCTGCTCAGCTTGACTCGACCTCAGTGGTCGTGCTGATCTTGTGAAGAGTCCAGCTTCGACTTAATTTATGATTACGCTTGGAACTTGACAGAATGAGATCAGTGAAACAACAGTCGTTGCTAATTGTAGCTAGCGTAGCCTTTGTTAACCAACAGAGAAATCGTGAACACAGCAGTGCTCAAAGTAGGGAGATGGGGGCCCCCCTCAAGGAAAGAGATTGAATGATGATGTTAGTCACTGATTGCTCAGAGAGCTGGGCAAACATACTGTATGCAGAGTTGAGGAAGCAAGTCCTATATGATATACTAATAGCATTCCCTGAAAGTGTTTTATGTAGAATGATATGAAAAGTGTGTGTGTGTGTGTGGGGGGGGGGGGGGGGGGTATAGATCCAGTACATACTTTGATTTCAAGCCATCCTAGGGCTGTAGTGTAATGGAAAGACACAAGGTGGAAAGGAAAGAGTGCGTGGTTTCAGAGCTGACAGGCAGCCAAGTGGGGCTTTATAACCCTGTCAAAGGCAAAGACAAGACTATCATGTGCAACAACAATGGAATTTGTAGAGGGTGGTTCTAGGATCAGGGTTAGATGACAAACTTGCAGAGTTATAGGATAAACTATGTACAAGATATGGTAATTACAGTACATACCAGTAATAAATAAAACTAAGTTATTTTGAACTATGCAGTTGATGTGATTATTTGATAATTCAGTATTATAAAGAATACAGTTGACCATGCAGGCATGTTGCTAGAACTTGTGTGATCTTGCGAAGTCTGTGAAGTTACAGTTCTTTACTCTGTAACATATGTGTATGATATTCTCATACCATTGGCGTACATTGTGCAGCGAGAGCAAAACCGCACTGCAGTGTCTTCACACATTAGAGAGATTGTAACAAGCTAGAACAGGTGTGTACAGTGTACATTGTATGTCTGTAGTCAGCTTGAGAACACCGGGTATGTGTCAATACAGCACACACAGACTATAACACATTGTAAACAGTTTACCCATACATGTATGTATAGGACTAGTCTCGATGCACAATATAACTGGGACTGAGCTGATTTTTCTGTAACACACATTTCTCATTAGACACCTGCATGAGTTTACTCAAGACTAGTCTTCAAAATCGATGAGTTAATGAAATATATTTGTATCATAATTTAATTCTGTTTGTATAGCATTGGGACTAAATGAAATGCCATGAGAAATTATATCCAACGTTTATTTTCCTTTGCTTATTAATGGATGTTTGTTGCAAATTTTGATTATGTAATAGGCCTACATACATGTAGTGTGAACATATATGCTCTCTACATTGTATATATCCCAGCTGCTCCCAAAATCGGATGTAACAAGATGATTACCTTGTAGAAAGAAATTTAAGAATATGCAATTGTAGGCTACATTTTGCTTATCATTCTTCTTCATAAATTCACATCATAAGCCTTCTTGAGGGGATTTGTTTTTATTTATTTTGTGTGCTTTTTAAGCCCCTATAGTCTTCCAAAAGAATTAGTCTAAAAGTTTTTAAGGTGCATTATCTGTAATTTTGGTTCATCTTGAAGCAATCAAGATTTTGGCCTTGAACTCACAAACTTTTTTTTTTTGGCAGTACAACCAACAACCTCTTGAATTTTTTCCAACAGTGCTTCCTGTAATAAGGGCAGTGAAATTTGTTAAGTGAGGCTTTTTGTGTGTAGTATGAAAAGTGAATGTACAGTATTGCTGTATAGCAACCACTTGAATGTTCTTTTCATGTCTACTGAGGTGAGAGAACTATGATACAGTACCTGTCAGACACCCCCCCCCCCCCCACAACCATGCCCTTTTAAAGATGGCACTCAGCTACTGTATCATTTTCTAGAAATTCCCTGGATGAAAACGAAAGAGCTATTCAGTGATCTTACAAAGTAAAGTAGCATTCCCTTGGCTGAGGGTTTTTTGTTTTGTTTCTTTGTACTAGCGGGATTGTTTCTCTCTTTAAGTAAGATGTGGGTCATTATTATCCATCCCTAACGAAACTGCAAAGTGAAGGCAGCCAAAGTGGCGCATAATGGAAATTCAGATCATGTATTGTAATTTGGGAGCTATCGTTTTCAAGCCAAGTACTGTGGGATGGGTCCCATGACAGGATTGTGCATTCAGTTTGGATTACAAAATTTTGTAGCCTTCAATGAATATTATCGACACTGTACTTCATGCTATAATTGTACGTCATTATAATTTTTAATATCATTCTTCTTCTTATTATTATAACTATGATTATTTATTCAACCGAGAGACAATGCAGTACATTATTACAAATACAATGTACAAGACAAAGATACACCAAATGATGCTGAAATATAATAGTAATATGAATAATCGTAATCTTGTTGATGGTGTTCATTATTTTTTGTCATAAATACAGGCCCTTTGTGGTTTTGTTTATTAAACAGCTTTTGTTCATAATTCAGCGTGGGATAAATTTAAAATTAATGCCGAATCAGTGGTGCTGGATATGAGCATACAATATACAGGCATGTGTGAGGTCAGGATGTCTTTATGAAGTACACTTATAGGCCATATTGCTCTATTTGCTTTGGATCTGAGTCATAATAACACATTCAAATTCAGGAAAAAAACCTAAACCACAAAGGTTGTATGGGGGGAAAAATGTCAGTAAGGGCATTTACCACCTGATAAACTTTTATGTATCATCAAAACTTTAGAGGGCTATGCCATTTTGTCATGCATGGTCAATTTGAGGATTTGAATATGCTTTTTGGCATATTTTACTACTTGACTCATTTAAACTTTTTTCTTTTTTTTTTTAGTAGAAGAGGCTAGCAATTTCAGAATATTCGTCTGTGTTTGTGTACAATTGCATGTGTTTGTGTATAAAGTGAAATGAGATAAAATTTGTTTTTATTTGAAACTGATATGTGATCAATATTTAATACCACTGATGAACCCTTGTCCAACTAGTTTTATAGTTAATAAACCACTTTTACTTCATAAATAGATACAGTACATTTAAGCATATAATTGGTGAGAGCAAAATGAATGAGATGATAAGTGTGTTACAGAAAAGCATTGTGAACCAACTCTGTAATGATGCCAGATGTCAGTTTAGGTGAAAGTTTATGAAAAAACAAAACAAAACAAAAACATGCTGATAATGTAGCAGGGAAGTGCATTATTCTGTAACTTACCCAATTTTTCTGTGAACTTTAAAATGGAACAAAAAATATACAGCACTTGCAACAGCTTGAGTGTTTGTTTGATGTTTGTGTATGTACAATGTGTGTGATTAATGTCCTACATGTCATACTGTACATTTACTTAAAAAGTGTAAATATATTCAGACAGATAGCCATCTTGAAGGTAAACAGAAAATACATTATAAGATACAATGTACATGTACATTAATTAGATTTTTTTTTTTTGCAAAGCATGTGTAGTGTATTCATAAAATCGTGACTTTAAATCTACATTGTATAGGACATTTGGGACTTGCCCTAACAGGCAGGAACAAACGATCAATATACGATACAAATGATACAAGGTAGTGTACAATGAATGTATATTAAATACATTCTCTTTTTAGGCTTTTAAAACAACCTGCTAAAGAATGTTTTTCTCAGCATCTTGATTTCTAAGCACTGAATGACATTCTTAAAATAATGCTGTACAGTAAAACATTATGAAAGAAAAATATTTCAAAATTCAAGGAGGCTGGTAAAACAGTGTAACACTTTTTAAACTCTGCTGTATATTTGCAGAGCAAATTTATGGTCACCGCTGATGTCAAAGAAAATAACTGGGATTTGGGAACATTTTACTGACTTTAGCACTTGTTCTAATTTACAATTGTAAATCATCAAAGTATACTAAACCAAGATGGTTGTCACAAATATTTCGTATGGTGTCAATGTCAGAATGTACACTGTAAGTGTTTCTCAGCTGTTTGTGTATCATGGAAAACAAGATCTTTTATTTGAGGTACATGTAAGTATCTTACCATTAGTCTGAATGATTGATGTACGATACTTACACCTCATTTTTATTGACCTATTGAAGATGAGTCCTGAGAATCCTCGAAATGCGTGTTGTTAAAGGACAAGTTCACCCTCATAAACATAAGGGTTTAGAAAATGCAACAATATTAGTAGAACACATCAGTGAAAGTTTGAGGAAAATTGGACAATCGATGTAATTGTTATGAATTTTTTAAATTTTTGTGTTGGAACCGCTGGATGAGGAGACTACTACAGCTTGTGAGTCATATGCGTACAACAGTATAAAGAAAATGTAAAAGAAAATTCAACATATTTTCACTTTTTTCGCATAATAAAAGAGCACTTGACTTGCCTCTTTCTAAAGGCAGGGGGAATAATATTACCCATAACATTTGCCGGTAACGAGTCAGGGGAATGTGTACTTTTTTCAAAAGATGGAATTTTGTGAAATTCTCTTTATATTTTCCTTATATTGTTGTACGCATGTGACATCTAAGTTATTCATACACTGCAGTAGTCTTCTCATCCAGCGGGTACTGCACAAAAACTTCAAAAATTCATAACTTTTGAACGGATTGTCCGATTTTCCTCAAACTTTCAATGATGTGTTCTACTAATATTGCTGCATTCTCTCAATCCTTATGTATATGAAGGTGGACTTGTCCTTTAAAAGCAAAATCAGTCCGTCCTCAACGGGTTAATAAAAAGGGTATCATGTAAACAATGCACATTCTTGAATATCAAAAGTGTAAGGAACCAAGATGATAGTCACAAACATTTCATGAAGTATCATCATGAGACTGTAACCTTCACTGTCTGTGTATCATGGAAAAGACAATTTTTGGAGATGAACGTATCTTACCATGGGTCTGAATAATTAATGTACTTGGAACTCATTTTTAGCAACATAGAAGGGCATCCTGTAAATGATGCATATTCTTGTGCGTCATGTACCGTCAAATTCTGTGAAGGCCACAGGAGGGGTAAGTGCAATAGCGTAACATGAGAAGGAAACAGATATTCTGCTTACAGGAGTACTGCGCGGTAGAGATACTCTGTGTGGCTAATCACACCAGCAGTTTTATATTTTTGACTTCTTGCTGACATGAAACTGTTTTGCAGCAAATCAGGAAGTGTGGTTGTCACTGAATTCTGATGACATCCTGGCAACGTATTCATGATTTCCAGCAAACAGCGGCACGGTGCGGCATTGGATGTCACAGTTAGCGTGCAGCAAACACACGACAAAACAGTGCAAACGGACTATACTCTGCATGTTGGTTACCATGGCATCATTGTCCGGGGACCGCGACAGAGTTTATCAGGACTCATTTCATGTTGGGATACCAACATCAGTCTCTGTATTTCCATGAGTCATGAATTAAAGGACAAGTTCACCTTCATAAACATAAGGATTGAGAAAATGCAACAATATTAGTAGAACACATTAGTGAAAGTTTGAGGAAAATTGGACAATCGATGAAAAAGTTATGAATTTTTAAAGTTTTTGTGTTGGAACCGCTGGATGAGGAGACTACTACAGCTTGTGAGTCATATGCGTACAACAGTATTTAAAGAAAATGTAAAAGAAAATTCAACGTATTTTCACTTTTTTCGCATAATAAAAGAGCACTTGACTTGCCTCTTTCTAAAGGCAGGGGGAATAATATTACCCATAACATTTGTCGGTAACGAGTCAGGGGAATGTGTACTTTTTTCAAAAGATGGAATTTTGTGAAATTCTCTTTACATTTTCCGTACGCATGTGACAGATCTAAGTTATTCATACACTGCAGTAGTCTTCTCATCCAGCGGGTACTGCACAAAAACTTCAAAAATTCATAACTTTTGAACGGATTGTCTGATTTTCCTCAAACTTTCAATGATGTGTTCTACTAATATTGCTACATTCTCACAATCCTTATGTTTATGAAGGTGAACTTGTCCTTTAAGCATGACGCACAATTTTTTACTAAATTGCAGTTCCCTATTGGTGTTTATGTTCTGTGAGGAATACTCATTGGGTTTTCAAACTTCTCATCTTTCTGTGGAGTGCTCTAAGCAGTTGTTGCTATGCTGTTGCATTTCTTAATACTTTATGTGGTTGCACTTATTAACACAATCTTGCCTTCCACTCTTTGACTTAAAGGACAAGTTCACCTTCATAGACATGTGGGTTGAGTGAATGCAGCAATATTAGTAGAACACATCAATGAAAGTTTGGAGAAAATTAGACAATCCGTTCAAAAGTTATGAATTTTTAAAGTTTCTGCTCAGTCACGGCTGGATGAAAAGACTACTATAGCTTCTGATGTCACATGAGTGTAACGATATAAAGAAAGAATAAAGAAAATTCAACATATTTCCATTTTTCTCCCATAACAAAAGAACATTCGACTTCTCTCTTTCAGAAGGCAGGGGGAATAATATTACCTTTAACATACGTCAGTAGCAAGTCGAAGAACTGTGCACTTTATTCAAAAAGTCAAGTTTTGTGAAATTCTCTTTTTATTTTCCTTATATAGTTGTACGCATGTGACATCATACACTGTAGTAGTCTTCTCTTCCAGCAGTGACTGCGCAGATACTTAAAATATTCGTAACTTTTGAACGGATTGTCCAATTTTCCTCAAACTTTCACTGATGTGTTCTACTAATATTGCTGCATTCTCTCAATCCTTATGTATATGAAGGTGGACTTGTCCTTTAAGAACTGCTGAAAGGAATACAACTCAGTACATCATGTGTGATACTTACATAGTTTGTGTGGACTAAAGGAGTGTTCTGTCAATATTTATTTGGCCTTTGCTGCTAAAAAAAAAAAAAAAAATCAAGAAAAATGCCACTCACAGTAGATGTTCACGTTCCCTGAAACACAAATGAAGTTAACCTGAAGAACATCCAAAATCTCATTTCAATTTTTTTTTTCTCATAACAATGATACTGGTCACATGCAAATTAGATGAAGCTGTTGATGTCATTTGCCCATTCCATCTCATTAATTAATGAGATTTAACAAATTGTACAGTTGCATAGCTATCAATGATTTAGCAACCATAACAAACCTTGATAGATTCATCCTTTCTACCTGAGTCTTAAAGTATCAATATCACAACAATAGATTGACTTGTCATGGAGGATATGTAACTTTGTTTTTCAATGGAAATCATGAAAAGAAAATTATTGCACACTTTTGTGTATCAAGTCCATTGGAAGTATACTATGTTAGACTTCAAAATTTGATGTGGAGATTATAACTGATGTCATTTTTTTTTTTGAAATGTGAAAGTTGGAAATCCCCCAACTTTCTTATTTTTTTATTTTATTAATTTTATTTTATTTATTTATTTATTTATTTAAATTTATTTATTTTGTATTTATTTATTTATTTATTTATTTATTTATTTTTTTTTTTTTTTGGGGGGGGGAAGGATGGTGGTGGGGGTCTGATGTAATGAAATTTTCATTATTCAACTGGTTTGATTTTGCTCTGTTCCAGAATGTCAAGTTCAGCAAGGATTTGGGGGGGGGGGACTTTCCCTTTAACACATAACCTGCTAGAGCCTGACATGGCCTGTGCATTGTGTATGGGGATTTCAGAGTTTGGTTCCGAAAGAGTTAAGAGGTTGCTGTTAGAGTTCATTGTCCTCTCATGCACTTCCTCATAACGATCCTTTCACTGTTAGCCAGCAGACTTGAACCAGAGGTCAAAGGTGAATTTCCAGCTCAAGCTTTACTTGTGGATACAATGAAAAGTCAGGTTGTGACATGCTAGCTACTAGTATTCTGCAATGCCTTCTGTCAGTAGTGAAGAAATGTATTCTTTTAGGACTGAGATGGAGGATATATATATAAGTGAAAGTGAAATGTTATGTTGCGACCATACATGTAGTATTAAACAGTGAGAGTCTTCTTCTTCTTCTTCTTTTTTTGGATATTTGTAAATGTGCAACTGTCACTCTATGCTGAAGTGAGCCTATTCCGGCTTCATTGTTGCCAATCAATGTTGGGCGTGTCATGATAAGGTACAGATTGTAAATGCACTACAGTTGTTACGTAGCTTGTATTTAAATAGCCACAAGCAACATATTTGCTCTGAACAGAAAAATAGAAATGACATCATGTGCTGGGCATCAACTCATGTCAAACACTAGCCTTGACTGCTAGTGCTAGGATCTGAGGGTTGGACGGAGCTTTTAAAAGTTGTGTATTATAGTATGATTATAATGTACACCATGTGTATGATGGATAATTTTTTCCGAAAAACTAAATCATCATTTTAATTCAAGGATTCATATCAACTTCCTGCAAATTTGAGAGCAGCTCTGAAGTCTTCAAATATAAATTGTTAGACCGATGTCAATTAAAGTTGTGAATGGTGATAATATTAGGTACATTACAGTTTGTCCTGTCTACTTGCATTTTCAGTGGGAATTTGCTTTTTAATCATCTGTTGTTTGGTAAAGTCCAATGTTGTAAGTAGCAATGAATGGATAAAACTATCCACTTCTTGCAGTACATGTACATGGCACAGCGTCATCGTGCAATGCCATGACAATTTGTATTGTCTCAGATGACCATTTCAATGAATCCAGGCGCTCATACCAAAGACATTATGCTTCATACGTATAATATGCTTAAAGGTCTGATCATATAGTTTTGATTAAGATGGGGCTTTAGGTTTCCAACATTTTTGAGAGATGAAAAACCTTCTATGAAATATCAAAGAGAATACAATTCTAGGAGGAATTCAAAGGTTTTATGATGAAAATTGGTTTTGAAATGGGTGAGATATCCAAACAAAGAGTACAATGATAAATGGTAGGACCCACCTTTTATTAGCACTTTGTTTTGCTTTGTTTTTGGGTATATCTCAGCCATTTCAAAACCAATTTTCATCATATAAACTTTGAATTCCTCTTAGAATTGTATACTCTTTAATATTTCATAAGAGGTTTCTGATTTTCCCGCAAAAAGTCTGAATTCTCTGTCTCGACCAAAACTATACCATTCCTTTAACTCCAGACAGAATACGAGTCAAACTGTGCAAAATACAATGTAGTTCCAATCAAAAGTGCGTCTTTCTGTGGTTGGCAAGACTGAGGAGTGGTTGGTGAGATTGGCGGTGAGATTAACGTCCTGGTATCTTCTTATTCAAGGGGGCTTTTCTGGAGATCTACACATTTCTGTATTAGAACACCTTGTTTGATGAATAAGCAATCTTAATTTCCACACACTGTAAAGCCAGAAATGTTCACTTGCATATTGATTTCGCAAATTTCGTGCGAGCCAAGATTTGCATAAAAATTAAAAGGCACCTTTAAGTTCATGTCTGCACTATTTACATTATGCCAGTGGCAATTCGTGAAAATTTCATGCCTCCAAAAAGCCTGATAGCTCCAGTTCGTGAAAATTTCATGCTTCACAGGTACATGTACATGTATGTTTCTGTCTGATCTTGGTCAAATGATCCCTGTTAATCTACGGGAAGCAGTGCTGTTGTGTTTGGACAAAGTTACCTGCCACTTCCTACAATTAATTGTAGCTCTGTTAAGCTCGGAATTTCTATGAAAACATTGTATTTAGCAGAAACATGAAGTAGGTCCCTGCAGTTCAAACAAACTTTAAACTTCACGTTAGTTTAAAAGAAAAAGGCTGTGAACTGGTAGATAGAAATTGCTGTGCATTCCTGATGATGTATGATGATATTTTTCTCAGTTCCTACTTTTCATCAAAATATGACAGAGCCTGAACACGCAGTCAAGTTGGATTGTTCGATGTTTACTTATAATGTATAAAGCTTAGACTAAAAAAGCAGAGGAAAACCAATTTTATTTTGATAGTGGGAGTCTGTTTGTTGGCAGTAGCTGTTACTAAGGTAGAATAACCACAGGGACTCTGTTTCCAAACTTTGGTGTTGCCATGGAAACCTTTTGAAGTTAAGTCCACTAACTTGGAATACATTTACTACAATTGAAGGTAGTCTATTCTGCAGTTACAAATGTATGTCCATCATCATAGGCAAGATATTAAAGTGTATCTGTACACAGAAATTTAGTTTTCTGACATTGTAGGTTATTGTACTGGTAATAATCCTATGAAATATAAGAGTGCAGCATTACTCACATACAGAGATATATAGCAGTATATAAAGAGACATCTAGAGAGCAATCTCTAAAATGCTAAAAATATACATGTGCCTTGATCTAAGAGTAGTCTTCTGGCCTTATGGACTGCATTCGATTGCGTAGTTCGATAATTTTCTGTACGATCAGTGTACTACGATACTCTCAAAACACGCAAACGCATGCAAATGTCCACATACGCAGCTAGGTTGGTGCTACTGCGCCGTGCCGGGCCACTGACCAGGCAGCCGCGGCAGCCTCTACAGTTCATGCGGATGCATATGGCTCGATGAGGCGATAGACAGTATTCGATATAGCTGTGTGCAGACGGAGGCGAACGAAGGAAACGTGCACACGCCGTTGGTCTACGCGCGGCTACTATTTTCAGATTTGGCTGCTATTGCAGTGCACACTTGTGCGTGCTGATTTATTAGAATTAATATGTCACAGTTTGGGACATTTTTTGTGATGGGATAGAATTTTCTCTAGAGTTCTTAGGACATGCTCTCACACCTACTCAAATTTAAATTTTAGGGATGAGATTCCTTTTAATTCTTTGCGACAATTGTTTGAAACATCTAAATGAAAATTTTACAAATCTATAACTTCCTTGCATACATTATAGGAGCACCAGTGGGACCCTGTAATGTATTTAAACAGCTTGTTGATGTACAATTTTTTGTACATGTACAACATGTACTTTCAAACTCATGAATATTCTGCTCTTGGATGCATGTACAGTACACTGTAAATGACCTACATTGTACATAACCGTTTACATTGTAGGGCCTACAAACTTGTAGTCACACCCTCTTCTATTTACCTGTGTCTATGTATGTAATGCATTTCATTGCTGGGAATCCAGCTTGCATGCATTGGTTTGTTTGTTTTTGTTTTTATTTTGTGCCATGGTAGGCAAGCCTTTGGACAAGTTTTTTGGTTGTTGGGAATTCTTTGTTACAAAGGTCTGCATAAAGTTTGCATACAGTTGATAAACCTTCCTGTTCAAAGCATGTTTATATCTAATAGACTTAAACGGTGTATTTGTGATTACAAATTTTTGACGCTCTGTACCAAGTAGATCATAAACGCTCAATGTGCATGCTATTTTATCATGGTTAACCCTTAAGGATGGGCTGATTTTGCTACAACATGCGGTTCCCATAGACATTTGCCCGAGTACACGTACAGTGTATATTCGGGACTCTTCCTCAACGGGTTAAACGCTGTTTTCAGTTGATAGAATACAGTGACACTTATTAGGTCTGGTAGCAATTAAAGATCCCCCATCAGTTTCATTGATTTCATCAGGTTTATTCAGGATTAGTACCCTACTCCAGAATATTGTTCGTTTTTGTTATACCCCCGCCAAACTAAGTTTGAAGGGGGTATATAGGAATCAGTGGACTGTCGGGCGGTCGGGCGGTCGGGCGGTCGGGCGGTCGGTCGGGCGGTCGGTCGGGCGGTCGGTCCGTTGCAAATCTTGCGTCGCGAACTACTTCCTCAGTTTTCAACCGATTCCCATAAAACTTGGCACAGATGTGTGCCTTGGGTTGTAGATGTGCAAGACGTATTTTTTGACAGTACCCAAAAGTACATTGCCATGGTAACGGCATATTATGGGCAAAAATGGGTACAAATCTTGCGTCGCGAACTCCTCCCACAGTTTTTGATCAATTTTTATGAAATTAGGTACAGATGTTCATCTGAATATGTTAATGTGCAAGACACATATTTCCGCAGTGGCAAAAAGTGCGTTGCCATGGTAACGGCATGTTATTGGTAAAATATAGGGCAAAATGCTTCATGGCAAAACTGCTTCATCAGTGTTCTTCCAATTCTCATGGAATTCATATTGAATGATTGTCTTAGGATATAGGTCAGCATGACACATTTCTTGACAGTGACAAAAAGTATGTTGCCATGGTAACAGCTCACATATTATGAGCCAAAATGATGGAAAATTTTGTGTTGCAAACTACTTCCTCAGTTTTTGCCCAATTTCCATGAAACTTGGTACAGATGTGTGCCTTTGGTTGTAGATGTGCAAGACGCATTTTTCGACAGTACCCGAAAGTACGTTGCCATGGTAACGGCATATTAATGGCAGAAGATCAAGGAAAGATCTTGCGGATTTAACTACTTCCTCAGTTTTTTGACCAAAGCTTATGAAATGTTGTTTTGACCAAAGCTTATGAAATGTTGTTTGGCGGGGGTATAACCAGTCGCTGTAGCGACATTTCTAGTTTTTTTTTTTCATAGCAAAGTCTGACCCATACAGGCAATAGAGTATAACCTACAGTTGTACTTTATCTCTGCAATTACTTATAGATAATGTTTGGAAAAGTCACATGATCAAGTGAGAAATTCCTGGCATTAAAGGCCCAATAAAGATTTGGAACATCAGATATTAGATTGGAAATTGAATATATTTGTGGCTATGCAGCTATGCCTATATTATGAGAGATGTGGCTGACCAACGACTGAAACAAGAACTGCATTTACATCTTTTGAAGAGTATGTACTATAGAGTCTTCAGAAAATTGTTGTATAGATATGTATGAACTACTGTATACACCATATATTTCGCTAGTCTAAATTTTCATGAATCGGGAATTCCCGACGATTTCGCGAGTGGTTAAATTCGCGATCATGGAGTCCTGTACGTCACATTCACATCGGGATCAGAGTCAGTATTTTCACATGTCTTTAATTTCGCGAATAGCACCCGACTCGTGAAATTCGTGAAAATAAAAACCTCATGAAATATTCGGTGTATACAGTATCAAAAAGCTTGTCGAACACAGCTCCAGTACTACAATTGTATTCAAGTGTGCTCTGATGTATCCATATACAGTCATGCTATGTATTGTGACAGTTAGATCTTTGTTCCTCTTTAAAAGAATGTGATGGTCATTAGGTTACTGAAATGTTGGTCCACGAGAAGTTTGTGTTACACTACATGATACAGCCTTGTCATCTCATAATGTCCTGTAGGATGTGTTTGGTGAGAATGTTGTGCCAACACAAGCAACACTAATGGTATCATGTTAGTGGCTTTTGTTTCATTGATTGTTTTATACTGATATCTATGGCCTGGGAGCCATTCAGCCCTTAAACTGCATTGAGTCTATTGTTACTTTGATTGTTTTATACTAATAGTTGTGGTCTGGGAGCCATAAGTCTATCGGTGCATTAGTCAACACACTTCTGGTCTAGAATGAAGGTTACTATACAACTTTCAGGGAGATTTTGGCAGATGATATGAATATGCAAAGCTATCTTTATTATGGGGTTAGAAACACCTTTCTGAAATGGTGAAAAAAGTTGCGATCGCAAATGCATTTGAGGCAGAACCACACAATTCTGTGGAGATAGGAAACGTCTTCATAGCTCTGAACTGCCCATGTCAACCACTGCCAGCTACACATCTTTTCTCCTCGGGTCAAACTGCGCAATGGAGCTGCGCAGTGACAAGACCTCTTAACCCGTTGAAGACGAGTCTGGAGTAAACTCGTGCAGGTGTCAATGAGAAATGCGCGTTGTAGCAAAATCAGCCTGTCCTCGACAGGTTAATAGACTTAACTACAGAGTTGATAAATGCAACAACTCGAGAAACGTGATCCGAAAGGGGTTTGCCAATGCGTATTGATGGTGGGTATTAAAGGGTGTGTACAGTTCTGGTCGAGGTGAAGATTTAGCTTTTAACGTTTTGTGAGGTATTCAGAAACCACTCTATGAGATGTCAAAGAGCATGCGGTTCTAAGGGGTATCAAAAGTTAATTCGATGAAAATCGGTTTTGAAATGGCTGAGATATCCAAAAACAAGGTGAAACAAGGAGATACTAATAAAGTTGGGGCATGTCGCCTTTTATTATTAGCAGTTTTTTGGATATCTCAGCCATTTGAAAACCAGTTTTCATTAAATAAACGTTGAATCCTTCTTAAAATTACATGCTCTTTCATATTTCATAAGAGGCTTTTCATTATCTCACTAAGGAATGTTCAAAACATGAATCCCTACCTCAACCAGTACAGTACAGTCCCTTTAAAGGACAAGTTCACCTTCATAAACATAAGGATTGAGAGAATGCAAAAATATTGGTAGAACACATCAGTGAAAGTTTGAGGAAAATTGGACAATCGATGCAAAAGTTATGAATTTTTAAAATTTTTGTGTTGGAACCGCTGGATGAGAAGACTACTACAGCTTGTGAGTCATATGCGTACAACAGTATAAAGAAAATGTAAAAGAAAATTCAACATATTTTCACTTTTTTCGCATAATAAAAGAGCTCTCGACTTGCCTCTTACTGAAGGCAGGGGGAATAATATTACCCATAACATTTGTCGGTAACGAGTCAGGGGAATGTGTACTTTTTTCAAAAGATGGCATTTTGTGAAATTCTCTATTAATTTTCCTCATATTGTTGTACGCATGTGACATCTAAGTTATTCATACACTGCAGTAGTCTTCTCATCCAGCGGTTGCTGCACAAAAACTTCAAAAATTCATAACTTTTGAACGGATTGTCTGATTTTCCTCAAACTTTCAATGATATGTTCTACTAATATTGCTACATTCTCTCAATCCTTATGTTTATGAAGGTGAACTTGTCCTTTAACACATGTTCAAACATAAATGCAGCCCTTGACTGGGTAAAAATTTGTCTCCATGTCCTCTGCACAGGATTTTTCTTGCAAGGGGTATGATGTTTTGACCATGGCTACTCTTTGTTGATTTCCCAAAACTGAATGCTTATTGTGCTGCTCTAGGTGAGACAGTAATTGGACAGGAAGGGGGTACAAATTAGATTTTGAGCAACCCCCCCCCCCCCATCTTCAGTAATTGACCATCCCTAAAGATGTAGAATTTAGATAGCAAGCATCCTTTGCTCTCTTCAGTGGACATTTCCTATACCCGTTACCTTGGTCCTACAATTCGTACATGTGTATATAAGATGTGAAAGTCCAGTCCTACCCCCTTGCAGAGTATACCTGCGATATATTGAGTAGCCCCGCTGGTGACAACCAGGGCCCCAGTCTTTCAACGAGGAAGTCGTCGCACAAAGGGGGTAGTTTACCACAAAATCACTTCCTCTTTGATCCTGGCTTGTGCGTGTGTGCGTGCTCCATTAAGAAGGGATTATGTGAGCAGGTAGGAGAAGGTGCCAAACACTATTATGCTCACAACTGCAAGTGATAGTGTTGTCATTTACAGTGAAATGCCTGATCTGTGCGGATGTCCGTATACACCTGCTTTGGTTCTGTGGTAAGCCCTTTGGTGGCAAAGGTCGTGGCTCGAGCAGAGAAGGGTTTTGTTGTGGCGTAAAGCCCAGATGCATAATGATAAGTTCTTGCAAAGTAACCCCCAAAATTATAAATCTATTCTCTCATCTTTCATCATGGATTGAGGAAAGCGTCAGGGAAACGTAAACGCACACGCTATGCTCCGAGAAGTATTGCTCAAAGACTGGCAGTTAAAGTAATCATGACGACAGATTATTGTGCTTTTTGCATTAACCAGCAAAGCAATTCCCAGCCACAGTGCATTGTCCCTCTTTCCCTACTTGTAAGGTGTCAGTCGCCATGGTAACGGATGTGTAAGAGGATGTGGTCTTCCCCTCCTGGTTTTGTTGTTTTGTTTTCATGCTTTTGTGTTGCTGTCCTGCTAATGGTTGGTTCATCAAATCCTTTGATACAGGAAATCCATGCATGTACTGTATTACAGAGTACTTTGCCGCACATATTATGACAGATTTGTTTCTTAATTACTGAAACACAGAATGTGTTCTTAAATATCAGATAGGTATCGTTTTAGTGCCAACCGTCATTGTCAGACTGAATGCAGAGAAATTTGAAAACATTGCAGAAAAAAAGGCAAGTTCATGTGCTGTTCTCGCCTCAATTGTGTTTGAGCAGAGCTTTAAAGAAAGTATCAAGGACATAACCAGGCACATACAGTGTAAAGGGGAATGTGCTTTCCAGTTTGTTTGTTTGTTTTAACATGAAGCTCCTGGGGTGTGCTTTTTGTGTTTGTATCATTGTAGATGTAGGTTGTTTGTGATCATTTCCTTTTCATTGTAATATGGAAGCACATTTTTTTTTTCAAGGACTATAAATCAGGTAACCCTTTTGGCTCCTGTTAATCTGAAAAAGACAATGAATATCAAAATATATATTTTAGATTTATCTGAAAATCTTAAGTCCATAGCATAAATTTTGAGGGCTCGTTAGCAGCATGTGGCATTCTTGTTTTCTCTCCAGACAGAAACTCTGGTCTAAGTACAACCAATTCAAAAGTTTGCTGATCATTCTGATAATGTTCAGCTCCTTTTTTCCAAGAGTTGATGTACAAGTGTACTTTGCAAGCCAGCCCTCACTATTCATCTTCAGGGGGCAGTTGGCATGAGAAAAGTGTGCATCAAAGTACAGATCTTAAAAATCACCTGGTTGAGGGAAGAGAGAGAGAGAGAGAGAGCTAAAGGGGAAAAACAAAATAAAACAAAACAAACACCTTTGCTGAATTTGACTTCATTGACCTGCAGAGAGACCAGTAGGTATACATTGTACCTTCCATTAGTCTTGAGATGAAGCTGTGTAATTTCTCAGGAAGATGAATATTATCTCAAGATATATGTTCATTTGTGAACTTATGACTCTCTTATTAGCCCACAGCTCAGCTGTACAATCTGTATCTATCATTAAAAAACACAATAACCAAACAGTGGTAAACAAATAGGAACACCAGGTAAAATTAGCTCTTGGTTTGTTATGCACAGCTCTTGCCGTCATCTCAGCAGAATGTAGTGGACAACAGGTCGACGTCCGTGTGTTTTGTTATTGTTTGCAAGCAAGAGAATCACACTGTTATGAGGGTTGGCGAGGGGTTGCTCTAAAATTAGGTTAACAATGTCCTTGGTATCGTTTCCTGTCGCCTTAACGAGCCCGGCCTCTTCTTGCGAGGAAGAGGAAAGCGACAATGGTTGCCGCAATGGCTGGAGAGGAGTAGGCGGCCGCTTCCGATTATCCTCTGAAATAGCCGCGATGTGACCATTAAGCCTTTCTCCCTCAACTTCTATAGTGGAGAACCGACACGCTACTGCTCGCACTGTGGATCTGTGTACATCCGGTCTCTCTGCCTTTCTCTTGTATATCCTGTTATCTTTCACCTTTATAAGGAGTATTAGAGGGATTATTTTTTTTCTTTTAAGACTAAAGTATGCAAAGTTTTTGGGGTTCGCCCATGGTTGTAGAACTACAAAGGAAACTTGCATGCTTGTCTTTATGGCTTTTCCATCCCTCATCTTTCCATATAGACACATTGTATTTGTGATCATTTGTTGCACATGGATTTAGTGTCACTGGCTAAAAGATCAGGAGTTTATGTTTTACATCCAGTCCAAAAATTATTTTGAGAATGCACACTACAAAACAAAACAAAACAAAACAAAACAAAACAAAACAAAACAAAACAAAACAAAACAAACCACTTGAAAATATGAGCAACAAGTCAGTTTAAGTTTTTGAGGGCACATCCAGTTTCTTTTATTGGAAGCTGTTTATCAATGGAATATCAGTTAAAATCATCTAAAGTGCACATTTGGTACATGTCAATGGTGTCTTATTAGAGGATTGCAATATAATCTTCCATGACACAATGTTGGTAAATGGGAATTATTTGTGTTGTTTTGTTTGCGTCAGTGCACCTCGTCATTCCTTGTGATGTGCAGCGATATTTAAAGGTAATTTCCATGAATTTGAGATATAATTTGTGAAGAATATGGTGAGCTATGCTTTTGTCCTCATGCAGTGTTCTACAATATTATGCATGTTGATTCTTCATGGGGCTTGGCATGACATATTTTGATGCTTGTAACCAGGAATGTGCGAGTTTCTTTGTGTGATACGGTTTGTGACATAAGTTGTTCATGTAGTCTCAGAGGCATGGGCTCATGCTGCTGACGCACAACCATGCACATCTTTCTTCTTGAATGGGCAGGTCTGACGGTCTTTTCAAGTTAGCCATCATAACTTAACCAGAAATACCAATAAGGAGGTAGAATAGTGAAATGTTTCCTTTCCACCACACCTCCCCCCCCCCCCCCATCCCCCTCTGCTCTTCTACCTTTCCAAATTCAGTACTGTACTTTATTAATTTAGTAGTAGAACATGGTATTTTGTTTTGTTGCTGTGGCTTGCATGTACGAATGTGTACATGTATGGCGTGATAACTAAAAACCTTAATAAAGCATTCCCCCCTCCTCCTGACTCTGGTTCCAGAGCAAAATTCTGACAAGTTTAATGTACATGAAATGTAAGGTTAATAGAATTTGTTTCAGCGTTGCTTCACAAATCTAAATATATAATACATTCAATGATTGATTTATATTGTGTATCATTTACTGCAATGTGTAGAAGTACCCTAGAACAAATGCTGGGGTAGTGTGAATGCATTTTTACATTACCGATCATAAAGCACATATCTAGTTTCTCACCGCCTCTCCCCATGCAAGATAGAGGGGCAGTGGCTACTTCAGCTCTGTATCTCATTTCACTTTAATGCTGGTAGCAGGTTTGTTTTTTGTTTTCTGGCTGAGTTGGGGGAACACTTTGAAATTGCCGAGTACATAGAATCACAAAAGCCGGCCTGGTTGAGTTCTATCTACAGTCAGCCATGAGCAAATTCATGTTGGGTGAGACTGAGAAACGTCGTCTTGATGAAACCTTGCACCCCTTTTTCTCCTTCTTCATCTTCTTTTCACGTCTTCTTTTCCCTTCTCCTTCTTCCTTCTTTCCTTCTCCCTTTTTCCGAGCAGATGGAGGAGATGTTTGAGGAAAAGGACAAATTATGAATGCAAATGCACATTTTGACATGCACGACTTCTGACTGGAGCGGAGGGGCCAAGCGTGTTTATTTAGCGGAATGCAATTCATTTTTTTTTTTAAAAACAAGTTTGCATCCCAGGGACAGCGTCACCAATTACGTCAGTGGAAGGGTGGATTTATTCAGAAAGTCACGGGTGATCAAGTCAAATTGAATCAAATCAGTTGTGTCATCGTCTTTTTTTTTTTGGGGGGGGGGGGAGCATGCACATACAGTATGTCCTCACAAGTGATATTTGGTAACTAACATGATATGTCAGTCTTTACTCGCCGGAAGGTTGTCATTCTTTTTTACCCATTTTACCAGCTCAGTGAAAGGTTTGCAGCAGCTAAAGATGAGAGGCCATTAATGACATTTCCACCTTATATTCAAGGTGACTCTTCTATTATAGATTGGGTGAAATCAATCAAAGTGGCAGAAATTTCATCAAAATCAGATTCTCAAAATGCAAGCTATGGAATTCTAAAGTCGCATAATTTTGCTGAACAGTAATATTAGGTGCGACAACTTACATATATTACACAAGGTAATGTCATCACCTCACAGATCTTCATTTTGTTTCCTGCTCTGAAATAAGATTAAAAGGAACCTGGTATCCTTGAATTTAAGTATTGTTCTGTTGTACTTTAATAATGAGCAATGATGACCGTCGGTTAAAAAGGAGTTATAGTTGCGAGATTATGAATAGAAATCGTAAGTGTAAGTAAGATTTGTTTTGAGTACACACCAAAGGAAGATTCTATAGTTGATGACAGCATCACCTCAATTAAATTGTGCTTGTGTTTGCAACAATAGCATAACATGAGTAAAACCCCTGTGATGTCCAGAACCAATGAGAAGGTGGGTTCCAATTTTTAGTAGGACCACATTGTTTTGTTTTGTTTTTGGATATCTCGGCCATTTCAAAACTGATTTTCATCAAATAAACTTTTAATTCCTCTTAGAACTGTGTGTTCTTTGATATTTCACATGAGTGTTTTCTAATTATCCGGCAAAAGTTAAAACGTGAACCCCCTTCTCAACCAAAACTATATCATCCCTTTACTAGGCTTCTTGCTCATCAACAGAATGATTACGCCAGGCAGACCAAATTTATATGGTATCTATTAAGGGCAGGGCCTGACCTGAACTAGTACTCGCAGGACGACTCATTCAGCAAATAGATGGATTCATAATGATTGTAAGATTTGGATTTCTCTTTTGATGGTTTATATACTTTTTTTTCCCCACCATATGTTTGGAGGTTTGTTTTCTGTCTTAGCTTTTTGATTAACCTGTACTAGTGAGCAGAGTATACAAAATGTAATATGACATAATGTTTGTCAGAAACATGCATTTTCTGTTACAAACCAAGGGTGAAGAAGTAGAACCATAACCTGTGAATCACAGAGTGTCCTAAAAAGTAAGCATGCTTTGTGAGATCCCCTGTAAGGTATTATCTTAGTGGAAGCTATGTGACTTTAGCAATGTTTCCTTGACTTTGCTGTTTGTCTGTTAAAGCAATTACATTGCTATATTTTTCAGGTTCTATAAGTATCAATGCCCTAGTCATTTTTTTATTCCCTTTACTTCTTCTCGTCTTAAGCTCTTAACAGTCTTGTGGTATAAAAGAAGACCCTCCCCCCCCCCCCAAAAAAAGGAGAAAAACCTAAATTACTTGTTTTTTACAAGCTGAAAGTTTGCAGGTAGTCTTTAATAGTGAGGGAGAAATTACAGTATATGGCTTATGTGAATACTGTCTTGCTGGATGCATGGAAAAGTTAGATCTCATTGACAAACAAGTAGTGGGAAACTTGGGATCTCCTCATCTTGAAGTATCGCACAACATCCATAAGCTAATTCTGTTTTGCTGAATGCGCGTACACATCTTTATGCGGTTGTTGTTTGTTCATATCAGAGCTAAGGGTTCTATTCTGGTCCGCGCGCATATTGCCCCCGATCACAGCCCATCAAACCTAATCAGATAATTTGCAGGATTCCCAAGCCAGAGCCAGCTCATCTCATGGACTCTCCGCTGGAAGCATGGCGAGCAATAAAGCATATACACGAATGGAGGGCTCAGAGGCTAGGGGAGGCCCCCCCCCCCCCACCTCCTTACCCTCCTTGTGCCCCCTTATACCGCTCCCAGGCACGGCTCTTACAAGCCTGACTGGTCTCAGATTTAATGAAATCAGATCAAGCATCAATTGCCCAAAATCTAATGCTTGTCAGCCCATACAAGCCCTGGGATGAGGAAAGGAGAAGAAGATGAGGAGGAGTAGGAGTAGGAGGAGGAGGAGGAAGAGGAGGAGTAGGAGGAGGAGGAGGAGGACAAGGATGAGGTGGAGGACAAGAAGGAGGAGGATGAGGGGAGGATAAAAACTGGGGAGTGGATGTTGGGTGGGGTCAGCGACTCATTATCGGGAAGAGGATTACAGTACTTGGTGCATGGTATGTCAGATGCCAGGACAAAATGTTAAGATGCAAAGATTTCCCAGCACATTTCTTTATCTGTGGGACAAGTATACCAAAACAAACTGGGCAATGTGTGCTTGTGGCTTCAATGATGAAGGTATTTTTCCTCTTTGCTTCCTAGGGAGTGCCACTTGCTTTACGGAGATGACAGAAATGTCATTTTGATTGGGAGAATGTCAGCATTTTTTTTATAGATTTTACAGCTGTTTACCTTTTGCTAATCTACGAAAGGAAGTGTTTGAGCCCTTGTGTTGCGAGTTAGTCTCTTCTAGATGGAGTGCCGAGACCATTATCAAGATCATTAATGTATGAAGTGCTACACTGTGACTGTTAGGGCAATAAATCAGATTTGATGGGCGGACATAATGCTATGTGACAGTTACTTCAGCCTCCGTACCACTGCATGCAATGCCACGTGACATTTTGATGCAATCTTGTGGAAACCCTTGATGGTTTTTCGTTAGGGTGTGGTATCCTTGCAAATCACATGCAATGACTTTTTAAAAATATAATTTCTTCTAAGGATGCTTTGTGGTGATAAATGACAAATCAACTGATTGGCTCGCCTTCATATTTTATGCTTACACTTGTATGGATTTGTATCATCATGGCAAAGGGGCCTCACTTGAAAGTTTTCAATTCATTTGTCACAGAGTTTATTCTCGTCATGAGAAGCCATCAGTTATAGTATACTCATGAAAATGAGTATGACTCCAGAGTAGGAACGTCTGTATTTCTGATTGATTCTCCTCCACATTCTATGACTACATGAAATTTTAGGGGGAATTTTCTAATTTTTTGACAAATGTGGAAAGAAAGAGGGGAGGGCAGTTCTGCATGTACACAGATGAAAATGGCTACTTCAGCCCATTAAAGGCATTATTTACCATTTGCAGATGGAACAAAAATTCAGCTCTCGTGCTTCAAATTAGTTGTAAAATGTGAGTTAGGGATAGAAACAACCAATGTAAGAATTATAATAATTGTAATCAATGTTAAGTATTGTTAAATATACAAAATGTGAACAATAGCTATAATAAAATTGTTTCTACACTAAACTGTCTACATTTATGGTTTAGTTAGAGAAATAGTGATATTTCCTTATATTTTTAAGCCTTATTGCAAAATTTATATATGATAGGATGTTTTGTAACACAACTGACCTATACATATGCGTCAAATGTGGTAACTCGAACATTTTTTTAAGTCACTGCTCCCAATGGTAAACTATACCTTTAAAGGATCACACCATTCATCTGAGCATCACTTGAGATGATTCTCAGTCACAAATGAGATCATTACGACTGAGTACGGTGATTCTGCTGAAGTAGTAAATTACCCCAATATTCCATTCCTCATGTTAGGTTTCCACCAGATGATAAACAGGTTGCAGTGTTCTACCCAGAAAAATATGAGAGAGTGAAAAAGACTTCGAATTCTGTATAACCGCCTTTCTTGAGGCTCTTGTGACGAGTGATATTCTGAAGGCACAAACCATCTTGAAATGAAATTTGCCCAGAACAGGACCGGTGTGATAAAGATGGATGCTGCCTCTCAACCTCAATGTTAACTCTCTCATTACCGCTGCCCTCAAAACCCTGATGCTATTTCACACAATAATGCTCTCGCCTTTGGGTGAGAAAGGGTTAAAGTGTGATTTGGTTCACGATATATCTGCTCATCAGGCTATGGTAATGAATTGAACTCCATATCGCTCGTCAAGATCTGGACCCTTGTTCCACGACAAGCTCGGCTGCAATCAGTGTTCAAGCTGAAGAGCAAAATCATTTTAGTAACCATAGCAACCACTGAAACAACTCAGAGCTGATTTGTCATTGGTGAGTGTGATAAGTGAGCACTGTATGAAACATGGCCTTGCTGGTACAAAAGTAAAAAAAAAAGCCTTTTTTGCTCACAGAGAAATATTGCAATTTTCAAAATCACAGTTTGACATCTCTCTTCCCACGATGAAAAATTGTGAGTTTTGCCACCATGCACGAATTGACTCTGCAGTTTGCAATGCATTTTTCTGCTGAGTCTATGTTTCTAATGTAAATCATTCCAGCAAATTACACATGCAAAAAAAAACAAAAAAACAAATCATGCTCTCGTCTGTGATATTTCTAGCGATGTTTTGGGTGGCTTTTGGGCCCAATATTGTGAGCAAATTTTACTGAAATCTGGGACTTTCCAAGGTCACATATTTGTTTTTGTTCTTTTGATATTGTGAATGACCCTAGAGAAAAACGATGTGCTGGTATGTGGCAAGAATAACCCAATAGGCCTATCTGCTTGTGTGTCGTGTGCCATATGTGTGTCTGCCATTTGTGGCAGCCATTTTTAAATTGCAGCCATTTAACTTGTTCCATATACAGTACGGGAACCTGGTGGCTAGTGTATTAAGTCTGTAGGCATTTCAGAATTTAGTATGGAACAGGTTAAGATGGCCATTTGTAGCAGCTGCCGTACACATAAGACTCCAGGAACTGCAGAAGTGTACAATGCTGCCAGGATCGTTGGGATGTATCATTTAGCAGTTGGTGAATCAGTCGTGCAAACGTGTATTCAGATCACGAAATACTGGGGCTAATTATCCAGTGCCGAGTGATGGGCGTAAATGTAGGCTGTACCGGTATATCATAAATTATGCTTTGCTGTAGATTTTGCCGAGTATGGTTAAGAACATTGAACGAATCCAAGGCACAATCATTGTCCCCTCATAGGCATCATTTGATTCGCAAAAATGTATGACAGCTTGATATTTTTCCCCATCTTTTCTTCTCTGTACGCACTGCTGTCTTCATTTTGTTCGGCGTTCCAGGCTTGCAGTGAAAAGTGACAGGCCACGGACAGATACAGTATGTGAAGTCTGTGTATATAATGCAGTGGCAATCTGGCCTCTGCTAAAAGAGGAGAAAAAAAATGGAAGCGGCCGGGCAAAAAAAAAAAGACACAGAAAGAAAGAAAGAAAAAAGAAAGCCATTGCTGCAGTAGTTCCTTGTACTGGAGCGAAGACAACGGTGATACGTACAAGGGGGCCCCTTCCGTGTCTTTCTCTATCCCGCTCTCTCTCTCCTCTCTGTCATATTCTCTCCCCCTCTCTCTTTCCTCTTCTCTCCTTCTCTCTCTCTCTCTCCCCTCTTCTCTCCTTCTCTCTCCTTCTCTCTCCTCTTCTCTCCTTCTCTTTTCCTCTCTTCCTTCCCACGTCCTTCTTCACGTTGGCACCGCTTCGCGCTGACTGCATCGCTGTTCCTCAAAAGCTCCTGCACTCGCTTGCTCCATAAGCTGATATGCACATACTGTAGTGAGGCATGCATGCTTATAGACACCAGAGGGAAAGGAGGAAAAAAGCACATGATATGTCAGTCTGTGGACTAATGCAGCGTATTCAATTACCAATGTGCTTGATGCATTGTGTGTGTGTGTTTGTGTGTGTGTTTGTGTGTGTGTGTGTGTGTGTGAATTGAATAGAGTTAGCAGGCCACTCGGCCTATAGACTGTGTGTCATGTTCATTATCTTGTTGGCGCATGGGATAACTCTCGTCTGGATGTGAGGGAGAGCTCTTGTTTTGAAAATGATTGCTTAATTGACTTCTCTGTGCCTCGTGCCTTCACCTCCAACAGCACGCAGGCATTGACTCCCAACTACAGTCAGTTGACTGCTAGGTCAAGGTGGCCAATAGGAGAAGTTATGATTTGATTGTTATGATTCATCTGCAAATGATTGAAATGACAATGATTTTTGTTTTCTAATGCCTGAAAATTGTTACCTGTAAAGTCACAATCCATACTTTGAGATGCTCGTATGCACCTCATATTAAAATCTAATGCAATCTTCTTGTTTGTAATTAGTAATTTTTTCTGGCAGGTGTTTAAAAAAATGGATTAAAAAATAATCCACAAATAAGCAAAATTTTCCCCATCAGTCAAAGGAAAATTTGGTTTGTACAAACTTCACCTCGGCATAAATCATGCAGATATATGTATTTCATATATGACTCTATGTGTTTGTGTTTGTGTGTGCACAAGTGTGTAGTGGGAAATGGGAATTATTCATATGAAAAAGAAAGAAAAATAAAAGATTGACAAAAACAAACAAAAAATATACACTGAGTTCATGAACAATATTCCTTTTTTTTTTGCATTAGTTTGTAGAAAGTAACCTTATTGGATATATCGAGAAGACAATACTGAGAAATGTAGATATGTATTGATTGCTTTAAGGGAAAATGCTAAAAAAAAACCCAACAACTAGGAAGAGAAAAATGTCAACAGTAGAAAAAGAGCCTATCAGGTACTAAGAGTCAAACTTCTTTATTGGCTCTTTAACCTTGCTCTAAATTTACAAAAAAGGCAAACAAACAAACAAAATTCCCCCTATTCGTGGCCATTTGTGGCTCATACTGCTCATTCCAGCATGTTGGTATGCAGCGCAGTACCACGGTACAACGACTGCGGCCGCCCGTAATCAGGTACACGTAAACCGGTCGTTAGTCCAGATGATAGCATTTGACGTTCTCTTCATCCCCCCCCCCCCCCCCCCCCCCCATCCATCCATCCCATCAAGGCTGTGTGTCTAGAAGATGTGCACTGGCTGACTGGTGCAGAATAAGGCAACCTGTTCAAGATGCAGTCATGGCACCACATGCATCGTAGGTCGTCTGTCTGTCTGTCTGTCCGTTCATGAGGACAATTTTATTTGCATTGAACAACTCACATAGTACATTGTATTATTCAATCACATTTTCCATATTTTTTTTTTTAGTGTTGTTGCGAAGGCTGTTATGTTGAAGGGCACTCGACTGATTAGATTTTGGGGAAAACATGCATGGAAGTCAAAGAAGGTGGGCAAAGTGTGATTATAGTTAAGGGGCAGTGCTAAAATAATGTTCAACTGTTGAAACTGTTCAGTCCATAGAAGAATCAACATTTTGATTTCATTGAATTTATGTGACTTATAGATGTAGTATGAAAGATATTAGTACCGATTAGAATTGGTGCTGAATCTAATAAAAATCAGGTTATCAAGGTTGAAATTCTGAAAATATCGGTCTGTATATCGTAAATCAAAAAGTGAAGATTGTGTCAGTAATATGTGATAGTCACATATCGTGTGCAAATGACAGACAGGATAATAAAAAAGATTAAATTCAGTTTAAAAGCTTAGAGTTGTTCTAAGAGTTAAGATGAGGAATTGCACTATGTACATTGTATGCAATTATTAAAGTGTAACCCAACACCAGGTTAGGTGACATGGTACATGCAAAGATTATGGCAAGGCTATTGACTAATCAGATTTTGTGAATAGCTAAACTAGTCTGAAAGTCAAGATTGCGTCATCACATGGAGGAGATACAATGTGGAAGGCAGATATAGAGAAATATATATGGAGGAGAATTTGGACTCGTTCTACATTTGTTGTTACTTATGGTGGATATCAGCGAATATCAAAGTTTTATCTATTTCCAACAAATTGGGCATGGTTCTTTTCATTGTTGAGTGAGGCCAGACTTTTTGGAACTTAACGTTCCTGTTCTCACTATGCAGGCGTCTTATGAGAGGTATCATAGCCATGAGGGAGTGGGCGATAATCACCTCTCTGATATCCGCTCCACATTGTACATTCTGATTGGGGGTGACCGTGTGCAGAAAATAAGGGAAGTCGTGGGGAGACCTCGATCTGGCATGAAAGAAACTGAGAGCGTGTGTATCACTTGTGACGCGGCGCGGGAACAATGTATGTGTGATGGGTAAATGTGCCAAAGTCACGCATCTTGCAGGAGGTAAAGCCATCAGAGGTAGATGGAGAGAATATGACATGGATACCTGCCGTCACTCCCGACGACGTGCTGGTGCATCACGATGTTCGTATTTAACAGCATTTTTCATGAGTCTGTGTGTGTGTCTGCATCTGTGTGGGTGTGTGTGTGATAAAAAATGTAGAGATACACATTCTGATCAAGTTTCCTATCGTTGGATCATAGGCAGTCCGCAGGAAATATGAGAAAGCGCATGATATTTTGTGCATCTCTGCCAAATCCCCCAACATTGATAATGGCATTTAAGCAAGACTGAGATCATCTCATGCACATACACACACACACACACACACACACACACACACACACAAAACTGCACACACTTTAAAATTGATAGCATTTTATTCAATTGACTTCAGCGCAGGGCGAATCATGCAATTAGTTACGATAGAATAAATCTGATTCATAGTCGAAATTGTGTCTTTTCGAACATTGTGTGTCAAATTTTCTTCCAAGCAATAAAATCATCTTCTGTTTTGGGGAAGCAGCACATAATCTCAGGCACACAAGATATATACACATACATACACACACAGACACACACATACACACACACATACAAAAACACACTTTCTTTCCCAGACATACATTGTACACATCCTAGACAGAGATACTACACCCATGCACACACATTTTCCCATACACACATTCTCACATACAAACATAGATGTGCACACACATACACACACACAGACACAAAAACCCACATACAATGTGTGCACACAAACACACACACACACACACACACACACACACACACACATACACACGCACACAATGACTGACACACTGTACGTACACACTGTCAAACTCCTTGCCACTTCACTCCCTAGCTGTTGCCACACTCTCCGTTTCTCATCCTCTGCCTCTCATTCGATCGCGGCACCCAACGCAAAAAGAAAAGAAAAAAAAAAATCGTGCACATGAAAATCAACTGCCGAACTGCATGCATAATAAGCCCGCATGTTGGTTTAGGCTGTGGAGGGGAGTGCGGCTGCAGCGGCGGCGCAGGGCAGCAACGAGCAGCGAGCAATGCGAGGAATGTGTTCATCTAATAACGGGCCATCCTCTCTGTGATCTATCTACCTCCTGCATGCGTAGTGTGTGTAGTAGCTAGCTACACCATGGCCTGCCACTCGCCAAGTTCTGGGCTCCTCACATATGTTTCAGATAGCTCCCGTCTTCATCTCCCTCTCTTCCTCTCCATCCCACTCTCTATCTATTTTTCTCTCATCTTCAATCATATCTCCCTCTCTATCTCTCCCTATGTCTCTTCATCTCTCTTTTTCTCTTCATATATTTTTCTCTCATCTCCAATCATTTCTAGCTCCATCTATCCTTCTATATGTCTTTTCATCTCTCCATCTCTATATCTCTTCATCTCTCTTTTTTTCTCTTTATATATTTTTTTCTCATCTCCAATCATTTCTAGCTCCATCTATACTTCTATATGTCTTTTCATCTCTCCATCTCTATATCTCTTCATCTCTCTTTTTTTCTCTTTATCTATTTTTCTCTCATCTCCAATCATTTCTATCTCCATCTCTCTTTCTCTACGTCTCTTCATCTCTTCATCTCTTCTTCTCTATTTCTCTGCACCTCTCTTTTTCTCTCTATCTATTTTTCTTTTATCTTCGATCATTTCTCTATCTCTCCCTCTCTCTCTCTATATATATAAATATATTGTGTCTCTCTCCATCTGCCTTCTCCTTGTATCTTCAAAGCTTCCATTGTATCTTTTCTCCATGATAAGCCTGTGTGATAGATCCCCAACTGCAATGACATGACCCTCCCCTCCCCCTTTATCGTTCTAATTCAATTCAGTAATGGTTTTATTTGATCTTAATGCAGTCAGTGGCTGAATTGCACGATATACATTGAAAAGATAATGCATATGTACAAGATTTGATGAAAGGATTGTAAAATTACACAGAACATTAAGATACATTCAAATATTCATACACGATAGGGACTCTGGAGGACGGGAGAGTTCTTTATTAGATACAGCAAAATTAGTGATACCTCACTTTGTTACATAGCGAGAAATATTCTTAAAGTCATGTTTGAAAATATCCCATATTTTCTCATTATTTTCCATTTTTTAGCAGTTTCAATCAAAAATATCTGAAATTAACAAGAATGGAATTTATTCATTTTGTGATCAGACTCTACGTGTAAAATATAATATACAATTTTCATTTCAAAACTGCTCGAAAAGCCAAACAATCATATAAATTCTCAAATTGATTGTACCGTAATGAAATGACATGTACAGAAAATGAGTAAGAGAAAATATCAAGTATGATAATGCAACAGAATGATTTGTACCCTGAATTTGAAAACATAATGGCCAGAAGCATGTTCGTAGTAAGGTAGGGGAAATGTAACCATGTTCTGATGATATTGCCAGTCCTGCAAATTGTGCAGCAAAAAAACAAACAAAAAAACAAAAAACAAACAAGCAAACAAACAAACAAACAAACAAACCAACAAACAAACAAAGTGAAACAAGACAAATACAAATAAGAAGATAAAGATCCATCAAATGCTGGACATAAGATGAAGGCTGAGATTTCTTTAATATCTGTTTTTAGTGGATGTGATATCTGGAATAACTAGAATGTCACTCTGAAATGAGCATTGAGTAAAGGTAGATGACAGAACTGGGAGTGAAATTTCAGATGTCTTGAAAATGAGAATTTTTCTGACTTCTCGGATAGATATGATTGACAGTGTATATTATGAACCAATCCAAACTGATGAACATGAAGCTTGTCGTTGCAAAATATTTTGGCATAGTCAACAAAATTGGAAGCTAATTTATATTGTAAATTTTGTCGTGTGCATCTGTGAACATTATGATAAAAAAAGGGAAGTAAAGGACCTCCGTGATTTTGATGTCATTTTTGATTGCCAGTTACTGCAAGATAGGGTCATCTCAGGCGCTAGTGATTTCTGCAGAGATATGTGGTGGCTGCTACTCTTTTACTGCAACTAATGAAGTGAGAATGGCTTGTTGTCTGACTTATGCATATTTCCTCTGATCTACCTGCTGTATTGTTCTGTAAAGCCCTGTGTTAATGCTGAATACTGTAAATGTGCAGTAGTTTACAAATTAGATGTTTTCATGCATTCCACACATGATGCCATAGTGAAAATATATTGTATGCAAACATTTCGTTTACATTATTATTCATCCACATGAATGGACACTTATACCACTGGCAACATGTCAATGCCAAGAGACTTGAGGAATAAAAAATGTGAAACTCATCTCACCTGACCAAGTATGCAAAATTGATTACTGTAAACGTGGAAATTTTCGCGGTACATTAATTTTCGCGGATTTCGCGCTACGTTCAGCTAGCGCGAATTCAAAAACGCGCGAATATATCTTCGCAATTTTCTACGCACATTTTGAACGGCCTGAATTGTGTGCGCTTCGTCGATGATACTGCTACGTAGTACAGACATGTTTACGCATATAGCAGTATCATCGCACGCACTGAGCCCACGGCCGATTTGTGTGCTACATCCCCGCGACTACAGTACTAGTACTACAGTACATGTATCGAGTAAAATACATGTACAGTGTACTACGTAGTTGAGCGCTTGTACTCGCACTCGCTTTTCATACGCTGGCATCGCTGGATGAAAACAGTGACTGTGTATTAACCTGCTGCGGAGCGCGAATTTAAGAACCCGCGAATATGTTTTCGAGCCGCTCAGCGCGAAAAATTAATCGCGCGAAAATATTGGCGTTTACAGTATATGAAAATTTAAGCATTCACCGGAATAAGAAAGAAAATGAATCATTGTATTCACATGTCTGTCATGTGTGCTGCCATAGTACAGAAATGCTGGATTTTATCATCACTCACCTTGAATTCATTTTCATCATCTTTTGGGTAGCATTTGAATGGAATGTTAATTACTTGTAATATTCATTCACATGAGACAGTGAGATTGTAAGTCATCCAGAACACTGACAGCAGAACAGCAGTGTTGAAAGTGATACCTGAATATGATATCAGAAGGAATGTAAAAAATGAAGCAGTTATAAGAAAAAACAAACAAACAAAATAACTTTGAATCATTTACAGCAAACGGAAGAAGAGCCTTTTTTTTTGTTTAAACTTTTCAACAGAATTTTGGTTTTAAAAAAATACCACAATTCTTCACCATCATTTTGATAAGGAATAATTCAAAGACCTACAATGTATACGCCCCTTGTGGTTGTTGGAGCACCCCCCCCCCCCACAAGAGGTACTTGCCCTGTTAGCCAAGTCACTTTCAGAGACTACATTTGTATGTGGTTTACTTGCCCTATCCAGAAGTCTTCAAGCCTGAAATGTGCATGTATAGAATCCTTTTGGTAAGGTGTATTGAAGCAAGAGTGCTTGTATGTATGTATGGCCTACGGTATATTGCATTGTGTGCAATAGAAACTATCATACAACAACTAAATGTAGTTACCTGATCAGTCAATTGCTCATCACATCACATGCAGTTAAAAGTTCAGTTGCACGCTGTTGCTGCCAGCCATGCAATTAGTTTGAGCAACACGGCTGACGTCACCAATTTCCATTGACTCCTGTGTAATCTCTTGAGTGACTCAAAGATTTTGTTCAATTGCACGGCTCTGATATCACAATAAACCTTTGCCGTGCACACTCAACAATTACAAGCACATTTATGAAAAATGGTTGCCATTTCTGTGCTATATTCAAGAATCTGTATGGACCACATCTGTTGGCATCCGAGGCATTTTATAAAACAAATAGTGTATGGTCTTTACTCATGCAATGGAACAAGATTTCACATGGTGAAAGATAAGGTGCACTATTCAACTCGGCTTTGCCTCGTTGAATAGAGCACCTTTATCTTTCACTTCGTACGAAATCTTGTACCATCACACTCAGTCACTATAGTAGTATGGCTATGGTGATCAGGAGAAGATCCTACAAGGGCATCATAGTGTCAGATCATCATGATACTGTCTAGAGAAGGTGATTTCTGCCTTACTACTTTTCATGTTTGAGAATTAAAAATGTATTGCCCATGTCGGGCTGTCAGTCTTGATAATTTCTATACCACTTCATTTTGAACACGTGAAGAATTCTTTGGTAAGAGCCGTGAGTCTCTGGAGTGAGAGCTATTTTTCAAGTAGTAACCCTGATGTTACCATCTGCTTATTATCCACAGGATGTAATCCATTCATGCTTCCACACATTATGTCGTGTAGCCAGGGCTCACTCTTATTAAGTGGCGATTTTCCGCGTAGTTACGCACTCACGCAGCAAGTTTGATGACTAATTACCATCCATTTACACTTGTTCTCAACCTAGCTAGCCTCGCCTCCAGACTCTCATCAGCAAATCTTGAAGTGTGTGAGTGTATAAATAGATATTCTGTGTGTAAAAGTAGAGGAAGAGTGACGTTTTAGCCACTCCCGGAGGAAGCCTCAGCTGTCATTGCCTGCCTGCACACAGGATGTGTGATCTGTTGTCCAGCACTCTACCAAGTTGCTGCTCTATACATGTGGGTGGAGAGCAGAGAACTTTTACCAGGGTACTCCAGAATCTACTAGAATGCCCCTTTCAGACCTTAGAAGTTTGACCATGTGTACCAGGTTATATGTTATTAGTGGGAAATACCCCCCTCCTCCCAATCAACTTTTATTGTAACACTGATGGGTATAGCACTAAAATTTTTGAGGCAGAAATCACCCTTCTTATACACCTAGAATAATTCCACAGTTGTGCAATGATGATTCAATGTGGATTGTGGTTCTGGAATTGTGGAAAGCTCTTTCATCGACTCAATGTTAAAACACTGATGAATGCTCATTTTTATACTGTAAAACCAGAGATTTTTGTGTGCATAAAATTTTCATGAATTTTGCAAGGAGCTAAGATTCGTGAAATATACGTTGTGTGCACTATGCATGCCTTGCATGACAGTGGCAATTTTCTAAAATTTCATGTAGCAAAAAAGGCCATTGCCTCCAATTCATGAAAATTTCACGCTGCAAATATTTCTGGTCTTGCAGTACACAGTGTAATATGCCTGCCCAGTGCCGAGGCGCATACTGATACAGCGCTATCCATGCCGTCGATACATGCGCACAGGAGCTGATGCTCGATGGGGTTCATGTTTTTCTGTTTTAGAATATGATTTTAGTCGAACTTTGCCACCGGCTGGTCCAAAAGATACATATAGGTGATGAAATTAATTGCCATTACTGATCAGAACTCTCCCTCATTCAGTATCTGAGAGTTCTGCAGGTAAAGCAACATGGAAAGTTGGTGTGAAAGGGATATACAGTATGTGGGATTCTAGTTTCCTTAGAGACCCCCAAACAAACTTTGAGCATGGACAGGATATAGCTTAAATCGCGGAATCATGAATTTTTATCAGGAGAATTCATGTGCTCTCGGTAGCTGAGCAGACGCGATCAGTCATCGATTGACCTTTGAGCTTGCCGGCGTCACGTACCGTAGTAGCAGGTTGAGAAAGTGCTGCGCTCAGGCGGCAGCATAGGACATCGGAACACTTGATATTCACGGCAGGGAAACGAAGCCGTTATGTGTCTAAAGTATGGGGAGATTCGTCTTTTCATTTCAGCATCGCTTGGGGGGAAAATGCTTAACAAAAGGTCGAGCCACACTGGTGGTTTATACTCTCTCGGTAAACAACAGAGAATCCGACATTTAGTGAGATTCTTCACAGTGAGTCATGATATCGTGTCAATATTCCAGACCAATTTTGACTAAATATTAGGAGTTGTCTGTTGCATACATTGTACCTTTGTGGCTCAGAAGCACACACCCAGCTTTAATATGTCATGTGGTTTGTGGGCTTGGAAATATGCAGTTTCACAATTTTCTACACTCATACCAAAGAATGAAGGTGAAAATACATATTTAAGATGACTCAAATATACAGAGTGAAAAAAAACCAACAACTTTAAAATCACTAAGAATATATGACATTTTAGGAATTCAAAATGTCACATGTCCAAGAGGAGCAATATCAATCTGAGTATGCATATGCAAATTAGCTGAAGTAGTCTTGCCCTATCTCCCATTCGCTGCACTTAAATCCTCACAAAATATCTACTTCCATGTCAATTCAAGATAAAGAAATTGTATACTCTAAAACATGATATTTTCGCGGCATGAAATTTTCGCGAATTGGAGCTGACAGCCTTTTTTGTGGCATGAAATATTAGCGAATTGCCTTTAACATTCAATGCATATTGTGTAGACAAGAACTTTCACATGCATTTTAATTTCGCGAATCTTGGCTCTCACGAAATTCATGAAATTAAAATGCACGCAAACATTCCTTGTTTTACAGTAATTTAGATCAAATTGGAACGAATTTGTGACAATTTAGCGGTGACATAACTCTCAAAAGTTCAGGATGTAGTAGTATTTCAAATTATGTAAAAAGAATGAATTTATGATGAACTATGGTGTACATGTACTGGCCCAACGAGAGAGTGCAATGTCTACACACTATTTTGACACATCATTAGAAAAATGTTTAACATTAACATGATTTTATTTCATACTTTTGTATGACTGAAGTGAAAGCTTTACCACTCCATTTGCTTGATGTTATCAATCTTATCAAAGTCATTTTGGAGTTGAAATGGACTTCTCCTTTGAGAATAATAGGGAGGCTTAGATTTGTGACGCCAATGTTTAAGATGACAATTGCGTTGGCCGTTCTCCTCTCTCCCTGCGTTGTGTTGCAAAGTAGCTTTAGATTATGCGAGGACGCAACCTGTAAAAAGTCAAATGGTGCCCCCATGTGATCGGTGCATCAAATAACTCTTTGCATCATGAATTAAGCAGACGCAAAAATAGCCCAGAATGCTAGTGAAAACTCAGAGGACGCGAGATATAAATAGAACAGGGTTTTTTTTCCTCTGAACATCTACATCCCGAAATGTAAAGCTCCCTATTGGGCCCTACCCCTTTCACGCTTAGCAAATTTCACCTGAGATTTCCCGGGAACTCGAGGATGACACTGCAGCATGGAAGGTATTGTGGGCAAACTCCTGGGTAAAATGCTGGGTGACTTTTCAGAAATCGTACCCTGGAACTGTCCCTGGTAAACTCATAGATGTCACTGCGAACTCCTGGGTGATGTTGTAGCAAGAAAGGCACTGCGGGTATACACCAGATTGCACTTCCCGGTATTTGAATTGTAAAGCTCCCTACCTGGAAAGAGGGGAAAACCCCTTTCACACCATTCCCCCCCCCCCCCCCCTCTCCTCGGTCATTTCACTCCTTGCAGTATCCCATTCCAAACTTTCACACAAGGTTGGCAGCCCTGTTTAAAGGAAAAGGGGAGGAATTGGAATCAGTGAACATTAGGGAAGACACACTGTGTATTTGTTTATTTGTTATAAAGTAGGGTTTTTATTTTTTTTTGGGGGGGTTCTTGGCTTTAATTTTCTTTCCTTTTTAGACAGTTTAGACGAGTGTGAAAGAGACTACTCCTATGCTCGAGTGAGATGAGTGTGAACACCTCGTGGGGAAGGACTTGCCTGACCGTGGCCAGTTTGATGATGAAAAGTGGCAAATTAGGATCATGTTTCTAAACCCTCCTACTGTAGTAATTTGGCTAAATGGGCAAGGCTAGCTATTACAGGCCATGGCAAGGCTGCTTGAGGTAGATGCCCTCTGTCCCAGACCTGTCAGAACCACCGGCACTTCACATCACCACTTGCCTGATGAATTCCTGTTAGAGTCGGGGGCATTTCTCATACCTTTGGGCGTATAAGTTTTAGGTAATGGGAACAGTGTTTCACTTACAAATCATTTGCATGGGTAATATTGCTATGGCACATCTATATGGGTCTGGGCATGAGACTAGCAAATCCTGTCTAATACAGATGTCACAGATGAACAGATCTTTAATAAAAAGGGCGGGCTGTATGCCCTGATCGTGATTTATATCACATGTCGAAACAGTTGTTTACTATTTGTCGATGTAAGCGTAGGTTTATACACTTATAAAATTTAACTGCAGTTTCACAGAATTCTGTGGCAGTATATTGTACTGCTTGTTGCATACTGTTTCATTCAGAAGTATTCTGTTATCACACTGTCGTCTAATCTTACATGTTTTCTTGGTTAAGGCATGACGGTACCCTTTATTAGTGAGGAGCAACCAGCAACCAGTGCTGTATTCATCAGCTAAGTGACACTTTTCTGAAATGGCTATTCTATAAAGAGATCTAGAGGATAATAAAGATGACATGATATGAATTATTACAGGGGTCAACATTAGTAATGGCCTGGTAGCCAGTGGTCTGGCCCAGTGGTCTGGGTCCACTGAAAATCGATGACGTCCACTAAATTTACAAAAGGTTTTGCTTTTGTAGCTGAGTGAGCAGCTAAGGTTAGAAATGCATTATTATGTTTCCTTTTATATGAGGCCACTACATTTCTTTATTTGGTCACAAAAATTTTAAGATCTGAATATTTTAGTGGCCTGAACAGACCACCAGAGAAATAAAAATGTGTTGAGCCCTGCGTTGTAAATGAACACCAATTTGTACGTTTGTGATGCCCTTTAAACAGTGCACCCCACTGATAGTATTCTTAGCTTTCTAGGAATTGTCAAGTGTATTCCTGTGCCTGTACAGTAGTGCTAAGTACTGGTAGTCCTTCATGATCCGCCTGCAGCATATAGCCATTTGGAAGGTTGTAAATTCGCTGCATATGGCTTTATTTCCTCTCTGTGGACGGGAAGAGTGATGGCAGCACGTAATTTAGGATTGGATCCCTGCGCAGCCGGCTTGTTGTGGCGTGTCAGCAACTGCGGCTGCGGCTGCGGCTGCGACTACGGATGCAGCAGGCCTTGATGGCAAAATGTGCAAATGTTTCTTGTCCCTGAATGATCGCCCTATTTTGAGTGACCTATATCCTGTTGGTGATATCCAAAGCCTCAGCAGTTGAGCTGCTGGAAAGGTATAGACCAGGCCCCCATTTCATAAAAAGTTGATACGATAGCAATTCTTGCTGGAAAAGCAGTTGTCATTTATAATAATGACAAGAGTCCAGCTTCCTGATTGGCTGTCACTATTAGAAGTTGCCATTCCAGCAGGAGTTGCTATCCTAACATCTTTTATGAAATGGGGCCCAGATCCTCGGGTTGGGACATGTTTGCTTGTATCCATATAATTCTCTGTATTGTGAATGTTTGTTTATCTGTGTGTCTGTATGGGTGTGGATATCACAGATACTAATTAAATGCACTATATGTTGTATAAATGCACATACAGTGTACACACCTATTTACATACCAACACGAATGTACAAGTGAATGCACAAATTCCATCTGTGGGATTCACACTGATGCAAATTACCATGATACAAATCTCAAGATTTGCATGAGGATCCATATGGCACAATTTTTTTTTTTGCCTGTGCAGACATAAAAATCCCGCAAATAACACAATCAGCATTGAGGTCCATCTCCTAAGAAATCTTGCTATTATTTTGGAATTATTGCAACAATTTGAAAAATAGCACAATAATTCTCATCGGAGTGAGTTTGTGAATGCTACAGCAAAAAAAAAAAAAAAATCTCAAGATTGTTTGTCCAGTCATTCAGAACACATCACGACAACACACAAACACATGGACAAAGGACACCATTCTGATAGATTTTGGGCACGTGCAGTTTGGTCAACAAATTATTGCGATTGGCAATGAATTGGATATTCTGTCTGAACAGCGCAAAAAATCTTGGTAATTAGATTGCAATCGCTATCCTGCAGTTTTGTCTGTGCGTATGAGACTAGTGTGTGAAATTAAATGAGAATGGTAATTTAACCATGTCAGTGCCAAACATGTTTTTTTTTTTTCCTGAACGAGGACTAACTTGAGATCTGGAGCTCACCATTAAAAATTGGAATGACTGTGTTTCATTAATTCTCTTCATTTTTACCTTGAAAAGCCAGTATTGGGTTAGTTTTGATAGATGTAGAAGGCTAAGTAGCATATTAGCCTGCCCACTCCTCCCTCTGAATCTCTCTCTTCTTTTTTGAAATTGGATCAGACATCAGCTGAATTGCAGTAAAAGCACTAATGAAATGATGCTGCTCATTTACTCAGTCTTTCCAAGAACACATATGTTGTAGGCACAAAGATGATGAATTTATGTGCAATTTGTTGGTAATGGTGAGGTAGAAATGGATCAGTAAATATCAAACCAGAGTCGGGGTTGAAGCGAGTGAAATATTATGGAGTTTCCTCCAGTGTTGCAGCCCCAAGCTACACACAGTTGTCTCGATATAACAAGTGAGGCGTGCTTTTTTAACCATTTCCAAGCTTGGTTCGCCGATTAGCATGCAGGCTGGAGTGTTTTTGTTTTGTTTTATGGGTTTTTTTTTTTGGCCAATTAGTGCAGATGTCTGGAGAGTAATACCCCTGTTCAGACGCAAGCCAGTTTATACCAAAACTCGATGAACAAACGATGTATAAAGAATCATCGTATAGCGGATAGACCGTTAAGACACTAATCTGGACCGTTCTGGTAAACGTATAGATGTGCAGTTTCCCACTGCTCTTGCTGTTATTGTAATGAGTGACAGCTATGGGGTCACCTTTCATGCGCGCTCCCATTAAGCCCCGCCCAGTTATACAGTTCTATGGTTGCCATACGTTCAGATGCTCAAATGACATGATGAAATGCTGATTCGTTATCTAGTTCTAATTCGAAACGATGCTCTGACCGTCAGTTCGTCATACGTCGTTTCGTTATGTGTCATTTCATTAGTCAGTGTTCAGACGTGTAAATTCATCGTATAGCTATACCGTTTTGGTATCGCTATACCGTTCTAGTATAAATTTGTTGCGTCTGAACACCCTGATAGTCATTGAATAGAGTTAACATGTAATCGTTAATCTGTGATGTGTCACCATTGTCTTGCTGCTAGTCTAAGGGTGCGCTTATCTAAAAATCTTTTGAGGCAGAAATATGATGATTAATGCATTTGAGGCATTTTTGGGCTGTAGATACAGTAAATGCAACCCTGTTTTCAAATGCATTCACAAATGCCGATTCAAAACGCCATTCAAAGCATGATTTGAAAGGCGTTTGAGACCACAATTGCCTTTCTGCAAGTAGATAATCGCAAAGCTTTTTTGCAACATGGTTATATGTCTTAGCTGCCAAGGTTAATTTCCAATGTACATACATGTACATACTGTCAGTTAAGAGAAAAAGAAAACACGCCCCTCATTTGACCTCTACTTTCCTAGTCGAAGGGTGCAAAGCAGCTCTGTAGTGACAACACTTGAATCACAATTATATGATGTCTAGATGAAAGTGGCACCCTGAGAGTCGCGTTTCACACCATGCTTGTAAACGCCATTCAAAATACATTTTGAAACATGATTCTTTCTCTCGAGTTGCAGCCTAACACACATACAGCTGTAGCTAAGTCCAAGTAGGCTTGCTAATCTACAACTAGGTCAAGATTGGATGAATAACTTAATGCTGATGAAAAAGATTTCCAAGTTTATTAGCCAAGTTGAGTGCTTGGACACATAAACTGTTAATAATCAAATGAAGAAATTTAACAATTGTTGAATTTTTCTTCTCAAGTTTCAAACAAGGAGATGATTGATCTCACCAAGTAATATGAAAAGCACCTTTTACCCATGGCAGAGTAGATTCAATCACATGAATGTGTAATATGATACAAATGTAAATTTAATGCGCTGTATGTCTAGCTTTATCATTGGCATTGGCCATCATAGAATTTGTCATTTTTTCTCTTAGAAGAAGCTAGTGTGTATGTGGTGGTGTGGGGGGGGGGGGGGAGGGGGAACATGTTATGTTTGTGTTAATCATTACAATCGTCAGCCAATGTCATCCTAGAAGTCCTTGGTTTGCAGGCGTACCCTATGTACCGATTATCCTTGATGTCAACTCTACAGCCCCCATATTGTCGTCATCGGTTGTTGAAGGATACACCATTGTACAAAGCAAGTAATTTATCTTCTGTATGTGACTGTGTAGTCATACTGTATGTTGTTGTTAGTAGTAACAGGTATCATTTGCTGCATACAATTTTGAATTCGCATATGAATATATGATAAACTGTTATTAGCTTTGAAATGACGACTTCTGTGGCAAGCACTTTATGGTACTCGATAGACCAGCTATAGTGTAAAGTCTATGCATTTCTTTATTGTAAAGGCTGTTACTTGACAGCCGGAAAGCTTGTAAGAGGTTGCCTGCCATAGCTACTGATTGTGCATGCAGATGTAGATCCTAAGTTTTGACATTTTTTTTTTCATCTGCAGAGGTTGCTAGCCTGGTGAATGAGTTGTGTTCATTCATCATATGTATGTACAGTACCTCCTGTCCAATTGTGTAATGCTTGCTGGAGATTAGTTGTGGACTTCATCGTTGTAGAGACTGTGACAAGCCTCAAGTACTCACAGCATGAAAGGAGATGTGACTATGTAATAATTAAAAAGACCATTGTAAGAGAGGGTTCAAGCCGGTGCATAGATTGAACGATGCCCTTTCGATACTAATTGCTGGCAATGTCCCCAGAAATAGCTGTTGAAGTCGATTAATACCTGGAGAGGTTCAACCGTGGGTGGGCAATGATATGTAACAAAATTATAGTAAATGATGTGCGACTATGTTATGATAATTTATCATTTTTATGGTAGGACATGTTTTAATATGATATGATAAATGTGATGTGATACCTGCTGTGGTATTGTATGACATTGTATTGATTGTATTGCATTGTAATTGAATTGATATATTAGTAGGATAGGTGTAGCAGTATCCAGTGCCGTTTGGATCAAGGATTACACAAATATTTATGCTTACTAGTTTTCTTGATGAATTGACATTTTCCTTGGCAAAAATATGATGTTGCCAGTACAGTGATTGCTGTTGCCAAGCTATGAAGAGTTAGGATGACCAATTTTTTTCTTCATGATTCTGCAAGCTGGCTTATTTTACTACCCACCGTTAACCCGTTAAAGACTAGTCTACAAAGTACATTTGTACATTCAGGCCGGTGTCTGGGAAATGCGTGTTGTAGCAAAATCAGCTCGTCCTCAGTGAGTTAAATGTGGCAAGCATTTTGTGGGACGAGTTTGCATGTTCTTTCTGTTATCAAATATGACTCAGCTGAAATACATCTAGCCATTATTTGGAGCCAAGTAAGTCGGCAGCTATCATTCTACTTATTAGGTGATACGCTTTTAGCGTATCACCTATTGTGTTTGTCAAAATCTTCCTTTCTTTCTTTTTATTCTTCTTTCTTTCTGGCACATTTTGTGTCGTGAATATCTCAACATTGACATGACGGAATAACATGATATTTTCAGTCAACATGTCTCATGACAATATCTAGCCACAATAAGGTTTTCATGACGGTAACATATCTATGACGTCATCTAGGCGCCATTTTGTGATTTTCGGACCATGTTACATGATCGATCATAACTTCATAACTAAAGGTCATTTCTGTATCATTTTCGTTGGACATAAAGTTCAGGTCACGCTCTATCTTACTTTGTAATGCTAATTACCCAGGACATCATTACGCGCGCATTAGCGCGCGTCAAAGTTTTTAAATGCTTAAAACGACTTCCTAATGGGAAATCTCGAAGTTTCAGACAATTTTAAGCGTTCCGCGCGTTCGCGTCCGTCCGCGCATTTCTGCGCGCAGTGCGCGTAAGCAACATGAAAATGCACATTTTTTGACAGATTTGGATTCGTGATACATTAAGTAACAATATCCATTGATTTCCGATCAATTTTGACCTATAACAAAGGAATGCGCTGGCGTCAAAGTTGAAATTTCGTGTGCGCGTCTATGTGGAAATATAGCGAAAAACATGTCTTTGTTTATTTCGCCATAGCTCTTTAAAACGTCAGGTGACCCTATGTTTTTATTGCATATTACAAAAGCATATGAATTGAAAATAACGTTTCAAGTATCAATATTTCCCTAAATACATTATGACGTCATCATATCATCATCTGAAATCAAAAAAGTGGAATTAATTTTTTTGAGGTACTGTTTCTGACATTCATTTGCTCGTATCTCTGTTGTTTAAGCTCAATATTATCTCAAATTCAGATATGTTGTACTTTGAACATTTGCCTTTTAAGTCCAAGTCATGGTTTTGAAATTTGATGACGTCATCATACCTTAAATTGTGATTAAAGGTAAAGATGCAAAATCGGACAAGTTTACGTGTTATGTCTATGGGAGGTGATTTTTTTTAAAACCATGCATTGACTTGACAACGTTTAAGCACCTTTATCTCACTTGATTTTGCTTCATTTCCTCTGAAACTTAAGTATGTTGTAGCTGAGACAATAAGCTTCAGTAATCATGCATTTTATTTTTTGAAGTCTCATCATCAGGTTGACAATTTTGCAGTTTAAAACTGAAAATGAGAATGGAATGTGGACAAAACGATTCCCGATTCAGCTTTCACATACATAAGTTTACGTTCCTCATATTTTCTCGCCGAGACGTATGGCCGAGTGGTTAAAGGCGACGTCTCAGAGACGTGATGTTGCGGGTTCGAACCCCACAAGATCACGAAACAAAATACTTAGCTATTTTACTTTTTTTCTTCAATTTTGTATTACATATTCGTCCATGTAGAAATCACATTCGTATATAAACGCACCTATACACACACACAGACACACAGACACACACCATATCCCTCTTTTTCGTGTTGGAGACCACATTGCTTCGACTGCTGCAAAATTTTGCAGGCTCACTTTGTCTAACCGATCATAGTATGTAATGACGACGACGGAGGTGTTGTACTTTGAACATTTGTCTTTCAAGACCATGTCATTGTTTTGTACTTTGATGACGTCATCACACTGAGAATTGTGATTAAAGGCAAGGTATCAAAACCAGCCGATTATAGGCTTTATGTCTACGGCGCGTATTTTTCCCAAGTTGCCAGAAATGGCATAGCGTCATCAGTCGTTACAAGGCCGCATTTCCGTCTAGCAATGTAATACATGTTCACGCGGCCACGATTGTTGATTGGGCAGCGACTTTTTCCCCCTGTAATATCCATACATTTCTTTTTTGCCTTACCATTTCCGGGGATGTCCCGTGGCCGAGTGGTTAGAGAAACGGTTTTGCATGCACGCTCAATATAACTTCAAGGTGCCTATATCACATTCTTTTCTTTGTCGATCACAGATGACCGACACCTGATGACCCCAAGCGTATCACCTAACTCGTCAGCGTGACGAGTTTCATATCTCGTTCTTCTTTCTTTCTGGCACATTTTGTGTCGTGAATATCTCAACATTGACATGACGGAATAACATGACATTTTCAGTCAACATGTCTCATGACAATATCTAGCCACAATAAGGTTTTCATGACAGTAACATATCTATGACGTCATCTAGGTGCCATTTTGTGATTTTCGGACCATGTTACATGATCGATCATAACTTCATAACTAAAGGTCATTTCTGTATCATTTTCGTTGGACATAAAGTTCAGGTCACGCTCTATCTTACTTTTTAAGGCTAATTACCTAGGACATCATTTCGCGCGCATTAGCGCGCGTCAAAGTTTTTAAATGCTTAAAACGACTTCCCAATGGGAAATCTCGAAGTTTCAGACAATTTTAAGCGTTCCGCGCGTTCGCGTCCGTCCGCGCATTTCCGCGCGCAGTGCGCGTAAGCAACATGAAAATGCACATTTTTTGACAGATTTGGATTCCTGATACATTAAGTAACAATATCCATTGATTTCCGATCAATTTCGACCTATAACAAAGGAATGCGATGGCGTCAAAGTTGAAATTTCGTGTGCGCGTCTATGTGGAAATATAGCGAAAAACATGTCTTTGTTTATTTCGCCATAGCTCTTTAAAACGTCAGGTGACCCTATGTTTTTATTGCATATTACAAAAGCATATGAATTGAAAATAACGTTTCAAGTATCAATATTTCCCTAAATACATTATGACGTCATCATATCATCATCTGAAATCAAAAAAGTGGAATTAATTTTTTTCAGGTACTGTTTCTGACATTCATTTGCTTGTATCTCTGTTGTTTAAGCTCAATATTATCCCAAATTCAGATATGTTGTACTTTGAACATTTGCCTTTTAAGTCCAAGTCATGGTTTTGAAATTTGATGACGACATCATACCTTAAATTGTGATTAAAGGTAAAGATGCAAAATCGGACAAGTTTACGTGTTATGTCTATGGGAGGTGATTTTTTTTTAAACCATGCATTGACTTGACAACGTTTAAGCACCTTTATCTCAGCTGATTTTGCTTCATTTCCTCTGAAACTTAAGTATGTTGTAGCTGAGACAATAAGCCTCAGTAATCATGCATTTTATTCTTTGAAATCTCATCATCAGGTTGACAATTTTGCAGTTTAAAACTGAAAAAGAGAATGGAATGTGGACAAAACGATTCCCGATTCAGCTTTCACATACATAAGTTTACGTTCCTCATATTTTCTCGCCGAGACGTATGGCCGAGTGGTTAAAGGCGACGTCTTGGAGACGTGAGGTTGCGGGTTCGAATCCCACATGATCACGAAACAAAATTCTTAGCTATTTTACTTTTTTTCTTCAATTTTGTATTACATATTCGTCCATGTAGAAATCACGTTCGTATATAAACGCACCTATACACACACACAGACACACAGACACACACCATATCCCTCTTTTTTGTGTTGGAGACCACATTGCTTCGACTGCTGCAATATTTTGCAGGCTGACTTTGTCAAACCGATCATAGTATGTAATGACGACGACGGAGGTGTCGTACTTTGAACAATTGTCTTTCAAGACCATGTCATTGTTTTGTAATTTGATGACGTCATCACACTGAAAATTGTGATTAAAGGCAAGGTATCAAAACCAGCCGATTATAGGCTTTATGTTTACGGCGCGTATTTTTCCCAAGTTGCCAGAAATGGCATAGCGACATCAGTCGTTACAAGGCCGCATTTCCGTCTCGCAATGCAATACATGCTCACGCGGCCACGATTGTTGAGTGGGCATTGACCTTTTCCCCCTGTAATATCCATACATTTCTTTTTTGCCTTACCATTTCCGGGGATGTCCCGTGGCCGAGTGGTTAGAGAAGCGGTTTTGCATGCACGCTCAATATAACTTCAAGGTGCCTATATCACATTCTTTTCTTTGTCGATCACAGATGACCGACACCTGATGACCCCAAGCGTATCACCTAACTCGTCAGCGTGACGAGTTTCATATCTCGTTTCTTTCTCATTTTGGTTTTACTCATCAGAATAAAAAAATAAACATTTGTAGCAATGTTTTGAAAGGACAAGAAATGTCCCACTATATTGTTCAACAGGATGCAGCATAATTCCAATTATCTATAATGGTTATGATTTTGATTTTGGACGTTGATGTGGAATCCATTATAAAAAAACAGAAAGAAAGAAAAACATTGTGAAGGCAGGTCTAGATTTGAAAGTTGAGCACTGTACTATATATATGACAGAACCACAAATTGAAATGTATGCAGGCTGTCCCTGGTTTTTAACCCTACCCTGAGAAGTGGGACACTGCACTGTGCATGGTTCCAGCATGATAGTCGAGTAGTCAATGCTCCATGTTTGTGTGCGGAGGGAGGGGCTGCGTAATGCGGACATTCGAGGGTTCGCCGCCAGCTTCTCTGGAAACAGGATGGCTGCCTGTCACATGAAATCAGTCCCAGGGATGCACCGATGTAAACGCTCCGTCGAGATTATTGACCAGATATATTGATTTTCATCAGATTCTCATTTCAGCGTCTGCCTGTGAGTCTCTACAGTGACCTCACCTCATGTAACATACAAATTATGAAACAGACTGTGTACGCCGTGTATTTTGCTGGCATAATATTTCGCATATCAAGACTAGAAAGATGATTATTGCAAGGAAGTCAGCTTCACATTTGAGAACCACAGCGCAGGAATGAGAAATGTGTGTTATCCCTTTTTAGGAGGACGATATACAGTGTACGTTGTATTTTGACACTAGAGGCAAAATTTTGCAGTTGTTGATTTCTCACTGTATATTAATCAACACATAAAATTTGCAGAAATTTAAAGACTGAAATATATAGCACATAAAATGCATTTCTTGGTAATTTTGTAATTTTGAGACTTTCACTCTCACATTCAGAATGCACAGGAATGAGAAATGAAACTTGTCGAAGTTCACTTGAATGTAGTGTTAATGTACTGTACAAGTTGAAAATTTGCCTTTGAGTCATTTTTTTGTTTGTTTTTGCATTCTTGAGTAAAATGAATTTTTATTTGTCTGTTGCATGATGTAAAGTCGTGTAAATAAAAGACTGGACAAAGAATCCATTTGTTTTTTTAATCATTTTGGTATCATACAAAGCAAATGGCAAAGAAGTTCTTCGTGTTGGGATACCATGAAATATTTCACATTTACAGTATTCATTATATGCAAAATAGGCAAGGAACTAAGTAGCTAAGAATAGTTTTTGTTTGTCTTTTGTTTTTTCTTGCGACTGAGTTCCCTTCGAACAGTTTCGTTGGTAGTGAGAGATTCTGCAAATTTCTTTGCCGGTACGCCGCTCTGCATAGCAAGTGTGCTACAAATAGACCTCGTCTTTATTCAAAACTTCAATTTTGTGTGATAACAGGCGTATTCTAATCCCCAGGGTGGTGTAATGCTATCATATGATCTGGAGCAAGAAAAACAAGCAGAAAAGAGCCAAGACAATATCAAAAGGGATTTGTGTAACATGCTTAAATCATGCATCATCGATCACAGGTCCCGTGGCTCAGTAACATTTTAGTGACACAAGGAAGCGAGAATATGTATGAGTTGAGTCATTATTGTACAGCAACATTTTGTGATATATTTTGTGTATGTTTTAAAGCATCTTCCTATTAAGTTCAGATCACATATTTTAATTGACAGGAGTATGCTGTTTGATTTTGAATACCATATCAAGTATTTAAAATCAAAATAAGTATGGAAAATTTGCAATTTGTAATTTGCTATCGCAATGCACACTCTCTGGCTTTCATTCCAGTGCCACAAACGTATCATTTCTTTTCAAACCAATGCGAGATGACAAATATTTTTTGTCGTACTGAAATCATATGTAACTAGAGAGGGGCCGTCAAAGGCGGCAGACCCACGCCTGAAGTACAAAGTCGGGGTAAACATAATGTGCATTCGGTCATCTACCAGAATTCGGTCACTTAATTGCCAGTGTGCTTTATCACCAGCCAGTGAGTTCTACCAAAGATCGTACACTGACATCGTTGACTGAGGTGTACGATCTTTGGTTCTACAGTCACATCACACGCAAAGTCACATCATTTCACATAGGGTAACACTCATTCACAACAGGAAAGTCCTTTAGTCTCCTCCAAAAATCCATCAAATATCCTGAATTCCACCGTCAAAAGTGCAGAATCGGAACTTTTCCAAGCGCGCGCGAATTAAGTCCAGTTTTAAGAGTATTGTCTACGCGACGGGTCGCCGAAAAAGCGCTAAAAATCGAGAAATACGCCGTTTTCTTGCGGGATATTTTGATTATAGCAAGCCGAGAGTGTGATGATATCAAAGGTCGTATGAGTGTACGATCTTTGATGGTATCCACAAAAGCGCAAAAGAAAAACAAAATTTACGTACCCCCTAAGCAATTACCCCTATGATTAGTGTCTACGGGAATTATTCAATGCAAGGGTTGAATGCAAATGTCTACTGCACCAGTATTCGGTCACCAACGAGCGCCGCAACGTCCCCGATGCAATTTTGCACCAACAGTGTAGAGCGCGATGCATTGTCAGCGGCCTTGCACACACATTGACATTGAGCGCGCATATCGTGCAGTGTGACTGCGACCGAGCAAATGCTCCTACAACGAAAAAAACAATCAATGTTAATTTGAAAAATCATCAAAATACGGGCCAGTTTGTGGCGACGGAGAACGAACTTTCATAAATCTAGAAGGACATAGTCCCTCAAATAGGCCTAAACGTAAATTTCGGAATTCTTACGAACATTTGAGCAGCGAAGTCGGATCGTTTGGGAGTTTATGTTTTCGTATGGTAGCGGAAAATCGCAAAGTGAGAAACGGAAAATTTTCGGAGTGGTCACTACTAGTGGGGTCAAAACTTCAAGGTCACACAGAATTTGCAAGGGTCTACCGATTATCACCAAAATCTAATCGATTCTTTCCTACCATTATCCAAACATCCCCTGAACATTTCGTGCAAATCCGTTTACCCGTTCTCTTGTTATTAGCTCACCTGAGCCGAAGGCTCAAGTGAGCTATTGCGATCGCTCTTCGTCCGGCGTCCGTCGTGCGTCGTGCGTCGTGCGTCGTCCGTCGTCCGTCGTCCGTCGTCCGTCGTCCGTCGTCCGTCGTGCGTAAACTTTTTACATTTTCATCTTCTTCTTGAGAACCCCATGACCGATTTTCACCAAACTTGGCAGGTAGCATCCCTAGGGGGATAGGATCTCAATTTGTTCAAATGGGCACCATGGCCCACCTGGGGGGCCCCAGGGGGGCCCAAACCCCCTAAAATTAAGGAATCTTTAAAAATCTTCTTCTCTAGAACCAGAAGTGATAGGGCTTAGTTAATACTATGAGTTAGTACATGGATGACTGTAGTTTCAAGTTTGTTCATGGGGGAATCAGGGGTGCCCCCCTTGGGACCCAGGGGAGGGGGCTTTAGAGGGGTCCTAATGGGGCCTAAATTGTACATTTTCATCTTCACTTTGAGATCCCCATGTCTGATTTTCACCAAACTTGGTAGGTAGCATCCCTAGGGGGATAGGATCTCAATTACATCAAATGGGCACCATGGCCCACCTGGGGGGACCCCAGGGGGGCCCCAAACCCCCTAAAATTAAGGAATATTTAAAAATCTTCTCTAGAACCAGAAGTGATAGGGCTTAGATAATACTATGAGTTAGTACATTGATGACTGTCTTTTCAAGGATCAGGGGTACCCCCCCCCCCCCCCCTTGGGACCCAGGAGAGGGGAGTGGGATGGGTCCTAATGGGGCCTGAATTGTACATGTTCATCTTCTTGAAAACCTCATGATGAATTTTGACCAAACTTAGCAGGTAGCATCTCTAGGGGGATAGAATCTCGATTACTTCAAATGGGCACCATGTCCCTCTTGGGGGGCCCCTAGAGGCCCCCCCCCCCCCACATTAAGGAATATTTAAAATCTTCTACTCTAGAACAAGGAATGATAAAGCAAAGTTAATAACATGAGTTTGTACATTGATGACTGTAGTTCCAAGTTTGTTCATTGCAGATCCAGGGCTGCCTGCCCCCCACTCCCTGGAGTTGAGGGGAGGGGGGGGGGGGGATCCATATGCAGACCTATGTAAGTTTCCAATGTTCTCAGGTAAGAGTGTGCAAGAATGCATGGAAGGTGAAATTGCGATACTCAGGTGAGCGCGTGACCCGCGGGTCTCTTGTCTTGTACACAAACAAACAAACAAACAAACAAACAAACAAACAAACAAACAAACAAACAAACATATGGAACCCTTTACATAACCCCCTGCCGATTTTCATCGGCGTGGGTAATGAACTTATTTTTGTAACAGACAACAAATGTGACAATTCCAACTTCTCTGTATCTGCAATTAAAAAAAAATTGATGTATGTCATTGCTCACAACCAAGTTGTAGTCACAATCTTCATTTCATTGTTACTCGATGCTCTCTCTCAATGACGTGGTAGCGTGGGGATTAATGGGTGGCATGAATCATTCGTTGCCCACCAGGGTACATTCAAAAACCAAGAATATAGCACCATTCTGTGAATACTGCGCATCGAAGCGTATGCTCATCCGTAAATGGTCGACTCCTGTCGAGATTCTTGGGCTGTATGTATTTACAGAGAGATTAGTGATAAAGCTGTACGCAGTTTGTTATACAGGTATTCTCGAATATATCCGAGCCGGGCCAGCCTTCCCACTCTATAAATGCTATCCCCACGTGCTACCGGGTCTTTAAGTTTTTCAGTCAGCACAGCAAAGTTACCCTTCCACAAATATCTCAGTGACTAATCATGCTTTGCTATCACAACAGTCAGACAGAGGGCGTGTTTGTCGCCAACGACTTTACCCCCTCCCCTGTGCTATATCCCCATCCTACAGTTGTACCTTCCTCCTCCCCCCCCCCCCCACCGTGATGCGGCAATCTTGTGAACGTTGGCCCCAGTTGCGGAGGTTCTGATGATGTCTATCTTTGATTTCTTCCTGTTGTCACCCTAGATTGACCTGGAACCAGCAGGGAAGGTGCACGTTGTCATCGAACTGCAGGGATCCTCAGAAGGTGAGACTCGAGCTGTTAACATATTCTTGGGGGTGGGAGGGGGTGGGGTGGCAGAAATGAAAGGAGTGATGGTATTAGGGTGGGGAGGAAAAAGATACAGGGTTGTAGATGTATTAATACTGAAGATGTCTTCTCTGCAGTGTAGACCATTCCGACCTGGCACCAAAGTCTGCCATTACCGCGGTGTCCCATGCGTGCATACATATGCAAATGCAAATCTACATGATGCATCATGCCTTCAGCATACACATATGGACACCACAGTAATGGAGGATTTTCTGCCAGGTCCGATTGGTCTGTAGGGTAAGCAGTCTTTATTCTTTTCATTATCTGACAGCTGATTTGTCATTCGAATGTATGATTTTGGATGACAGTATTGTTGTGATGTAATCATGTGGTGAATTAGCAAAGATGGTATCTTCATGTTCACAGGTTGATTACAGTAGTGTGGTTGTTAATTGACGAATTGATTTATCAAGTTATTGAATAATTGATCTGTCTGTTTGATCAATAGGGAAATTGATAGATTGCCAGTGATATGAACAGTTGATCAATCCTTGACTAACTTGATGGACTAGTAGAGTGACTGACTGATTTGATTGATTGATTGATTGATTGATTGATTGATTGATTGATTGATTGATTGATTGATTGATTGATTGATTGATTGATTGATTGTTTGATTGATTGATTGATTGGTAGATTTACATGGTAGACGAGTGACCAAATGAGTGAATGGATAGTGCTAATGATTTTTGACTGGTTGGTCTGCAGGTTGCTTGATTGGTGTATTGATATAAAAGTAATGCAGCATATTGTATGGAAGGATGCATAAAAGGATTTGCTGAGGTCTGATGTCAACAATTCATCGACTTATTAAATCTCTTGACAAGTTTGGCTCAGGATGTCCATGATCTCCATGGTGCAAGGTTCGTGTATTGTAAGTTGTACATAGAGAGAAGGGGTGTAGAAAGTAAAAGATTAAGAGTATATGCAAGGCAGCTAAAATGAAATTCAGTGCATGGATAACCTGTTGCTGGGTAGTGGCTGGTTGGTAAGTTGGTTGGTTGGTTGGTTGGTTGGTTGATTGGTTGGTTGGTTGGTTGATTGATTGATTGATTGATTGATTGAATTGATTGAATTGATTTTATTGAAAACTAATTGGATGATTGCTCGCATGGCCATTGGCTTGCAGATGACATTGATAAAGGTCTCACAAATAACAAGGTTTTTGTCTTTTGTTTTAATCAATAGATTAATAGACTGATCAATTATTCTAGGGCTCTTCTATTGATTCAGATTGATTGATTATTTGTAATTGCTGAATTGGTGTATTGATTGATTGCTCTAGGGCCAACTGATCAATGACTTTGTCATTTTTTTAACAGTATTTGCTGATTATTTGATTGTTGTTGGGCTTCTTGATGAATTTATTATTTGATTTACAATTTATTGATTGATCATTGATTCACTAATCTATTGTTTGATGATTGATTGAATGATTGACTTGTCAGTTGATTTTCTACATCCATTCACTTGATGATTTACTCACCAATTGTGTGAGGAATTCTTGGTTGAGTGATCAGTTGATTGGTACTAGATGCTGATAAAGTGATTGATTTATTGATTGTTTGATGAAAATTGGTTTGGAAATGGCTGAGATATTCAAAACAGAGTAATCTGAATAAAAGTTGGGTAATTGATCAATTTTATTGTAAGTCAATAGCTCTACCATTGTTGAATCTCTCACCAGTGTTGTTGTTGTTTTGTATTTTTTCTCAACTGTCAGTGATATCTTTGACACATGAGACGGGGATGATTGAAAGGTTTTTGAAAGAAAGCGGGGATGGTGGCGTTATTGCAGGAAGAACACACGGGGCAGCTTAGGTGTAATCTGGTGTGTATGATATGTTTACATGCTTCTGAGACATCACCATCACTCCTGGAAGTATCCCGGGGGATTGGGATCGATTTTGGCGGCGGATTTGGCCGGGTGATCCGAATGCGCGGACGAAAATGGATGGTGTTACGGGCGGGATGGACGAGATGACTGGGAGATAGATAGATGGACGTGGAAGGGGGTCAGACTGGCTGGGATCAAAGGCTGTGGGTGTAAGTGCATCTGTGGATGGATGGAATTTAGTGTTGATGGATGGCCTGATGAATAGATAGGTGTCAACTGTTCAAAGTGGTGGTACAGGATGGGGTGGGGGGGGGATGGGGCAGGGGAATGGATGGGGGAAGGGAATGGAGAAGAAGAGAATGATCAAGCCCTTCTCTCTTTGTTGTTGTTGTTGTTGGATGATTGATGCAAATCTATAAATGATTGAGTACATATGTTGATATCATGTATTTACAAATGATGCAATGTTTTGTACCTGATTTTAAGCAATTACAACTTGCAGAAAATGCACATGCATAGTGACAAATCAGCTATTGGTAATCGAGTGTTTACAGGCCTATACAATGTATACCTCAGCCATTGCTATGTTAAAAACAATTAAGGAAATCTATTATTTAGGCTTCCTCCAATTAAGTACAGCGTAGTTAACATTATTTTTTTTTTGTAATGAAATTTGAATATATGTTTATGTTGATATAAAAGGCTAGGATTAGAGCATGTGGAGAAAGAAGAGTTCAGTCATATGTAATGACTATAGGCTGTCTTTCAGACTTTGGGCTGTTTTTCTCATTTTTGTACCTATTTGCTGCAATAATGATGCTTGCATTATCTCGGGGAAAGTCATTCTCTCTCCCTATCTCTCTCCCTCTATGATGGAAACACTGATGTAAGAGTAAAATGTCAAGACATGACTGATGTAAGTTTTTGTTGGATAGGTTTAAAGATGAAGGAAATGCTGCCCATAGACTTTATGGAAGGCTGAAACGAAGGCTAAGACGAAATCTTTTGGTGGAGACCAGTGAGAAAGAACCTCCTCTAAGTAGGAAGGTCATGTGTGACTTTGAATGATTACTTACCTCTTACAAGTGGTTTGTACAGTCTAAATGTGTATGTATCGATTTGATGGCAGTACGCCCTTTTGCCTTGAAAAATTGGAGAGCATGGTCATCGATCAAACCAGCCATGGACTATGGAGTTCCAAATGTCAAGAGACATGAAAACATTCATTGTCAGTGAAATGGGACCTGTGTGGTATAGTGGTTATGGCTCTGGACTCTAAACCTCCCCAGTCCAAATCCTACCCTGTGCGTACATCCTTGGACAAGATACTTTTCATGCATGTCTTGAGCAATCCTGTGTAATTATGGGTACCGTACCTGTTAATGGCAGGATAATGGAGATTATATGTGTGCTTCTAGAACGCTTTGCTGTTGCGTCTCTTTTTTTGGGGGGGGGGGGGGGTTCATATCTTTTACCATGTGGACTTGATGATGGATTGTTTCTATCTATTATGATGATTAGGTAGAGTGTTAGCCTGGTAATATGAGTTTTGAAAAAAAAATCACTTTTGGATCTTTTCTCATATGCAAATAGCAAACAAACAAACAAACAAACAAACAAACAAACACTATGCACTTGTTACCAATCAAAGCAGGGAGATATGATATACTTGGATGAGAATTAAGAACTAATGTAACCTTAAACCCTATGGTACCCTACATTGTATGTCTGATAATGTACACATCTGTAACATGATTTGCAGATTTAAAAGCTGTAGACTACATTTGGAAGCCCTCTGTGTATTTCAATACATTTTTCCCCACCTACAGTATCTATGGCATATGTTTGGCATCAGAGGTGTTTATGTCAACTCGCCCTGTTCAAATTTCCTCTCAAGCCCTTTTTACACTTGTGTTTCTTAACCCCGTACTTTCTCTGACCCAGGACTATCGTTAGTCCCGTACCAATTTTTTTCAGCTTTTTACACTCGCCAATAAATCCCATACTAAGCTCTTGTCCTGGGCTAAGGAGAAAACTGACCTTTTTACACTCATATTTCTTAGCCCCGTACTTTCCAAACCACATGAATATTCATGATTACGCTGTGCACTGTACAAGTACACGCACGCACCGGCAGCACTTGATTACCTCGTTTCTGACTGGTCAGTGGGGGGTCGGACTTCGTCTCCGTCGCTTAGCCCCGGATTATTTTTTCGTTCTGTGTACACTCGCTTGCTTGGTACCGCAATTGCGGTGCTAACCCTACTATTTGCAGGGCCAGATAGTACGGGATTATCGGTGGGGCTAGCCCACTTTCGCAAAAACAAGTGTAAACAGAAAGTGGGCTAAGGAAAGTCCAGTACCAACGGTGGGGCTAAGGCCCCCCTTAGCCCCACCATTGGTACTTGACTAAGCAAAAGTTTGCAAGTGTAAAAAGCCATTCAGTCTTGCTCAACAATATCCTGGTGGCAAATTTTTTATGTCAACCATAAAATTTTGGAGAGGTTTCGCAATTAGCCTTGTCCTTTGCAGTTGGGTAGAGTGAATTGTATTGTGTAAATATTAATGGACATCCCATCAAAATAATCACTGTTTTTAGCAATAACGTTGCTGTTATTGTTATCATTAAGTATACATTATTATTGTTGTTATTGTTATTACCATCATCAGCAGTATCATCATTGTTCTTATTTGTTGCATTAATTAGCTCTATATTATTTGTTGCTATCGTCATGCAAGTATAAGGCATTCTGCCTAGTAGCTGTATTATAGCATTCACAAAGTACAGGGATAATGTGACATGTGCAATATCATAACCGAGATGTGTTGTCAACATTATTTGAAATCAGTCAGGTGACTTTGTAGATCCGGAATTAAAGTAGAAATTTTAGCGGACATTGGGAAGTGATGTTCCTGAGCTGCCATTTTCCAGAAAGGTGCTTTACAACAAGTTTCAAGGTTTGATAAGAGCTACCCAGTCCCGCCTTTGGTATCTCCTCCAACCTGGCCAAAGAAAAAAGAAAAAAAAAGAAGAAAAAAAGAATGATTGTTTTTTCCACACACTGAGTCACAGCAGTACAAGAATTATTTTCCCCAAACACTTTTGTATCTGAAGGCATAAGATTTAGAGGCAGGTTATGTTTGCTTGCTAGTAAAAACCCACTCCAAAGGTAAGAGACAGACTCACCAGTTCTAACAGCTCATGTTCTTGGAGACTTCATATTGTAAATACATCTTGTATCATGTTTCTTATATGTGATGTGTTCCTCGTTATGTGTGGAGTTTCAAGCTGTTCACCTCTTCATTTGGTGTTTAAGAGGTTACACTAGTCAATTGAATGACTCTTCCTGACCACAATTGGCCAAATTTGATAAGAGAAATACATTTTGGGGAGAAAAGTGATTCAGGTGTGCTTTCAGACTTAAAAAAAAACCCAACAATTTGATAAGCCTGAAATGTGTCTTAAAACATGTTTACAAGCAAATTCATCTGCAAGTCTGAAACCGCTGTTTATCTCATGACGACGAAGAGGAGTAGGAGGGAGGCAGGGAGGGAGGAAGCAGCTATGTTGTGTTGCCTTCTTCTCTGAGCACACATTAATCTCTGCTCTGGATGGTCTCGCTGAGAGCTAAACACTCCATACTGCCAACTCTGTCTTTCACCGATGTTTTAGCTTGCAGTCCCCCCCCCCCCCCCCCCCCCGCCCCGGAATTTCTACATATATTTTTATGTATGTATTCTAGTTGAGAAGAGGAATCAACAGTATGTCTAAACTCTTGAGATATCTAGTAGGCTTTATGTATCCTCCAGAGTTACAAATTGGTCCTCCCGTGATTTGCAGTTTATGCGGTGTCAGAATTCAAGTGTGAAGATGTTTTTGGTTTAGATTCTTTTTCATGGGTTGCGACTTTGCAAAGTGTAGCTACAAGCCTGAAGTGCATTAGAGTTTAACTTAAATGGTATATATATATATTTTTTTTTATGAGTGCACTCTTGGGTGTCTCTTAAAGCAGTGTTCAGAACTTATGTATAAATCAATTCATCACAAGATTTTATTTGTGAGTGATAATAATGTATAAAGCATCTTTTTCTTTTAATGCCAAAATGTGAGTAGTATAACCTATATCTGATGCTGTCATAACTAAAAGCAAGACCAGCATGTTTCATAGCATTGGAAATTTGTCAGGAGGCCTGAAATCGTTAATTCAGGCCGTGTAAGTAAAAAGAGAGAGGTGATACTTTGCTCAAAATCACATGATAAGAGGCATGTGATAATTTGAATGCTAGCACTTCACGAGCTCAGGTGCTTTCATGTTATTCACTGTACGTGCATTTCTGAAATTTTGTGACAGAATATCTTTTTTCTGCAGTAGTGTGTCCTTTAACACTACCATGAGCAATTATATCTTCATTAACAGGAAATTGCCTAAGATCCCCATGGAAAAATTTAGAGAATTTTTTTTTTTCTTTTGGTTGCTGCTTAGTCCAGAAGGTTTTTATGGTACAATTTGATAAGTGCCCTGTAGGAGCTAATCTTTTCTTGTTCAAAAAGAGATTTTATTTGAGGAAACGGTTAGAAGAGGGGCTGACATTATTCACTCAACTGTAGGGAAGGCCTTCATTTTGATTGGCTTAGATCCCATCCATAGCCTTGGTTCCAGTCCTCCACTGGATGCTCCTCATCAACTCTGGGGACAATGAACCATCATTCAGGAGGGCATCCCCTGATGTTGATCAAGGGGCAGAAAGGATAAGGGGAAAAAATTGTCTTGATGGCATTGAGAAGAGGCTAAGGCAGAGGTGGCTCCACATGTGAGTGACCTACTTCATCAGCCGGGCCAAGCGGCCGACTTCCCTTTCCTTATGCACAGCTCATGCTGGCATGACTCTACAAAGCAAACACCAACACTGCCATCTACTGTAGTTTTAGAGATGTGATTATGTTGGTCAGTCACTAGCCCCCCCCCCCCCCTCCCTTGTCCTGTGATTGCAAGGGATGGCTAAGGAATAGATAAGAATGAGATGACAGTTAATACATGTGATGGATGTGGCATTACATACTGTGTGCGTGGTATGTATGATTTTAATTTAATTCAAATGTGCACACATCTATTTGTCTCTTCAATTTCTCTCTATCAAGTGATATTGTGATGAAGCCTTGTAGAAATCTCTTTGTCAACTTAGTGAATTACTAGCTCCTTAACTACTGATGATGCCATTGGGTTAAACAAAAAAAGTGTAGAAGTTTGAATATTCCAATATGGGTGATATTAGTCAACACTGTATACTCCAGCTATTCCTGCAATACCAGGCACACTTTTTTGTTGTTTTAGAAAGTGCAACATGAATTCTTAAAGAGACAAATATATGAAAAATATGATACATATTATATATACAGTAGTTGAAAGTACATTCTTTCATCTGTAAATTCTGCCATTCAAGTTTGTATCCATGATACTTTGTGCCTGATACTTTGTCAACGTGCAACCAGTACAGAGGGTAGTTCACATTTGCTTTTTTTTGTGGGGGGTGGGGATGGGGGGGGGGGTATCTTAAACAAAATGTGACTCATATTCAGCTTCCCAGGGAAACTCCAGATTTCCTTGCCAATGAGACCTTCAGGAAATACACAGAATAGGTGATTAGTTACTGATTTATAGGTCTTGCAACGCTTTGTTTTTACTGACAGAACTATGTACGGTGCATATAACTACTTACTGCACTTTGGGAGCCATGTTGAAATCATGCTCACTCAAGATAATTAATGGTAACTTCTGATTGTTTTTCTGTCGAGGCAAATTCATTCACATAAATAGGAATGCTACTGTATCATTTCAAACAGTCTTAACCCCTTTGAGGATGAGTTGAGTTTGCTGTAACATGCATTTCCATTAGGCACCTGCTCAAGTATATTCGAGACTAGTCTTCAATGTGTTAAGCATGCCAGCTTGCTGTTGTATTATAGCTCCATTTTGAATCTTTTATGACCCCCCCCCCCCCCCTTACGCATTTTATGTTCCACTATCTGCTGCCATTTCTTCTGGAACTCTTTTACCCCTTACCCCCTCCTTGACGAGCCGTCGCCGTCCCCTGTGAACCTCGGGCGCGGCAGTGCCCGGGGGAGACACATTTGTTAAATACTGCAATCTCGAAATTCGGAGTGACAATGAATGTTACCGCCACGGTCTGCCCGCCAATTACGCGGATTAGCCGCAGCTTTGTTGCCATGGCCGCATAACCAACGATTTGCTCAAGTTCGGTGGGGGCTATATTTAGTTTGCCCACATTGGATCTGGGGACAGGTGCATCTGATTTATGTAGGCCTTTCTCTCTTCCTTTCTCTCTCTCTCTGTCTGTTTCTCTCTTTTTCTTTCCTTCTCTCTCCTTCTTTCTTTCTCTCTCTCTTTTGTGATAAGTTTATACCACTTCCCTCTGAGGCAGGGAAGTGTGTCCCTCACACGGCCCTAGAATGAGCCATTCTCGTTCCCTGGATCTTTGGGAGTTAGAATGTGCATTACAAAGCAAATTGTGCTCTTAAAACTACCCTTTCCTTTCTGTCCCCCCCCCCTCTCATTCTCTCTTTTTAGTTCAACTCAATATATCTGAAGTCCTCATTATCCTGTGGATCAATTCTTTCAGTTACTCTAAAGAGAAATTTTCTTGTGGCATGAAACTAGCCCGAAAATATAAGTGTCTGAAATTTTTGCTTTTCTGTCTTATGTCATGCTATGTCGATAATCTAAAGGTATAGGCGCATTGTAGGGGTATGACCGTATCCCAGAAAAAAAAACAAAAAACAACAACACATGGACGGATCCAGGAATTCCGCAAAGGGAGGGCACCTTTACAAAAATTAAAGGGGGGCACATGCTCCCCCATTTTTTCCTTTTTATTTCTTTTGTGTTAACAAAAATTATAAGGGTGGCATGTGCCCAGTGCACCCCATCGGGACCTGCCACTGACACAAAATTTACCTTACCTGGCTGAGCACGAAAAAACTTTGTTGAAAAATATGTTTAAGGGCATTTTGCCATGTTGGTCATGATGCTAATGCTGAGTATAGAGATCACATCTCAATGATGCTAATGCTGAATATAATTCCACATATAGTTCAATTCAACTTTAAAACATTTAATACCAAACAAACAGAATAATAGGAATTTCAAGTTTTATCACAGTCAGACATAAGATAATGTAGCTGCAGAATTTTAGATTTTGTGTTTTCACCCCATTCATATCTCACAACTTTCCAAGCAGTTTTTACTAAAATATCTAAATATTATGGTTTTGAGATCTATGATTGAGCAACGATGTGACCTCTTTTCCCCTTTATCATGATCATTGGAAGGTTATTACAAGACCACAATGATAAATCCTGTTCTCTCATATTTCATGCCAAAAAGAACAACAAACAAAGAAAATAATTTATTGAGGGTTTGGTATGCAGTACAATGACACTTCTGAGCAATAACCCAAATTTGGGTATGTGGTTGCAACTGATATTAATGAGCAATTTGTGAAAACATGGGAAACTTTGAAATTCCTCAAACTTTCCAGTTTATGATGCAACCTCTTCCATTCCATTTGCCTGATTTTGCTCAAATTCATGAAAGCCAGCAGGAAATTAAAGGATGTGGAAAAATGTACTTTAATGATAGAAATAGCAAATGAGAAGGGTGATGATGTGCCTACGTATCATACAACAACTGACGGAAGCAGGGTCTCATAAAGTATCCATTAATCTAGGTCACCAAAACTCTTCTTAAATGCTTCATTGACAAGACCACAGCACGTCTTGTCTTGGTGCTGCAAGCTGTATTGTATCTTTGTCATCCATGGATGGATGTAAAGATGTTTGGGTATGTGGTTATACGGTATTTCCTGCAGGTAATATTATATTTCCAAACAAAGACATTCAAAAAAAAAGAAATGGGAAGGTCAAATTACTTCCTATTGTGAAAGGTGAGAAGTGGACATCCTACCAGAATTTTTTTTTGCCAGTATTTTCTCGCGGCTATCACCTCGAGCAGCTTTGAAAGACAAGGGATACATGTCATCTTCCAAACATTGTGAAATGATTGTTTATTAAACATACAACAACCACAAAAATCATTTGAGGTAATGGTCTATGGATTTGTTGTTGTTGTTGTTTATTATAAGTAATTATGTAATCCTCTGTGTATGATCGCTAGCTCTGCATGTACTTTGTGAAATGTTCGTTTCATAAAGGAGTGTGAAAAATTGGTTCTGTGGTGAAATAATATACCCTGTACTACAAGGACAATATTACATCACCTGTTGGTATGATTAATTTTGAAAAAACATGATTTTTTAATATTTTTCTATGAACAAATTCCAAATGAGATGCAAATCCCCCCTCCCCTTGTTTCCAGTCTGATACTGTGATGAAATATATACTTCCTCACCCCCAGGCCCCATTGATGGTTTCAAATGGGTTTATATCCCATTAACAAACCATCAGTTGCGTATCAGTAATACCCATTTGGCTAATTAACAAATTGAATCCCTCAGACCGTACAATGATGCCATTTGAATTGCCAGAAATGTGTCGAGTAGATGCTGTATAATGTATCACAATCTTGATAGTCGGCATATACTTGATGATGATGATGATGATGATGATGATGATGATGATGATGATGATAACAACAATAACAATAATGGTAATAATAATATTAATATTAATAATGAAAAGAATAATAGTAATAATAATAATAATAATAAGGTCTTCTTTATCGTGGGTAGCCTCTTCAGTGTTGCCACTGTTCTACCAGAGGGTCTTGCCATTACAATTTCCTTAGCGTTGCCAGGTACCCATTTGGACACTTGGGTCGAGAGGGACATTGTGTGTAAAAACATTTTGTCCAAGAACATCAGCACTGGGCAGGAATCGAACTCAGGTCCTCCGATTGGGAATCGGGAGTCTTATCCACTATGCCACATCGCCCCCATGATTTAATCTTTGTGATTGAAACTGCATTTTGTGGCACGCAAGTCACAAAAAAGACATTTGAAAATAGACTGATAGTCTTCAGGAAGGTCCAAGGTTATGATTTATTTGCACAGCAATCAGGAGCATGTTTCTCCCCCATGAAAGTTTATAATAGTTACGTTCAGACGGCAGGCCCTAACCTCGAGGTTAGGAAACCTCGAGGTTTAGCTCTTGCCCCCTAACTACGACGTGTGTCCACACGACGAATCTGAACCTCGAGGTTACGAAACCTCGAGGTTAAGCTTCTGCCCCCCCCCCCCGTAACTACGAGTGGGTCCCACTCGATGTTAAAACCACAAAACCGGCAGTTTCAGCCCACACTGCTAACAAGGCGTCTATTTATTCTTTATACCAACCCTGTCGGACTCTCTTACAGGTACTCTTTTTCTCTGTCATGGTATGCAGAGATAGCACTGCACTGATGACTTTATGTCTTTATGAAGATATTCGTCGAAAACATTTTTTTTTTTTTTTTTTTTTTTTTTTAGCGTCGGAGAAGAATATAGAATACAGTAGCGAGTTCGACATGTTCAGTTTCAGAGATCAAGCGCATGGGAAGAAAAGATGATGTTGTTTTGTCGTGCGTCATAGGCGTCATAGGTTTTTCACGTGTAGTGTATTTGTGGTGTACGTTTGGGAGGTTGACCCGGAAGCAGAGGGAAATTGTGGGGGCTGGAGTTTACGGCGAGGTCACTATTAACTTCGAGTTCGTTGTTTTTTGTGTCCACACGGTGCTTAACTACGAGTGGGGACCCCCTGCGGCTCGTGGTTAGAGCGTTAACCATAAGATTTCTCGTGGCTCGAAACATCGAGCAAACTTCGAGGTTTGCTAACTACGAGTGCGTCTTCACGGTCCCTAACTACAAGCTCTAACCTCGAAGTTTCCTAACTTCGAGGTTAAGGGCTCCCGTCTGAACGTAACTATTACCTCCACCTCATGAATGACATAATACTAGTATACACTCAAGACGTGTAGAATTAGTCCATTGTACGTACACAGAATGTGGAATGATTACATGGTGCAGTCAAACACGGCGTCATGCAACCTTTCTCGACAAACGTCAGAAAAAAGCATTTGTTTCCCATCCCCCAATTCTTTAATGAGTAATAATAGGGAGCTTTAGATTTTGACACGCGGACGTTTGAGACGACGAGTGCGCTGGACGTTCTCCTCTCCCTGCGTCGTGTGGAAAAATAGCTTTAGATTACGCTGGGACGCAACGTATAAAAAATACAATCGCGCCCCCATAAGATCAGTGCATGAAGTAGTTCTGTGCGTTGCAAACTGTGCGGACATAAAAATAGCCCAGTATGCGTAGTGAAAAACTCAGGCGACGCAAGCAAAAAATAGATTGACTTTACGCGTGCTACTGCGCACGCTCAGAACATGTTTTTTTCCATTGAACGTCCATGCGTCTAAAATCTAAAGCTCCCTAATACCTGAACAGAACTTACATCAGATCTTAAACTGATATTCCATATTGATAATGACTGTTTGTGAGAGACAGTTTTACTGTATAACATTGACTCAGTAGCCTTAAAACCATGTCCACTCGTGAATATGTTTTTCCCAGCTTATGTTGCATGCCCACATTTGTTTATATATCCATCAATTTGCAAAGTCTCCTTATTGGTGAAGCGCTCTTCAGGATTGTTTGTTCACAACTTTGTTTACCAGGGTATTCAAAATTCTTGTGTTTACACACGTATGTAAACACATTCAATAGAGTCACACAAGTATCGGCAGTTTCATTTATTTGTATTGAAACTTGTTATCCCATGCGAGCAGAGTTTCCAATATTTAGTTTGTGGTTCTGTATATTTTCTGTTGTCGTACTCGATTCCAATTGGAAATAAATTGTGGTTGATGATGATTGTTTTCTTGATAGCCAACCGTGGCAAACAAAATTCTTGAGGTTTTGAGACAATCCTGCACCAACATACGCAATCCCAACCAGCGTGACCTTGTTTACACTGGATATGAAGTGAATATTGACTAAATCTATCTATTATGATTAGTCAAATGGCTCTCAACGAGAGATGACCACAAGAATAATGCAATATTCAGGGCACAATTTGTGGAGTCATCTTCAGCACACAGTAATTCGCGTTGAATGGGCTAGTATGGACTACTGTTCTTTTGTAATACAGCCATTCTCATAGGCTGGAGCAGTTTTTCATGACTAAAAATGATAGCCTGCTTTCTCATCACCTCCCTCATGCTCTTTCTGTCACACATACAAAGTACAACATTCTCCTTCTCTGTCACACAGTGGGTGTTTTCAAGTTCATACGTGCTAGTGCTCATGCTATCTCCCAAACAACTGCCTCAAATCGAGCTCCAACACCGTCGTTCAGATTAACGCAACAATACCTATCATAATTATCGATTCCCAACACTAGGTGTAGGAATCACACCCCCACAATGTCCGTGGGAATTGCACGACGAAAAAATGATGCCGTGTGATTACAGTCAAATATTGAAAGATGTAGCCATGACTGCTTAGATGTAGACACATAATGAGGAAGACAGATTAAAATGCCACAAATTTCATCCCTTCCCTAAAACACAATTATCTTAATTTTGTTCCCAGGCTCAGATTTGCGTAGCCATGTCTAGAGTGTTTTAATGTGTACGTTACGAGGGCGACCATTGCATTATAGCATAGACTTTGCACGTAAAACATGCATCCATTACACACAAATTTACCTCTCATATACACTTGTGGGTTTATTTGTGACAGTACGTATCACATTGATTGTGCATAACACAGCCTGCAGTTTGTTTTTTTGTCTGTTCCAGGAGGGATTTGGTATGGATACTGTGTACTGACAATTGTTCCTGGTTGTTTTTACGATGAAACCCAGGGGAAGTGACTGGCACAATATGCATTTCCTGTATGGGGAAGCTGTCCAGTGTTGCTGTGTAATGTCAAAACCAGCCAGCGCTGGTGTTACGAGTTCCATATTGCTTCATCAAATGTGCCCTGGCAGAACCGGATATAAGACTATAGTTATAGATAGTAGATAATATGTGTGTGTGTGTGTGTGTGTGTGTTTTTACATGCATCTCTCTCTCTTTCTATATTCATATATGTATGCGTTTGTGCTTGTGCCTATGTATTTGTAGTTATGCAGCATATATATCAGCAATGATACCTTCATGAGACAATGTCATTCACATTGTCTTAGCATCATGTAGTTGTTGTTTTTTTAAGGCTTTTGTAGCCCTCATTAAAACCACGTATTTGAAATGGCGTAGAATATTGTGCATAAAACATATAAATGTACCCCTAGCACTGTAATATGAATTTATGCACCTGGGAGATCCGTCCTTTCACTTCCTGGTGAATGAATAGTTTTAGATGGCACTTTCTACTCGCTACTGATGTATCCACAGAACACTCTAGATTTGGAGACATGGAAAGTCATTATGCCATATAAGTATCAAATGCTATGCAAAAGGGAACAGTTTGCATTTTTTTGTTGCATATTTTGCACCATTACCATTTAAAGGGATGGTACAGTATTGGTGGAGATGAAAATTGGGCTTTAACTTTTTGCGAGATACCGAGAAAACACTTATGAAATAGTACAGAGCATACCATTTTAAGAGGAATTCAAAGTCTATTTGATGAAAATCGGGTTTGGAAAAGCTGAAACATCGAAAAACAAAATAAAACAAAACAATCGTAATAAATTGTGGGTCCCACACTTTATTAGGATCGCTCTGTTTTCGATATCTCAGCCATTTCAAAATCAATTTTCATCAAGTAAACATTGAAATTGTCATGGAATTACATGCTCTTTCATATTTCATAAGAGGTTTCTCACTATCTCACCAAAAAATGATAAAAACCTGAAGTTAAGTCTCAACCAAAATTATACGATCCCTTTAACCCAAGAAACGTTAATACTATTATTTGAAGCAGACATTTTTGCACAAGTGATTTTGTGTACTTGGCCGAGTAAGACAAATTTCACACGTTTTTGATTTCGCGAGTGGTCATGATGATGAAGCGAGCACTTCAAAGAGCTCCCGGATGCCACAGCAGTTTCAACATCTTTGGCAGAACTTACTATGGCAAAAGGTAACTGGTCCACATTATGACAGTAGATCATGCCACTGGACTAGAGAATGTGAGGAAAATTATAATACCATAACAGAAATCACCCTACAATCTATCGTCAGCGATCATCCGAACCGTCATATATGCAATTTTTGCGTAAGAATGACATTCCAAGATAATCGTGTTTGAAGATTAATCATTTTTCTATCATGATTGCTACACTTTTATGCCTGGCATTTGCAATTATTTTTGTAATACGTAAGACTTTAATTCTTACTCTAAGGTGTGATGTATTCGTCGAATTGTATTGTTAGGAATTAGGCGAGAAATCACAAGAGATCTACATGTATTTTTTTTCGGTTTGCAAAGACCGTTGTCATTTACCATGTATACGACAGTTTTGTTGATCGCGCGGACAGTACTTGCAGTCAACAAACCGTCGTATATCACTAATATATATTAAGCGCAAAGTCAGTGCGCCCGATATTCGATGGTTTGTTGACAGCGTGCACTGTGTTTGCGGTCATCCGAACTGTCATATAGGAGAGGACAGCGTATCGCTGTGTTTTAGCATGCATGCCTATGATTGGGAAATGAACAAAATGAAATGACATGACGCTATAAAAGTGATAGTTACACACACAAAAAAAACCCCATCAAATTAGAAACTGAAAATTTCACATTATGTATAACAACAGAATGTCTACTTTCGAAATGACTGAAAATCTCAAAATTGAAAATTTGATAGAAAATCGGGACATACGACGGCGCAGATGACCGCTGACGAGATATACTCTGAGATCAGAGATAAAAAATGATATTATATGTACTAACAAGCAATATACAAGCTTTTATTTCTTTTTACCGTAGTATCATGTCGTGCAAAATGTGCAAACAATTCTGCTTTTACAGTAGTACGACGTCAGTTGAGATGCTGGAACTTGAAGGCATTGTATCCCTCTCTCGTGCCCTTCTACTGTAGTCATCCATAGACACTATGAATCAATTTGCCCTTTGAAGAGTGTATAATTAGTTTCAAGGTTGCCATGTTGTTGTTTTCTTACCAAGAGGTGGCAGGTACTCATACCTTCGAGCAGGTGTAAAATGTGTATAATGATAATGTAATGTATACCGACATAGCGGTGTTTGCCCAGGGTAGCCTCCTCAGTGTTAGCACTATGCTTTCCCCCCCGGAGAGGGTCCTGCCTGTTCATTGTTACCCCGGCGTTGCCGGGCAACCATTTGTACATCTGGGTCAAGTGGAACATCATGGAGGATGAAAGCGTCTTGTCCAAGGATGTACAGTTAGGGCAAGACGGCAGACTAACAACCTCCATCACCCCCTATCCACTTTACCACAGCACTCCGACACAGCCACAGGATTTGATCATTGCCATAGAACATTGTGAACATCCAACAAGAAGACCCACATGTCCGCATCCACGATAAAAGGTTGCAGCACATTTGGCAAACTGCCACATGTGTTCTGCTGGTGCGCCGGTCTCGTCAGTTAATGAGGGATTTCAATGTCTTTTACGACATGATCGTGTCAATCAGGATGAAAATCAATTTACGCTCTTTTCATTGTGTTGTCAATAATGCATATAGTCATGTAAGCCTTGTACCATCATGTATTGTTACAGTGTAGAAATTGAAGAGGAGTCTTATTGACTGTATTGAATATAAAATATTCATACATACCTAATGTGGTTTTTACCAAGGGAGCAATAATGTGGGTAAACACTGGATATGTGAGGCTCATTTACTGAATTCTTAAGTCCAGCACCTACTATATATTATGTACTGCATGCATTGTAAACTACAGAGGACTGTGTATGTAGTCATTTATTGGTGTTTTTTTCTCAATCTAATTGCAACAGTGTATCACAAGTGTCTATTACACATACCAAACATCTAGTGTATGTATACTTAAGTTATACTTTAGTGTGTGTTACTGCTTGCATAGCAACAGGTACATTAATTGAGCTCAATTAATTTGGATGAGTGAGGGGCTGAAGGCATTTGGGATGTAACCTTTTGCTTGCACTGTGTCTGAGCATCGTGTCTCACATGCAAACGAGTGAGATGTTCAGCGCAAGAGGGGCACTATGATATGTTTGCACCTCTGACCGAGTAAAATCTCCTTGCAATGCATAACACTGAACAGAGTATTAACGCTTGTGTAGTACAGTACAAAGATGGCAGTCATTGGATTGAGTGCAATGAGGTAGTATTGTACATATATGAAGCAGAAATACTTTCATTGCAGATACTTTTCTATGTATTGCGTATTAGATGATGCAGCCATTTGAAAGGATATATTAAAGAGCATTTGAATCATTTGTCCACGAACTTACAGTATGGCTGCATAAGACTGCTGTTGAATAAGATTTTTACACACAAAATTTCATACTTATCATTTTTTTTTTTTTGGGGGGGGGGGGTGGGGGGGGGGGGGGTTAGGGGGAGGGGGACTGAAAAGAAGGGCTTTATCCTCTCCTACTGGTGTCTATAATTCATGCAGTCTGAAAATCACACATGCATGCACACACCCTCACCCCCTCCCCCCCCCCACCTTAAAAAAAAAAAAAAAGAGATAAAAAAAAAAGGGGGAAAGAGTCACACGCAATCACAGCGGCTCTCTGCACTGCCGCTTCAGTGATGAACTGAGGAGGGAGAGGGAGCCGAAGAAAAGTCTGCCTTTCGCCCAAAATGTCAAATGTCAAGCAGTGAATGTTACGGCATCTGTGCACTGTGTGTGGGGCACAACAGCAGGCATGCAATCTGTGTAGGCAAACACATGCTGTAATTTTGTTCCTCCTCCGTCCCACGGACAGCCATATGCACACACAGACAGACAGACATGCACACACTGACACACACACACACTTGCACATATGGACAGAGACAACCCATGCATTAAATGTATGATGTATAGGGATAAATGTCAGACTTATTTGAAATAATAACAGAAAGGAATGGTCTGTGTTCATGTCAGAGTCTGATGGTTATTCGCTTTTTATAGATGCTTCTCACTTTATATGTTGGACAACCCATCACGCAGTGTTCGATTGATGCACACTGTAATACACAGGCCAATGACAATGCATGCACAATCAAGTTTATTACGTAAACATGCACAGGCACCCGACTTCATTGCCTTCATGTAACAAGCTCTGCAGTCCGCACTTATGTATTTGGTGGCATGCTGCATCTTTCGGCCACTGTTTGTGTATTACCATCCCACCAGTTTTGGTCATTACATTCAAGAGTACTATAATGTGGGGGGGGGGGGGGGGGGGGAATGGCTAATTTGCACGGGCTGCACAGCAAAGAGTTTCCCCTGTCCCAGTGCAACAAATTAAACATCTTAGAGATGGTCATTAAAATGGTGTCCATGAAATGCCACATTGATTGACTTATTAACTGTAAAATGGTGTCAACTTTTAGCACTTCTGGTCTTGTTTTGCTGAATTCTAACCCAGTTTTGTTCATGTTCACTGCATTTGAGGTGGTTATTCAAGTGGGCAAAATTTTCAGTTAGATTATTCCAAAGTACTTCAGTGTATGTATCTCCTGTGAAGCCACTTGTTAGCTTCAAATCTCCCAAGAAGTAGTCACAGTGTACCTGATACGAACCTGATGCTGAAGTGTAATGTACGGTGTTTAGGCTTGTTTTTATTTTTATTCTTTTATGAAAAATGAAGAAAAGCAGATGGTTTATGCTTCAAAGAGTCACAGAGATTGCACAAGGAATGCGTTTCAGAGAAAAGCATGTGGCCCTGAGGTTGTTTATCATCATCAAAATAGTCCACTTTGAATCATTTCTCACTTGCAAAAGCACTCATAAATATATATTCCTTGATTGTGATAGATGCTACGTGAGGGTATGCCAGCTGCCTCCGTTCAGGGAACAATACCATGGTAAGAGCTCGTACAGAAATAGACTGCTTCTTTACCCAAAGATAGAAACTCATCAGGCAGACTCATTACCCCGACTTTCGATTCTCGACAAAAATCAAACATCAATGCTTAATTTCTGGAAAATTTATAGCTTTCGCCCATCGGGCATTTGCCAGGCACCCTGTAATATGCAAAGGTGATTATGCAACTTTTATGGGCATTTCAGGTTTTTTCATATCTTAAAGGACAAGTCCACCTTCATATACATGTGGATTGAGTGAATGCAACGATGTTAGTAGAACACATCATTGAAAATTTGGGGGAAATCTGACAATCCGTTCAAAACTTACGAATTTTTTAAAGTATCTGCGCAGTCACTGCTGCATGAGAAGACTACTACAGTGTCTGATGTCATATGCGTACAACGATATAAAGAAAATAAAAAGAGAATTTCACAAAACTTCACTTTTTGAATAAAGTGCACATTTCTTGAACTTGTTACTGACATATGTTAAGGGTGATATTATTCCCCCTGCCTTCTGAAAGAGAGAAGTCAAGTGTTCTTTTCTTATGCGAGAAAAGTGAAAATATGTTGAATTTTCATTATTCTGTCTTTATATCGTTGTACACATGTGACATCACAAGCTATAGTAGTCTTCTCATCCAGCCTTGAGTGAGCAGAAACTTCAAAAATTCATAACTTTTGAACGGATTGTCCGATTTTCCTCAAACTCTCACTGATGTGTTCTACTAATATTGCTGCATTCACTCAACCGACATGTCTATGAAGGTGAACTTGTCCTTTAAGAAGTGAAGAGATACAGACTTCAAATTGTATCATGATGAAAGTTCAATCAATCAATCAATTGAGAAAATTGTTGCATGCCCTTCTCCACCTTGAATTATTTTGTCAGCTGAACCCAGAAATTAGAATTATGATAAGAAGAGTCAAGTCATCCAAATCCATGTATATTTATGTTAGTGTGCTATTGATGCCAACTGAGTACTGTATGCGCTAAAATTTTGTGAAGTGTTTATTTTTCGCGAATTTCGCAAGTCAGGTGCTATTCGCGAAATTAAAATCACGCAAAAATATTAACTCTGATCCCGACATGAATATAATGTGCACGTATACATTTCTCCCCTCAGGACTGTAATCCACAATCACTATATCAACCATTCGCAAAATTGTCAGGAAGTCCCGATTCGCGAAATATTAGACTCGCAAAATATATGGCGTATACAGTATATTATGGATGTGTGTATTTTTTGGTATGTGTGTGCTATCTTTATCTTCATGATCACTTCGCAAGGGACTGTAGTTCAGTGTGAGGAATGCTACTTAAACTAGAAATCATTTTAAAACAACCGAGCAACAACCTGTCTATAACAACCACCTGCCCATAATGACCACATTGGAACCCCCAGTAAAGAGACTGCATAGCTATGAAGCCATGTATAGTGACCATCTGTATGTTGTGACCAGCGTTCACAGATTTAGTTTAGTGAAATGAAGATTAATCAACTGTCTGACATGGCAGATTAACTCTTTATGTGCCAAGATGCTTAACCTTAACTTATCATGAAATTCTCTTTTTATTTAATCACCATTCATTCAGTAATCCAGCCAAACTTGATCTGCTCGTAGACTACCAAGCCCACTCAAGCGTAGCAATGTGTCTCAGTCCTACAGGAAAGCAATGGGGACACTGTAGGTATTAGAGGGATCATAGGTAGTGTCTATTCAGTGATAATTGGTTTCCCCAGAGATGACTGTGCCAGTAGGCACAAAAAGCACTGTAGTGTGTGTGCCAGTCCTCCCTATCATATCTACATTATCGTCAGCTGAGAACCTGATGGGCGCTATCGCGTTCTAAGATTTGAGTGTAAATAAAAACGAAGAGCAATCACTTTTCATGAAATAAAAAGTTTATTTAATGAGAAGTGGGTAGGTTTATAAGCATTGTTCCTGATATAGGGTAATATAGTGCCCTTGTGGTTCTAGTTTTTAAACCCGTCGAGGATGAGTCCCGAGTATACTCGTTCAGTTGTCTATGGGAAATGCGTGTTGTAGCAAAATCAGTCCATCCTCAACGTGTTAACATTTTACTGAATATGAAACTGATTTGAAATTGATACCATAATACAGAAGAGTTTGAGCTTTGCAACATGATACTGATGACTCAGTACTCCCAAAAATTGCAATGAAGCTCTTCTGGTTCTCGGCCTACGATATAATTGTCAGAAGTCAAACTGTGGTGGCGCTACTTGATTACCGCAACAATGTGTTGACAACGGTGCGCCAGTGCACATTGGAGCACTGTTTCTATCTCCAAATTACCATAGTTTTGTAGATTTTCTCAGCAATTGTTATATGTTGGGAAAAGAAATATCAAGTCATCAGCTCTTAAAATGAATTTCTGTTGTGAGATGGCAGTGTTTTAGTCATGACAAAAAGGGCTGAATATTGGATGCGATTATTGCATAATATATGCTCTGCCCATGCGTATTGCACAGACCCGAGTAAGCTCCGCTTTACCGGAAGCACTCTAAGGGTGCGTTCGAGTGCTCTCCTAAAGCGAACTGTATCGTACCGTACCCGCGCCAGAGGAGTGCTCGAACGCTCCTAAAGTGTACCGTACCGTACTGTACCGAGCCAAAAATGGACCACTTCCCGATGTGCTCCAAAAGCGTACCAAAGTGTACCCAAAGTTCGCTGTAAAGCATGCGTGTATCATGCGCATACGTCACAATGCAAAGACATCGTTCTCTTTGTTCGGGACAGCTGCAAGTAGGTTCAAGCGCCAGGTGGATGACATTCTTGCTACAAAAATGCGCGACCTTTTCTAAAAACAACTTGTGAGGTACGCTTTCTCGACAGAGCGCTCGAACGCTTCAAATCTGGCACAGTTCGGTACGGTACGCTTTGGTTCAGTTCGCTTTGGTTCGCTTTATACGGGAGAGAGTGCTCGAACGCACCCTAAGGGTTAAGAATCAAATTCCTCCCTCCCCCTCCCTACTCCCCCTTCCTTCCCCCACCCCCCTTCCTACCCCCACCCCCTTCCTACCCCCCCCCCCCCCACACACACACACACACATACACAAGTGCGAGAATAGTCTCTGACCGGGACAAGAGTGCATCGGATGAAAAACTGCATTTATGATTATTGTTGGTTTGGGAAGAAAATCGTTGCTGGGTGATATTTTTAGCACAGGAAGGCTGTTGGTTGTGAAGTTTTTATGAGTGCTTTGGCGAGGAGCACTGGATGGACATGAGTATTAAAGCCATCGATGGCAACGAGAGGCAACCTGATATCGAATGTATGCAGGTGTTTTGGATGTTACAATTCTTGTCTCGCTAGAAAAACCTGAGCAATCTGTTCGGACAATTTAGTGTCCTGTGCTTTCTCTGTTTAACACAGAAACATGTCGCCTGTTTATCTCCATTTGCACTATTAAAGTCGTCCAGTGCACTTGTAGGTTGTCTGGTGTGCTGGTTAGAATAAAACATGCTTTAGAGTCTAAATATGAAAAGAGGTGAGCAATAGAAATCATGGTCATTATAGCCTTTGTTGATGATTATACCCCCGCCAAACGAAGTTTGAAGGGGGTATATAGGAATCAGCGGACGGTCGCGCGGTCGGGCGGTCGGTCGGGCGGTCGGGCGGTCGGTCCGTTGCAAATCTTGCGTCGCGAACTACTTCCTCAGTTTTCAACCGATTCCCATAAAACTTGGCACAGATGTGTGCCTTGGGTTGTAGATGTGCAAGACGTATTTTTTGACAGTACCCAAAAGTACGTTGCCATGGTAACGGCATATTATGGGCAAAAATGGGTACAAATCTTGCGTCGCGAACTCCTCCCACAGTTTTTGATCAATTTTTATGAAATTAGGTACAGATGTTCATCTGAATATGTTAATGTGCAAGACACATATTTCTGCAGTGGCAAAAAGTGCGTTGCCATGGTAACGGCATGTTATTGGTAAAATACAGGGCAAAATGCTTCATGGCAAAACTGCTTCATCAGTGTTCTTCCAATTCTCATGGAATTCATATTGAATGTTTGTCTTAGGATATAGGTCAGCATGACACATTTCTTGACAGTGACAAAAAGTATGTTGCCATGGTAACAGCTCACATATTATGAGCCAAAATGATGGAAAATTTTGTGTTGCAAACTACTTCCTCAGTTTTTGCCCAATTTCCATGAAACTTGGTACAGATGTGTGCCTTTGGTTGTAGATGTGCAAGACGCATTTTTTGACAGTACCCGAAAGTACGTTGCCATGGTAACGGCATATTAATGGCAGAAGATCAAGGAAAGATCTTGCGGATTTAACTACTTCCTCAGTTTTTTGACCAAAGCTTATGAAATGTTGTTTTGACCAAAACTTATGAAATGTTGTTTGGCGGGGGTATAACCAGTCGCTGTAGCGACATTTCTTTTTTAATTGTTTATGTTCTTATAGTTATCTCTATAAATTCTTAGTATATTTGTATATTTATATATCATTTCTTGATTTCTGTGTAGTCACAGTCCACCTGATGATGTCGGTATAATGAATAGTCTGACCGATGTCATTTCTTCATGTGTGTAACTTTTCAGTATAAAATTTATTTATCTTAAAATCTTTTCACTCTTACTTTCATTCCACATGAAACAGAACAATGGGGATGTATGTTTATGCTAATAAATATCTAGTATTGATATCTGTCATTTGCATTGGTATTTTTCCATTTTTTCACCTCCAAAAGGACCTATGTGGATGTCTTTTCAACATTTCATCACTAGAATAAGTGCGTTCAAGCTGAAAATATTTTTTTACATGTATAGATGTTATATTTTCTTTAAAAAAAAAAAAATTTGTTGGCTGCATGACAGTGTGTGTGCATACTTGTTTGTCAGTGCATATTGCGATTGTACGTCATATTAACCTCTCGTCTTCTGATGATATGGAAGTGTTTAAATGACAAATTTACAAAGAAGCCCAGCAAGTGGATTGTAGCTAAATACGTATATACACAAAAATAACCTGCACAGAAATCTCGATTGCATCTAATGAGCAAACATCGTCACCTTGAGAGCACAGTTCTTAATATGACCGCTTTGCCAGGCATTTGACATTTCTGCCCAAAGTGTCCGAATATGTTGTAAATTGTTTGCGCTGACCTCCCTTTTTGTAATGAATGCAGTATGAAAAATGTCAGAATATCAGTCTGCGGTATACAACATGCATCAATGTGTTTATGCCATACTGCTACAGTATTTCATGTTGCCCTGTCACCTCATTTCGTGGCAGTTGTATGCCCTCGACAAGCAATTTCGAAAAATGAAACCTTGTCTTCTCACACGCATATCAGAGACTTGAAAATGAAAGACAGGATGTAATCAACAAGTTCCTATTATTCAGCCTGCCGACTGACACAATGAGATCGAGTCATTTAATGACATTCCGAAATCAGTTCTCTATATATATCTATGAATAGGAAGAGAAGTAGACGTACATGTAGGATGCTAAGCCAAAAGATTACTTCAAGCTAGTTTAAAGGCTTAGTTTGGTAGGTTAAAGTTTAAGGGGACAACTCAAGCATCATGCATGCCATATCAATTGAACCATGAGTGTGATGTAACATATGTCTCTGAAAGTAAAAGCAGCATACTTGGGAACAATATCTGGCACCCACCTTGCGATGGTAGAGAATACATCTTGGTTGTCTATGTGTCCTTCCCAACTAGGTCTGATCTGAATCTGTTTCAACTTTAGGTTCATTGTTTGGCTTGCTGTAGCTCCCATGTTAGTGAAGGGCTCTGAACCCCTAACACTGATCGCACATTAGTTTTTGCACTGGAAACTAATATCATGTTTTGTCATTGACCACTACATCCTGGGTTTGCAAACAGAAGAGTGAAGATCACGTATCGACTGTTTGTTTGTTTTTTGTTTTGTTTTTTTAGAGTAGAGTTTATTTGTTTTTGAATTGTATTTTGTTTGTTTGTTTTTTCTCGTATTCTGGCCTTTGCAATATGTATGTACTCCACACTGGCAGTGTAAAAGCCTCTCAGAATTCTTTTGATAATACATATTGGCGTGATCGAGTTGCGTATGTGCAGCTCAACCTCATGCCTTGGGATATGTTTTTACATGGCAAGATTGGGGCCTGGGGGTATTGTTTGGCCTTTCTCTTTCAATATTCCCCCTTTGGTGATAATGATGAGATGCTGTATCTCTGGTTACTCATGGCAGTAGGCGGGTTAAAGACATATAAAGAAGAAAAGACATGCTAGCAGGTCACTCACCGCCCCCCCCCCCCCCCCCCCCACACACACACACACACTGATCGAGGCATTGGGAGGGAGGGCTTGGGTCTCCAACATTGGTTGGCACCAATCTAGAGGCGAAAACGGCAAGCAAGCGTGGCGGAGAGCGAATTTCATGTGTGCTCTGAAAACAACTGGCGTGTTTTTAAAGGCGGAAAAATGTGCCAGCCATGCACAGCAAAGAGGGACACTTCGAAACGAAAGCTACTGAGGCGTGACATTGTTGTTTCCCTCCAGCCAACGGGGGTGTATTCACTCTCGAGGTATTGTCAGTACATCCCATCTCACTCTCCTCTACAATCTTTCCTCAGGAATCAGGCTGTAATCATTGTCACTGGGATGAGCATGCTGAACTAAAGAGCTTCAAGGCTCCATATTCTTCAAGTATTTGCATTTGAGGGGATCTGTTGCTGTAATTAAAGACAGAAAGGAAGGTATTGGCAATTTTTAGTGAAATATTTCACAATGTGTGCATATTAGAGGCATTATAGTTAGCTTTGTCCTCCTGTCTCTGGTTACCTCTTTGCACAATTCATTCATTCACAATATGTCCATCGTTCTTTCTTCCTCCTCTCCGTGATTATAAATGAGCGATGAACAAAAGTTTGTTCATTATGGATTTCAACCCGTTGTGGTGTCATTACAGACTGCAGTTTACCACTTGATTTTACTTTGCACAAAGAATTAATTCTAATGTTGGCTTATGTTGATTTTGCTGAATTAAAAACAAAACAAAAGAAGAATCAAAAGTCAGTTTGTGTGATGGACTTGAGCTACACAATAACAGCACTGGTGGACGTGTACAGCAGAAGCAATGTATATTGAGTATTATGTGGGCAATGCATGATAATTTGCAGAAATCATCAACCTTCTTAGATAATAGCTCTATTCAGAATTAATACCTTTCCGCAAAATGAATGTACATAATAGCATCATGCTTTACCGACAGATCCTTGATTTAATTACATCATGCCTGCTTAGACCTCATCCTTGCGTATGTGTGTGTGTATATGACAAACATAAAGACTTGCACCTGTAATGAATGTGCAAGCATCTGCATTATATTATTAGTCTTGTGTGCAGACTTTCATTCCTACCTGTTGATTAGCGGTAACCTTTTCCATCGTGCTTGCTGTGCAGGGACATGCGGTTTATGACAATGCAGTAATTAATTCTCAGTGTCTGCTGTCAATGCACTATGACAGAGGCTTTTTTTTTTTTTTTTTTTTTTTTTTTTAACTGGAATGTGTGATAGTCTAGTAGTTCAAGATTTGTTTTCCCCCCAATAAGTCTTTCTCAAAGTGACTCTCATAGTATGGTCTATGTTATACTAGTATATCATATTATCATCTCGTGCACTGCTGTGAAGTTAACCTGTTGAGGAGAGACTGATTTTGCTATAACACGCATTTCCCATAGACACCTGTCCGAGTAGTCTTGGGACTCGTCTTCAACAGGTTAAGTGCATGGGGAAGAAGTTTGCATTGCTTCAGTTGTCCAGGATCAAAGTTTCCTTTTACTTTTATAAGGGTAGTTTTATGTACACACCAAGGGAAGACCCATGATATATGTGCTTAATTTCTTCTTCAGGACATGTGTTGATCTTCATTCTCAATTTTGTTATAGTTTTGTCATTTTATGTCTTATACTGTAAATAGGAATATCACATTTATGTATGACAAAGTATATGTGTATATGTACAGATATATTCCTCATTATTATGTGTATACACCCTTGTATGTATAATTATGTTATATAATGTATATGAAAGTATTAGGTATACATCATGTTTTGTTGCATTCAGGTCCATTTGTTGAGAATGTCAAATCTTCTTATAAATTCAAGCATTAAGCTCTATACAGTACCAGTCTCCTCTCTCTGCAAATTCGCGGAAGGTTTTCCAACCTCTCTTAGAATATCGTTGCTATGTTTCTCTCCCATATCTCTTTTATTTTATTTTCTTCTCTGTCTCTCTCTGCTAAAACTGATGCCTGCATTACAAAGTCCACTTTTGTGCAATGTATTCCCCTGGCGTCGTATCTTTGTAGCCTTTTCTTTGGGAGCCGGGTGGGACTGTTGAGTTGAAAATGCTAATGCACACGTCCAAAAGCTTTTATCACTGAATGCAAGACCAATATCCTCGCATGGTGGAATTGACTCAGAATCTCTCAGCCCCAACATAAAGCCACTGTTGTGGTGCATCTGTAATTCGGTTATGCTAATTGGGTCCTTCTTTCCCTCTTTGTTTCGTGTGGTGCAGTGTTGAGGTAGGGAAAAACATCATTGATGAGTGAAAATGCATTTGACAGCAGACATTGTCGTACATGCAAGTGTTTTTCTTCGCTGGGGAAAGATTGAAAGTGAAGAAAGTGATCTGATGCATCTTTGAAGTGAAGCCAAATGTGCCGCAGCGTTATCAGCGTGCGCTAGAAAGCCATGACTACAGATGATACCAGATAGTGGTTGATTGTTTCTAGGGAGTGGATGTCCCCAGGTTTAACCTCTTGTGTTGTGCTCTAACAGCATTATGGATGGAAAGGTGACACTTGTAGTCGAGGAACGTCCACTGCAATGCAGGAAGATAGTATTTTAATTCAGTGGTCATCACTTATTCAAAGGCCTCGTAGGACAAGGTGGCTTTTGAAACGAAGAAAACTGCTCTACTTTATCACATTGAGACTGTATGAAATTTATCACATTGTTCAGTCATTATTTTGAAATTGCATTCAAGTGGGGATGATCCGGAAAACCAAACTGATCGTAATGATGGCCATGATAATGATGCTGGATCGGTGAAGACAGTGACAATCAAAATAAATCATTCCTTGGGCATTTAATCTAGTGTGGAATAGACATTCCAATGTGTGATATATACCAGAAAGATGGCCAACATGGCATTAATACAATGTGCATTGAGTAAAACGTTATGTGTGGAAGTTGTTTTTGTACCCCCAGAACAGATGGGGAGGAAAGTAAGCTGTGTTTGACTCTGGCATAAATGAAGAAAGCATTGCCAAGTAGTCTGAAGAGCTTAAGTCCTCCGTTGCAACCACAGGTTTGCAGCATGGTATGTTACAGGTGTACATGCCAGTATTTCCATGCTGTAGTTTGCTCTGAAAATGCACACTAGAGCCATTTGTCAGGAGATCTCAGAGGCGCAGAAATTATGTCACTCATATGAGTTTATTGGCATCAGCCTGTATCATTTAATCATGATAATGCACATTGTCGATTGATTGCGCGCTCTTCATGTGGCCTTGCTTTTTTACTGCACGCCATGCGCTCTGCTTGGGTGTGAAGGTACATGTGGGGATGTCTGTGACAAGGACTATTTACTGAGTGCTGATGGCGCTAACACTTCATTACTAAGATCCCATAGCGAGTAGCCAGTATCTAGCTGCCCATTCGATGAGTGTGCCACCAGGGTTTCATGGCAGCTGTGCGTTGCCATGGAAACAGGATGCTCAGAATAGGAACTGGCAATACCAGGTGCATTGTTCAAGTGGGCTCTCCATTAAGCTGTGCTTGCCAACAATGCACCTTCACTTACACAATCTGCTATTGAGGATGCTAATTGCCTGATACCTGTTATTTAAGTGCAGTGAAATACATCGCCACACTTGCTCCTGTCGGGATCTCAAATTTGTGTTCAGTTAAGAAAATGTGTGAACCAATGTACTAGAACAATGAAACAAATTCACCATTTTAACAAATCAACTGTGAACATTTGTTGTCTTTTTTAACTTTTCTATTCAAGAGTCAAGCAGATTAAATATATGAGAGAGTCTGTTTCCATTTTTGTTTTAGCCTTTAACATTGATTAATTTCAGATCTCTACAGGGTTATACTCAATGTGTTGATATCTTCATAAGATATCAAATTATCACATCATGTAGGGAAAGCCCAAAACTGTGTCTTTCAATTTAGCCTTCATGCAGAATTAGAAATGCATGATGAAAGTATGAAAGTGAAGTGAACCTAAAATCTCTTTTCATATGCATATATATTTAGAAATGCACTTAATAACTAATATACTCTTGATATTTTACTATGCATCAGACTTTCTGTACAATATTCATGTCAGGATGATTAAAAATTCAGATGTCAGAATGTGAATAGATGGACCAGAATACACTTTCTGGCAATGGAATAGATTCGTGGTAGCTTGACATTTATCAGCAAGCAAGGGAAAAAGTAGTTTCATTCCATTTGATTGAGTGTGTGTATACCTGTTGCAAAATCTTTTTCCCAGTTTTAGATAAGTGACAATCTTCTTGCACTTTGTCCAATTTGTCAATTATCTGTGGAGATGGGATGTTCTTTAAATGTTGATGATATCAGATGTAAAAGCTTACAGTCCTCCTCAAAAAGACAAAAAACAAAAAACAAATAGATAACAGAACACAATTTTCTGTGGATTAGCCAGGCCAGACCAAATCCATATTCATTGAAATGTATATCTTAACCTCTTTCCTGGCTACGCTCAGATACTTCCCCAAAATGTCAAAATACGGCATCTCACTGTAAGCCCCTAATCCCGAATCTCTAGTGGTGAGGACATATTTGCAGCATACTTTGATGACGTCATGCTGTGATTTCTTCCTCTCCCCTCCTCCCCTCCCCCCCCCCCCCCGCATCATGTAACCGTAAGGAGGACAAGGAGGAACACAGTAATGGGTGTGGCCGAGCTAGGAAAAATCTTCAAAGAGGGGGGGGATGATGATAAGAGGGACGTGGGGATGAAAAGGTGTGATCTGAAGGCAGATGTGGAGACAACAGAGAAAGATAGAAGAGACCGAAGTGTCTAGATGAACAACATCCAGTTAGAAGCTACTGGATAGTTACTGTACCATATTTTTTTTTCTTTTCTTTTATGTTTTCTTTTTTGGAATGCTTTTCTTGGCAGATTTTTGAACAACATCATCACATTTTTCAAGCTTTAGGAGAAGTATTGATTCACTCTTTTGTAGAAATTGTCTCCTCTTCAGTTCAGAGACAAAAGTTGAGGTTGGGTAGTCAGTTGTCTGGATTGGAATGACCTGTGGATATGCTTGTGATGAGAGCAGCTACACCACCAGAATATTGCCTGCTCATAGCAGAACGTTCTGTGCTCTGGTGTGGCTTGAACATAAAGTCATTTGAGATTGGAAACGCAGGAGAATGCTTCGGTAGGGAAGGGATATAATCTAACAGCAAGCACCAGCTTATTCTGCAGAATTCTAGGGCTCGGGCTTGAAAGCAGGTACGTGTGCATTAAATCATGTAAACTTCAATCATGTACGGGCATTATAATGGAGTGCGTAGTTCCCGATCCAAAGTGCTGTCGGGGGAGCGGTGCCCATCAATATTTTTCGCGTACTTGGGAGATCATTCATATTGCAACAGTGTCGGCTAATGGGTAATGGGCAAACTGCAGTTATGTGCGTGCGAGGTGTGCGTGTGTGTGTGTCGCTATCTCTGTCAGTGTGTCTGGTGTCTTGTGTGTGTGTGTGTGTGTGTGTGTGTGTGTGTGTGTGTGTGTGTGTGTGTGTGTGTGTGTGTGTGTGTGTGTGTGTGTGTGTCAGTAGTATAAGAGCAGAAGAAAATGTGGAGCATGAATATGAGACGGGACTGAAGGGAGGTTTTCGGATGGCAGACGACGTGGTCTTATCACTGCCCCTGCCCCCGTGGTATGGGCATAAACACTCATTTCTTACCCTCACCATCTCACTTGAGTTTTTTTAGTTCTTGTTTTTGTTTTTCTTGCCACAGCTTGCTTTGGCCCACATCTCTAACCAGCCGACTTCTTCCCTTTTCTCCTTCGATGCTTCTGGAGAGGGAGCTAATCATAAATTTCATTATGGGTGCAGACGAGACCGATGAATATTAAAGCCCTCCCAAAGGGCAGGTAGCTATCTTCTTTGCCAAAGATTTATTAATTCACATACATTTGGTCGATTCCAAAGTATGAAATGTCAACGGGGTGCTGCGTATCATAACGTATGTGAGCCGTGTGCCCCAGCCAGTGTGTGTGTGTTTGCAAAGAGTGTATATGTCTGTGTGTGCCTGCGTCTGTCTGTGTGTGTGTGTATATGTGTGTATGTGGGTGGTTATGTGTGAGTGAGTGTGTATGTGTGTGTATATATGTATGTGTGTGAGTGTTGGTGCGTGGGCATACATCTGGTCTTTATTGGCGATGTTGGCGACTGGGTTACTAGGGTGGATGCTTGTATGTATGTCTGTTTGTTTCTCTCCTCATTTGTCTGGGGTTACAGCAGCTTGAATGCATATATGGAGTTGAGAGATACTAACCATCCAGTCTGCATGTGCTCTGCATTACCGTGACAGAGGCTAGTGGTTTGTGTTCATTGTCCACACATGATAATGTCCGCCTATGTGCACCACCTGTCCACACATTCATGCAGCAATTACTGTCTGCAATAGGTGTGAATGTTGTTCACATTCCATCCCTGCCTTGCAACAAAGATATTAATAGCCAAATCTGTGTCATTTTCACAAGCTCTTTATGAGCTGTTTTCCAACATTTTGTTTTACTTTACATTCAATCAGGGAACCATAATGTCTTGTCATCACTCAGCTTCCTTTAAGAAATAGAATTATTGAAAAAAGAAGCAAAAAAGAGAAAAGGGTGCTCTAACTAAACAATATTAGGTTTCCATGTCTTAAAATGCTTCGAAAGGACATCATGCAGTGTGCTAGTAGATTTTAAAAATGGTAATTCTTTGTCATGTAATTGGTGCATCTTTGTATAAATTGTTGTGCCGCAGTATGTTGCATCAGTGACAGACACCACTTTCAAAGTATAAGTTATGAAGAAAAGAAACTGCACTTCGGGTAAATAAGTTGATAAACTATTAATTTTTCTCAACAAGAGTATCAACTTAAAAAATAGCCCATCCATGTGCCTGTAAAAATGACAAAATGTCTTCTGTGCCCCTCTTGCAGTCTTGCAAGTTGAAAGAAAGATGCGGAAGGAATTTTGTTTAGGGTCAGTTTTCTTTCCTAATTGTGAACCATTGAATTGTTTTTGCTACATGCATGCTTTCTTGAGGTGCTACTTTTGGTTTCTGATACCACCTCTGGTCACTAAGAAGGGAGCCTACATGAAGTGTACTAGTATTCATGAGTGACAGTGGGTGATTGTAAGTCATTAGATTTGCAGCAATGCAAAATTGGTGTAAAATTGTGTATGGCATCTGAATAAAAATGTGATGAAATAGGAGCAGTATCATCTTTGAAATTATGTGGTGCAAAGAAGAATTACCTCACCCTTCAGTAGCTAGAGTTATGCAGAAGAAATAAAAAAAAAATGTATGGATGCTACCACATGGAGTTCATCATTCTTTCCCTGAAAATCCTAAGCCTACCCCCGAGTCTAAATATGCTTGTTTGCACAGAAAGCGCTGACATTAACTTGTGCAAACAGCGCGGCAAGAATTCCTCATGCAAAGGTTACTTTGGTCATTAAGGGAACAATAGTAGGCGTAGTAACTGGCATTGCATCGCTGCGAGCTGACTCAGGGACTCTAGAGACGAATTAGCGATGTGCAATCAAGGTCCTTTTCTCATTTCGTCTCCTTTTTTTTTAATGGAGGTATAAGAAACAAAACAAAAAATGGAAATTCCAGCTCTAATAACACAGAAGACACTATGATATGAAATATGCATCAATGTTTGATTACTTTACACTTGTCATGCTAGGAATGCATGTCTGGCATGCGGTACAGATTTTTTAAAGATGTGTTGTATGAATATAATGATAAAGATTACATACACACACACGAGGGGGTATGGGGAGGGATACAAACATATATTGATATATATGTTAATTAATTTGTAGTCCATGTGTTGGTCAAACAATATCAATAGCAGAAAAAAAAAGAAAAGAAAAAAAAAACTCCTCCAGAAACTAAACATGCTGTACACCAATAGTTTATATGTTCAATACACAAATTTTGGGGCACCTTGTCCTTTGTCAAGTGATTCACAAACAAGGTGATTTCTGGGCAAGGTGGCCAAAAATTTGTGTCTTGAAAATAGATTGTTGGTATTCAAGCATAATAAGTTTCCGGAGGAATTATTTTGTTCTCCTGCTATTTGGTAAATCACTCACTGTTTAGGATGTAGTATTGATGATAATTAGATGATAGTAATGGTCATTTGATATCAAAGGAAAAGGGAGAGGTGAAACTTATGGTGGTCAAATACTGCACAAGTGACAAGTTTTGCTCCAGATAGGCTGCTTGGTAGGAGCAAGAGTGAACTCATTTTCTGTACATCATCATTTATTGATGTGTCAAAAGCTGACGTAAATCACTCTGCATGCAGTTCCTGCTTGTATGTCCTCTATACTTAAAAACAAGTACAATCTGTAAGGTGTTTTTTTTTTCTTTTATTGTAACCTGTAACATATAAACTTAGTGTTAAACAAAGATCTAATCGTAAATAGATTAGGATGTATATGATATTGATTTTTGAATGATCCACATTTTACAAGCTCGGCTTTTTAGTAGATCACTCTTTTCCATCGCTGTATTTATTTATTTTTTTGTCACCATTGCAAAGTATGCATTGTGTCTATGCATTCATTTGTGCATTTTGTATTAAACTTTGTGATTTATAGGTTTTTTTTTTTAAATTGTGAACAATATGATTTATTAAAGTGTCTGTATATTTTGTATTTGTATTATCTTTTGTTGTTGAATGGAAATGAAGAACAATGGAATGGAATGGAATTGAATTGAATTGAATTGAATTGAATTGAATTGAAGTGAATTGAATTGAAGTTAATTGAACTGCTTGCAAAATTATTCATAAATGCATTTCCATGTATGACTTTTGCTTAGGTCTGTGGCACAGTTAACGACAAAGCTGGCTAATGTTATGTTTTCAAGTGTGTTCACATGAGAAGAGATAGAGATTAGTCGGTATAACCAACACATTTTTAGCAGCTTGTTTACCACCTGTGTGTGCACCCCATAGAGATATATACTAAGAACACTAGAGGGCGGACTCCGTAAAATCCCTGTGACCGATAGAAGGAGGCGTTCGCCATTTTGGTCCGGGCGAATTTCAACTAGCGACCGTACCGATAACGTGTAGCGCTAACGGAGCATGCAGGGAGATCGACGACGGGATGCAACGGCAGTAGGCTAGCATCTATGCCAAGGTCTCCATCGGAGTTTGGAAATCGAAAATGTACCTAAATTCGCAAATTCTACTTAAAGTAGCATAGATCTATGTTGCAAAATGCCTCAACGGGTTCATGTGCTTCTTTTGGATGTAGAAACAGGAGAAAAGAAGGGGAGCGGAGTTTCCTTTCACAAGTAACTAAAATTACATTTATAGTGTGTGTTAAACAGATTGATTCAAGACACAAAAGAAAAGAAAAAGAAAAGAAAAGGTCTTGCAAAATTCGTCAGGGGCACTCCGCCCTCCCTCAGCTATTCTCGATCTATTGCTACTATATAGATAGCTAATACAGTACATAATTATGCAAGGTCGGCGGAATGGGGGGGGGGGGGGGCATTTGCCCCATTTCCAAAAAAAAAAACCCTCCCCTTTTAAGTTTAAAAAGTGCTCATTTCTAAGTGCCCTATTTGGCCCTTGAGCCCCCCCCCCCCCCCCCAAAAAAAAAAAAAAAAAAAATTGTTCCTCCACCCTTTGCTATACTAGCAGTTAATTTCACTAAGATAGAGTGAGAAAAGCTCAGAATACATAATATTTATTATGCCTGGTGACAGGACATATGCTCCGGCATTGATATCTTTCTGAAAATAGAATTAGCATCATGGGTCTGATTGGGCTTTTGGTTAAGGCAGGGCGGAGGATTAGAATTAGGGTTAGGTGTTATGATTTGGGTTAGGGTTTATGTAAGCTTCAACATTAGCATTTCGAGCTTGAACATAATATGTCATGAAACCAATATGCCTACACTTACTTATAAAAATGATTTATTTCATTTCCATCACCACCACCAAAAAAAAAAAATAGAAATACAATGAAACACTCGTATGTATACACAGATAGGACTATAGAATGCAGTTCCCTCATACAGAAAAAATATAATTGCAAAAAAAAAATACAAAAATTTACGCAGTATACTGTATCACAAGGGCATCCGGCTGTCTAGAGACCAAGAGAACCCTTTGTTTTGCATGGACCATGGTCGTGTTGGTCGGCTTGAAAGTATTACCTCGTTGAGAATAAAGTAAAATTTTGTTTGATTTTCATTTTCTTTACCACTCATAATAAGAGATTGCTAGCAACTTAAATTTTTGAGTTGTTTCCTTCTCTCATCTCCGACCCCCTCAACTTCTTGCTGAAAGCCAATACGTGTTTGAGCGCTTGTGGTATACGTGTTCACGCGTCCACCACTACTACGCTGCCCGGACGCGATGTTTGTTTTTGCCCGGACAAAGATGGCGCGCGGCCTCTTCATCTCGGCACACCAGCACTGCGTACGTGCCACACGCAGTCCGCGCTCTAGTATATTATTAGTATACATCTCTATGGTGCACCCTTATCAGGTTCTGTGTCATAAAAATGACAACAGTGCATCAACATCTACCTTAGATTACCACCCAGTTAACCAGTAGAGGGCGGTTTGGTGTTGCTGTAACATGCATTTCCCATAGACGGTTGCCCGAGTATACTCGAGACTCGTCCTCAATGGGTTAATTTCTGTCTTTCTCTGTTCAAAGAGAAGTAGATCCTAGTTGACCCATTCTATTTTTTTTTCTTTTGGTATGCCTGCATTATATTTTGCCATCTGCATAAGAGGTTGATACACACATTTGATTTGATTTTGATTTTGATTTATTTCAACATCGCAAAAAAACCTGCCAATCAGCTCTAAAGCTGCTTTTCAGCAAGGCCATGCATGAGAATAAACAAAACTTAACCATACATAAACAATATAACAGGTACAAAAAGAAGAGAAAATAATTGATTAAACTGATTTAATTATGAATGTACAGACCAAAAGGAAAAAAGGATTGAAAATGTGATTTTTCTTTGCCAGCAGCTTTAGTATTGGTCAGCAATTGCAGAAACAGATTTAATTTTTCTTGGCATAATTGATTTTCACTTTTACTGTGACACGCCGTACATTTAACGATTCTAAGATTTCACGGATTAGGACATCCCGACATTTTAGTGAGTGGTTAGATTCACTATCATGGAGTTCACCAATGCACAAGGATATATACACGTGCATGCAACATTTATGACGAGATCAGACTTAACATTGTTGCTCATTTTTAGATATGTGAATAGCACCAAACTTACAAAATTTGTGAAAACAAAGACCCTGTAAAATGTATGATGTATGAAGTAGTTCTTGTAAATTTCTCATCTTAATGGATGGAAATACAGAGAGAGAGAGAGAGAGAGAGAGAGAGAGGATTTTGATGTTGTGTGCAGAAAGTGTATGCTCACTGGACACTGAATTTCATGCTAATATTGTCTTCTGGATAGCAGCGCATGCAAGTAACCCAGCCATGTGTCAGGGCCATGTCATGTCTGACAGTCCTTTAGAGGAATCCACATTTAACAAACTTAGTACTTTTTGGTGGGTCCCTCCATAGTTGGCAGAACACACGCACACACATAATGTCAACTATTTTCAAGCCTTATATACAGTATGATTTTATGTGATCAAATGATGCTCTCGGCAAAGTATTGCATTCATTATCTGTATACATTTACTTGATGTATCTTGAAAACTGAAATAAATACTGTAAAACGAGGAATGTTCGCATGCATTTTAAATTTTGCAAATTTCGCGAGCGGCAACATTCACGAAATTAAAATGCACGCAAAAGTTCTTGCCTACACAATATGCACTGGATGCCAGCGGCAAGTCGCGAAAATTTCATGCTGCGAGAAAGGCCGTCGGCTCCAATTCGTGAAATTTTCATGCCGCGAATATATCGTGTTTTACAGTAGTCAAATTGAATCAAGTTAATGGAATGTATAGCCGTATGTGTTGTGAAAAGATATTTTGGTTAATCAGATCATACTGAGCATAGATCTCTTTTCCCCCTGGACATATACAGCTCGGCTGTTTTTTGTCAGGTGAGGATAGTGATGTGGGATGAAGTACAGGTGGTTGCTTTTGACATTTAATCTTGTGGAATGCTGACATCTTTGAAAGTGGTATTCCTCATTACTGCATGTTTGCCTCTCTTATAAAGAAGCTACTATTGCTAAAAAAGATATCTGTTTTCATTCCCTCTGTATCTTCAAGATTACAACCTTATCATCACTTGTTTGTGAATGTATAATTTTTTTTCCAGTTACATGATATTATTAGTAATATTTAGAAAAAACCCCCAATTATGTTTATGCGTTCACTTAGAAATATAAATTTTTGGTTCAAATTGTGTTGGGAAGTATGCATATGTGTATGTTTATTTTTAAAAGGATCGTATAATTTTGGTTGAGACCTAATTTCAGGTTTCTAACATTTTTTTGGTGAGATATTGAGAAACCTCTTATGAAACATGAAAGAGCATGTAATTCCATGAGGAATTCAACGTTTATTTGATGAAAATTGGTTTTGAAATGGCTGAGATATCCAAAACAGAGTGATTCTAATAAGTGTGGGAACCACACTTTATTACGATCGCTTTGTTTTACTTTGTTTTTTGATGTTTCAGTCATTCCAAACCCGATTTTCATCAAATAAACTTTGAATTCCTCTTAAATTGGTATGCTCTGTACTATATTTCATAAGTGTTTTCTTGGTATCTCGCAAAAAGTTAAAAGCCCAATTCTCATCTCCACCAATACTGTAGCATCCCTCTAATGCAGAACTCACCTAGAATAGAAACAAATCAAATTTGAGCATTTTATTGCCAATAAAAGAATCTACGATTTTTGTGTATCATCATCAAGTATGTTGGCATGGAAACTCTGTATTTAATCCCTTTGCACATCTTTCTCGCTCCGTTTTTGCCACAGAACCGCCAAAGGAGAAGGTATTCAGAGTGCGTGAAAATGCCATGCACAAAAGGCGAGGGGCGGTCAGGCGGAGAGTCCACCAGGTCAACGGCCACAAGTTCATGTCCACATTTCTGCGCCAGCCAACATTCTGCTCACACTGCAATGACTTTATCTGGTGAGTGGGTCACTACATTTTGCTTTGTTCCAATCTCTATTTTTTATAATGTTTCTCTCTCTTTTTTTTAATGATTTGTTGTTGTTGTTATATTGACGGCTAAGAGCCAGAAGGTCATTGTCACAATTTTAGGGGGTATTGAGTTATTGGTATCACGTTGTAGAGCTTGATCTCCTCTACACTATGGGGGCAATTTTAGATTATTTTGATTTTCAGTGAAGTGTTGGAAAGCAAAACCACAAGGGCACTATTTTACCCAATATTTGGAACAATGCTTATGAATCTGCCACTTTTGATTAAATAAACTTTTTAATGAAATCAGTAAATTTATTTCATCATAATTAATTGCTTTGCTTTTATTTCCGCTCAAATCTTAGAATGCGATAGCGCCCTTCTTGCTCTCAGCTGACAATGTGTTTGTTTTGCCGTTGAGTTGGAGATGAGGATTGAAAGATGCGTGTTCAGAAAAAGTTGTGATTTGACCATGACTAGTGATGTAATGTTGACTTGATCGAGTGTAACAAAGCAGTAAGTCATCAAAATAGATTTTTAAGGCTTTGATATTGCGTGATATCCAAAGGTGTTTGATATCTATTGTAGAAGTGCTCTCTGCTCTAAAGGAGCAAGGAACCACATCTCCATATAACCTTGTCATTTCATTATGATCCAAATTTTCTCTTAACAAAGTGGTGCAAGAGAAAAAAAAATTTGTTGTTTACAAAAACCTGGGCTTAGTTTCTGTAGCATAACTTTGGTTTTGTTGGTGGTACGATGCAAGCTTGTTCAACCCCTCTCGTTACAAAAGCATTTTCTGCAAGATGTTCGCCAGATATTTTTGCCCCGAGCAAACTTGCCAAAGCATGGCTCATTAATTTGAGCAGCGACAAAGGCTTTCAGTATATACCTGGCCCGAGTCTTATTGTTTCTTGACAAAGGGGGAAAAAATCCACCCATGGCCCTCTTTGGAAGCAGAGAGGGCATGATCAAATGCTAGCATTCAGCAAAATAATTCCTGATCCATTAGCAGCTTCTCTCTGCCCGATACCCCTGTAGTGATTTTTTTTTTTGCTGAAATCCTTACCTTTGGGATTGTCGTAGGAGCAATACTTTCCCCTCTTAACCTGTCTCTCGTCATCACTCTCTCAGACCTTCTTGTATCGATGCTCGTCATCACCATCCATGTTTCTCTCCTTTTCTCCATCTTTCCTCTTCTCCTCTCCCTCTTCATCTTCTTCCTTTGTTACTCCTTTTCCATTTCTTCCTGCGCTTCTTCCTTCATTCCCTCCTTGTCTCTTCTCTCCATCATGCCTCCATTTTCCTGTCCTCTCCTTCCCTCCTTTCCTACTTTCCTTCTACTGCTCCTTCTCTTCTCCCTTCCTTCTCTCCTCCCTTCCTTTATACCTTCCTTCTTTCCCTGCTCTTTTCCTTCTCTCTCCTGCCCTCTGTCCCCCCTTCCCGCCTCCCAACTTTCCTTCTTCCCCACATCCCTACCTCCCCTCCATCCTTTCTTTACTCTTCCCTCCTTGGTTCCCTCCTCCCCTCTTCTCTACCTTTCCCAATTCTCCCCTCCTTCCCTTCTCCATTCTTTCCTTCGTCACCTTCCGTTCTCTGCTCCTTGCCCTTTCCCTTCTTCCCTCTTTCCTCCCTCTCTTCCTTCCCTCCTCCCCTCTTCCCTATCTCACTATCTTTCCTCTATCCCTCCTTTTTTCTTTCTTCCTTTTCTCTTCCCTCTTATCTTCCACTCCACCTTTTCTCATTTTCTCTTCCCTCATTCTCACCTTTCCTATTTCCCCTTCTTCATTCCTTCATTGTTCTTCTCTCGATCCCTTCTCTGCTTGTTGCCACTTGCCTGCTTCCACCATCCCCACCGCCCCTCCTTCCCTCCCCCTCTCCCTCTCGTCTCCTCTGTGCTTCCTCTCCTCTCCCCCTACATCTTCTCCTGTTCTCCTCCTTCCCATTCCCCATCCCCCCTTCTCTCACCCCCACCTCCTACCTCCCTACATATACCTCCTCTCCTCCCCTCACCACCAACCTGTCCTTTCCATTTTTTCATAGCCATGGATTGAGAGTTGGTTGAACATCATAATATTGCATATCATCATCTAAGGCTCGACTGATATACCATTTGTACATGCCATATTCCTGAAGGATAAATTACTTTCAATGAGCTACCTTTGCCATATTCCAGAAGGACAAATTACTGGCAATGAGCTACATGTAACCAGTGAAAAAGTGATAACCCCCCCCCCCCCCCCCCACACACACACAAACCACAGACCAGCATGTATGCGGGTTTCTTTAGCCAGGTTATTTTCAATTTCACAATCCATATTAATGTCAGATGAAATGTTCACCAGCGTACCCAATCACCTCCATGCATAATGAATGAGAAATTGCTGAGTGATTGCTGATATCTATTCACACCCCATCTTGCTGCACAGCAGGTCTGCAGCTATTATGTGGTACAAAAGGAGTCAGCCATAGAATTAACTTCCTTTGTATGGAGATTAAACAAAAAATGTAAATGAGTTTGTTGGGGTGTCAATCATTCATGTCATACAAGCATTCTGAAACAAGAAAGTGACTTGGCCATATAGTAGATTTAAAGGGGCATTCCAGACGATTTTCATAATTTCTCATCATGTAGTACATAAATCAACAACTCCATGTATAGATTCGTGGAATCTATTGTGGTTCTTGAGCAGAGAAACAATACTTTGAAAAATCTTTAACAAATTACACTGAACAAGGACGATGACATAGGAGGTTCACATATTTCAGAAATGTAGCAGTGTAAACCATTGCAATACCGCTTGCCTGCGAGTTCACCTGTGTATAATCTATGTATGCCTTCTTCTTTTGTTCTGTTTCCTTGAGCCCTAACTCATGCATTCTTATGATGACTCTGCCATGTCATCATCTTGTTCATTGCAATTTGTTCTAAATTTTGAAAATATTCTTATTCTTCATCCCAATTATCACAAATTCTGAAACTCTGTCCTCAGTGTAACTAATTTATAGTTGTTCAAATGTAAAAATCTGAAAATCATCCGGAGGTCTCCTTTAACTTTACCAGCAGTGATTGGGCAGTATTTTGTGACAAATCTTTCAGACTGAAATCAGAATATAGATTGCAATATCATATTGTGCTTGTAGGTGTGAAAAGAGAAAAAGGCTTATTCATTGACTATAATGAATGGGCAACTCTGTGTGTGTGGTGGTGGTTGGTGGGGGGGGGGGAGGGGGGGGGGGGGGGGTGGAGGGTGTTCCAGCTATAGCTGGTACCAGACAGACTCTATGGAAGTGAAATTTACTGATAGTTGTCACAAAATGTCTGCTTTCAACCCAGTGATGGAATTGTGAGATTTTTTCCCCTTAGGTGTAGAATTACAGGGTATTTTGTCAATACATATTTTTTTAAACTGTTTCTTTTCTGTAATGACAGAGTAAATTCACTGCCTTTTGCTTTGATTTGCTTTTAATATCCGGAAATACCATGGTATACATGTATCTATAGATGTCTAGCAAATCATGCAGAGTAACAAGTGATATACAAGTATATGAATACCACCATGTACCATAATTTGCAGAGGTGACATTTTCTGACCAATCAGGTTATGGTGTCCGTAATGTATTCTTTGAAAAAAGAGGTTCAGCCGTAAAGTATGGACCTGCTGCACATGTGGATTATGAACGGAGGTCCTTCTTTGATCCATCATCACCACCGCCACCTGATTATGTGCTTCTCAATGAGAACATGCAGTTGTTTTGGACGACGACGATTGTGTAATCGTGCATTGTCAATGACAAAAGAACTGTTTACCATCACTTCGGTTTTATTTGAAGAAGATTGGGTTTGCATTCAGCAGGAACTTTGAGATGATAACATCAACGCCTTTGCACATTAAAGGACAAGTTCACCTTCATAAACATATGGATTGAGAAAATGCAACAATATTAGTAGAACACATCAGTGAAAGTTTGAGAAAAATTGGACAATCGATGCAAAAGTTATGAATTTTTTAAATTTTTGTGTTGGAACCGCTGGATGAGGAGACTTCTACAGCTTGTGGTTCATATGCGTACAACAGTATAAAGAAAATGTAAAAGAAAATTCAACATATTTTCACTTTTTTCGCATAATAAAAGAGCACTTGACTTGCCTCTTTCTAAAGGCAGGGGGAATAATATTACCCATAACATTTGTCGGTAACGAGTCAGGGGAATGTGTACTTTTTTCAAAAGATGGAATTTTGTGAAATTCTCTTTATATTTTCCTTATATTGTTGTACGCATGTGACATCTAAGTTATTCATACACTGCAGTAGTCTTCTCATCCAGCGGGTACTGTACAAAAACTTCAAAAATTCATAACTTTTGAACGGATTGTCTGATTTTCCTCAAACTTTCAATGATGTGTTCTACTAATATTGCTACATTCTCCCAATCCTTATGTTTATGAAGGTGAACTTGTCCTTTAAAATATGAAGTTGCATCTGTCGTCACAGACTTGTGAAAACATGGGAAACTTTCAACGTCTTTAAAATTTTGGGTCCAATTTTGATTGATTATCTTCCATTCTGATCACGTGGATTTTACTCTATTTGTTATATATATATAGTCAACTCAAACCCGATGTGGGTATTGTACTTTCTGGCGTTAGATGCCGTGGCTGAGCGCAGATTTCGGAGAATTAAAGGCCAAAAGTGGAGGCACCAGTGAAATGATAGAGATGAGACTCCGTCTGTGAACAGTTTATTGACTGTGCTCAACTTCATCTGAATCAGTGGCCGTAATCCATAGTGACTGATCAAAAGCTGCTTATCAAATTACCAGCTGCCATGTAATTAAGCACGATGGTCTTCCAGTTCTGTTGTGCTCAGGTATTTTCTTCTTTTTTTTTTCTCTCTCTCTCTCTCTCTCTCTCTTTCCCACTCAATCAAAGCTTGAGATTTTGATAACTGAAAAGGAGAGAGAAATTACCTCCCAAGCTATTTCTCAACTGGGGCTATTGTGCCGCGCAAACAATAGGGCAGCAACATTGGGAAGCTGTTCATTATGATTTTCGGCTCCTAGCTGCAGCCGGAGCGGCGTTGCGGTGGTGGCAGTGATTTCGCAAACCTCAACGTTCCATTACACTGATTAATACTCATTGATCGGCGAGGGTCATTGCTATGGACAGGCAGTAGATGGATCTTCGTGATCTGCGGCGGAGGCACACGCGTTGGCCAGCTCCATCACGGGAGAACTGCGGACATTCCGATGTCATGCAAGATCCGAGTTGTGGCTTTGGCAGTGCCTGATGAGATGTCATCAGGAGTTACTGTAGCAATGAGAACATTACATGCAGTCAAGTGCTATTTCATATTAAGTTGGCTATAGTGAAACAGAATGATAAATGTTTCATCTTACCTTTGAAGAGTTTTTAAACAGAGATACGTGTATATTACCAATGCCATTTATTGAGCAATACTTTCTCCAACATTTTTATTAACATGGCAGAAATTCCAGAAATAACCATTGACTTCCAAATAGCTTCTGGACAAGCAGCTAAAGCTTGAAGTTGATACTAGAGTGGAAATCATACCACTGAAAATCCAGTGGTGAAAACATTAAGCAAATGAAAATGTGTCTGTGAATTCATGTGAATGATTTGACAGATTGAGTTTGTATCATAAATGTGGTGCATATTGTCTTTTAAAGTGTTTATTTCTGTGTGAGTTAGGATCCACGAAGGCTAGAGCTTAGTTCCGATGAATACCATCTATTTGTGACAAGTGATTCCGAGCAGGATAATACACTTTGGACAAACTTTGTAGCTCATAAAATCTGTGAATCGCTCGCCCCCACTTCCCACGTGTATCCTATATCACCACATGCGGAACGAACTTCTTTGATAATTTAGCATGACGTATGCCAGACATGAACAATTCCCACCTGAGATGTATCGGTCCAGCTCGAGGCTGGGTCGTTAAAGCAGTCTCGCGTGTATTTATCACCGTTGAATGTTCTCTGTACGGTTTTTTGGCGAGGTTTTTTTTTTTTGAGAATGTTGTCCATCGGCTGCGATCTCCAGAGGATGGAGCTGGGGAAGTGGCATTGATCTACTTAAGATGTAAACACATTAGCGGTGACCCTGCACGGGGAACGCGGAACGTGACGTTGAGGTACGGGGGAGGTGGGTGGGAGGGTGAAGGGCGAGCCATGATCAAGAAGACGCGGGGGAGGAAATAAATGCTGAATGTTACAGGGAATAACTGGTTAAAAATTTGTGGAAGAAATATTACCAGACATTTTGGCAGCATTTATAGATGCTTTCCGAGAGAGGTGGATGAATAAATCAAAAGAGGGGTTTTTTTTGTTTTTTGGACGATGATTGTCGGGAGAAATAATTACATATGTATGTACTGACTTGGTGACTTCTATATGCATTGTTACAGGGAAATATACAATGTAATAGCAAGGTGATCTAGTACAGGTACGACAATATAACTTAGTGGGATCGGATGTCAGGTGCCATATATTTTTTTCTCTGTTTGTTCATTGATGAAACAAATTGGGTATTGGGAATTCTGATGGGGGACTTTCAATGCCATAAATGACCTGTGCAGCTGAGTTCTGCGAGAAAGATGTGGATAAATCACAGAAAATCAACCATTCTTGCAAGCAAATTAGCTAGTGTCTGGTCTTAAAAGACATGCCATTGTCTTTCATTATTCTGTATTATATATCCCTAAATACAAATACACACTTACAACCTCATGTCCACATGATTATACAGAAGCGCACAGGCACACAGGCATACTCTTATTTTAAGAAATACATGTGGGTAATTCCATGAAGTTAGGGCAGTGTCCATGTAGCATCGTGATATTTGAAAAATACATTTCAGCATAACTCAATATTAATTATGCTATACATTTATTGTTTGTAGGCTTTACATTTACATTGAGGCCACACATTTTCTTGGAAATTTTGTGCCATTCAGACTCAATTTTGATGAAGTTATTAAACAATATGTAACGGTGTCCTGTAGCATCGTGACGTGTCCATGTAGCATCGTGATATTTTAAAATTTTGTCCTAAGAGACAAATTATTGCAATTAGCTTGACCAAAATTTGATGCAAAATGCATATTTACTAGATTAGTCAGATAGCTAAATATCTCAAATTTCCTGTACACAGTTTTAATTTTAAAAGAAAATTACAAAATGTATCACGATGCTACGCGGTGTCCTTTTTTGTGACATTTGGTGGACACCGCGTAGCATAGTGACACATTGTGTAATTTTCTTGTAAAAGTAAAACTGTGGAAAGGAGAGTAAAGATATTTAGCTATCTGACTAATCGAGTAATTATGCATATTATATCAAATTTTGGTCAAGCTAATTGCATTAATTTGTCTTTTAGGACCAGATTTTAACTATCACGATGCTACATGGACACGTCACGATGCTACAGGACATCGTTACATTTTTTAAAAATAACTTCATCAAAATTGAGTCTGAATGGCGCAAAATTTCCAGGAAAATGTATGGTCTCAATACAAATGAAAACCTATAAACAATATATGTATAGCATAATTAGTATTGAGTTATGCTAAAATGTCACACTTTGTGCCCCAACTTCATGGAATTACCCATATACACACATACACACAGTTACTCCGTTTTAAGAAATTATGTAGAACTTTTCATACAGCAGTAACTATACTATAGCTGCTGCAGTGTACTCAAGCAATCTTAGTTTATACTAGTAGGGCATCCCTCAATCTTCCCTTCTGAATGTTCATTTTGAACTTGTGTGGACTGTGAATTTGTAGACACATACTGTTATTGGGGTGACAAGATCTTTGTGTTGACATATATCAAACACCTCCTAGCTCAATTTTGTATATCAATATTGATTGACCTCTAAGACAGTAGAATTACTGCTGTAATCCAAAACAATGTTTCTACATTATTTGATATCAACATTGATGCTATTCTCCCCCCCCCCCCCCCCCACAACAACATAAAAAAAAAGATTTTGCTGAATTACTTTTGCTCTCCTGATGAGTCAAGATTTTTGAGATACAAGGTCTAGTCATGGTTGGGACAATATATTACATGCTGAACAGCTTTTATGATTATGCAGTCTCATAAGTTTACTAACGGACATGAAGAATTTATGTTGCCTATCAAAGTATGTAACACTTTTAAAGAAGAAATTTGGTCCTCATTAACTGCTTTTGACTTTTAGCGAGCAGACTTCTAACTTACTCCCCTAATTAGGCACTTGGGGAAAAATTATCTCTTACACTCCCTGTTTCTGTACTGCTCCTGTGCATACTGAGTGGTTCAATACGTCAAGACAAACAGAATGCATGTCTGTTGCCAGATGAGTGGGAAGTCTGCAGAGGGATTTTGCACAGAATATTAACAAACCATGACTGCATGTTTGGGGGTGGAGTGGAGAGGGGAGGGGGGAAGGGTATGATGTAAATTATCAGCAAGATGCATGTATTATAAAGATCATGAAGCCCCAGAATTTGTCTGTAGATACACTCAAGACTCGTGACCGGTGAGAAAAGAAGGTTAGGAGGCAGTACATTACTACTGACATGTGATGTAGGAAACGTGGTTGTCATGAATGCGAGACCTACTTCTCATGTTAGCAGTGTTAACATTTGTGGAGAAGGGAAGGTTCCTGTGCACATTGTTTGGGGGGGGGGGAGGGGGGGAATGACTGGAATGTGGAGGATTTGGAAAATTGTGTCATAGAAATCCTCTTGCACACACCCTCGTTATTTCCACCATATTAGATCAAACCACCAATGAGTGAAGTCAGATGTAGAAAATACCATAATTTTCACATTCAGATTCATCTTTATTGATGATAGGACATAGACATTTGTTTCCATTGACATTTGTACAACATTACTAACACATCTCTTTTCATCTTGTTTTGAATGACTGTGATGTATTTTGATTGCCTTAGAATTTCTTGACCCGTTCAAAAGTAGATTTGTTGACTTGTTTCCTTATTTGTTTGCTTTTTTTTTCATGTTTTCAAAGCCATGTTGAGACATTCTGATCTTATAATAGTTTTTTTTCTGACCAGAGACATTCAGACCTTAGATTTTCTGCAAATGAGCCTGTGGTCAGGGTAATAATGAGGGTCAATTCATGTGCGCAAGCACGTGTATACACTCAATAAATCCCCCTTAACCCACTGAGGATGAGTCCCGAGTATACTCAGGCAAGTGTCTATGGGAAATGCATGTTGTAGCAAAATCAGCCCGTCCTCAAAGGGTTAAGAGGGAAAAAAGAGAAAGGAGACAAAGAGAAAAAAGAAACAACCACCAAACAAATCCCTAGGTAGTTGATAGAAGAATGTCATGAGCAAATCATGCTGACAATGAGGTATCCCTTCTCCGTCCTTCTTGGCTGGTTTGCGAATGTCCTGCATTCATGAGGGTTCCACACTCCCTGCATCCTATGGAGCCTTGGGAGCTACGAGAAGACTGCGCAGCTACAGAACTCCTTCCGGGTCACTGATGTTATGTCTAGGGCATAGACCCGGAACCTGCCTCCAAAGACCACGCCCCACGAGACCACATCACTTTTGAAGTAGAGAGAGAGAGAGAGACCCAAACTGGGATATCAGAGACTCACTGAAAGACAAGATGGTGCCCTAAGTGTGCAGAATCTACATCACAGAAAGACGTGGCCATCATAATGCCATGTGCAGAGTGATAACAGCTAGTCTTCTTTTGAAATTTTAACAGCTATCCATCTGCTTGCTAAATCATATACATTTCAGTGGTGATGAGGATGTTTTAAGAGTAAAATTGATGTTAGGATTCAGTGCGATTAGTTTCATTAACTTTTGATTATTTTTATTTCTATCATTATGCTCAATTTGATTTGCTCATTGATTGATGTTGGTTTTGTTCATCTGACGAATGGGAAAGTACGGATATCTGACTAAAGTGGGGATCTATTCTTCATTTTGCTGTTTACTTGATACACTTTTCATTAAATCAAAGCATACATCTTGTGTGTTTCCAGCATTCGTCACTCATGCATAACATATACGCCATCTGCTGGAGAGGAGATTGGAGAGAGAGAGAGAAAAAAAATTAAAAAGCAGTAAGTGGGTCACTTTCTAATCGCAGGAAAAATTTTTCTCAAATTCATTCCCAGTGCATAAAGTCTTCGGTTTCTCACACAGCAGTTATGGCTGCCTCAAGGTGGACCCGCAATTGTTTGTAAACATTGTGGGCTAAATTTAAGCTCGGCACCTGGCCATAGTTGGGGCATATGACAAGGGAGCCTTGTATTTGTTACAAATTATTCTTCCCCCCACAACTGCTGGAAACCTGCCATCTCTTCCCCTCTTTGTCTGCCTGCTGCACAGTAACCTAACTAAATTCAGTCTCCAGTTTGATGGCAGCCGGCACCCTTCGTGTGGGAGTAGCCGGCTATAATTAGGCTCTTCTCGTGTAAGTGAACTTGCACCCGGTGGCGGTTTGTATTGAATTCATACCCCCCCCCCCCCCCTCTCCAGGAGGTAGAGAAAAAGATAGTATATGAGAGAAAGAGAGAGAGAGTGATGGTGAATGAGTGATAAGGAGATGCAGAGATAGTAAGTGAGGGAGAGAGAGGGAGAGATAAATATATAAGGCCCAGATTCTGTCATGCTCCAGTCATTGACTAGTCTCTGCACAAGATTGGATTAGACTAGACACCTCTGCATCATTTTGGAATAGAGACACATTAACTGCCAATGAATCATATACAGCAAGAGAGATATATCGAGAGGGAGAGAGGTTGGCTAGCCACTAGATCAAGATTCTCTTTGCACAAGCCAGGGACGATATGCTCTGCACTCAGATGGGTAAGATCTGACATCTTTAAAAAAAAAAAAATCATTTTTTAGGAGAGAAACTGGTGATCAGATGTACCCATCCAGAGATTGTTTTGACTTGTAGAAGGATGGAAGTTTACTTCAGAACTGAAGTTCCTCTCTGTTTCCTTAATAGCATACATGATTTTTATCTTGTCTTCGAAGGGGACTACAACCCCATACTGTATAAGCTGTAATTTTGACGAAGGTTTAATTTTGCGAATCACAGTTGGACCGCAAATTTAACAACGCACAAAAACGTCCCCATGCGCAAACGTAATAGGGCGGTTTGATTGACTTCTGTGTCGATTCACAAAAACGACATCTCGCGAAAATATCTGTGACCTCCTCTTTCCCGAAAATATATGTATGTGAAAATAGCAGCATATAAGGTTTATTTGATTATCTAAGAGATATTGAACTTTTTTCTTCCAGTTTTCCTATTTTTTCCTATTTGCCTTTTGCTTTTAAAAGTTCTTTTTCTTTGCCCTTTCTGTCATGTTTATTTTGCTATATATTTCTGTGTTTCCTTCGCCATCAAATATATTTTATATATGTATGTATATATACACTTATAATGTATGTAGATTTATGTATGTTATTCTATCTCACATGGTGAATATACAGTATCTTGTTGGTGAAATGTTACCTTGAAAATGCAAGCTGCTGAGAAGCTTTGAAATGCACTTAGTTATGTACATTGGTATTCAAGACCTAACAGGGATTGAATACACACCCTGCACTGTTTTTAAGAAGAAAGAGGGTGGGTGGGGTAGAGGGGGGGGGGGGGAAGAGAGAGAAAAGGGGAAAAAAAGAAAAAGAGAGAAATCAACGTATGCCTGATGACGCTGAGCTTACCAGCCATATTTTTGGAGAAGGAGACTGTTATCCAGGCACCTATGCCACCACAGAGATGCTGACAAGGCTTATTGATGTGCTCTGAATGCCATTTAACAATTTCAGAGGGGGGGGGGGGGAGAATGGAGGTAAAAAAACAACAACACAGAAATCCCAGCTCGCCTTTTTCTTCCTTAGCTCGTACCTACGTCATGAGTCTCTGTACGCTTTTGTGGCAGGCTATTGTGATACTTTAACAGTTTGTTTTGACGTCCAGTGCAATTGTGCTTCAGGTGAGGTGACCAATATGCATATCAGCTCTCAATCAGAGAATTATTGAATTCCCCCCCCCCTCCCATTTTATCCTCTATCTGGTAATTTAATGTAATTTGGAAAGGAAAGGGAGCTATTAAACCATGAATGTGATGTTGCTGTATCCATTAAAGGTGAAACATAGTTTCCATGTATGGCAGTAGGAACTGTTGATTTTTGCCCTAAAATGGACACATATGCTCATCAAAGAAATGTGTGAAATAATGCCGTTATAGCACAATTTTGGTTGGGTAATGAAGAAAATACAAAAATATTAGCCAAAAAAAGTAAGCCAACAGTATTGCAATCTCAGAGCATGCCCAATTGTGGTCGCTACGTAATATTTTGTAATTGATGACAAATCGGGGACAAAGTAGTACCCATCTTCTGCATGGGAGCGAAACCCATGCAGCTTGTTTTGAAATACTACTGCTAGGGCATGATCAATCATCATTCTGCCTGACCACTATGCACAGGGAAGGCACTTCAGGAATAAAAGTCATGTACATGCGATTGAAATTATTTTACACTTTTTTTTTATCTCAGAGTACTCCAAAACAACTCATTATCCTGGCAATCGAGTCAGCCAAACAAGTTTCTTGGTAGACCCTTTCAATAAATTGTGAGCATATTCCAAATGATGAAGATGAATTTTGAGCCCTTCTGAGATCTATGTTTTACCTTTAAGTCTGCAGAATCTGATGAGTGATGCCAAGATGTTTAGGAAGATTGCGAGAATGTTATGATTATCAAGTATTCAATTAGGCCAAAAAAAGAAAATTGTTGCATTGGCGTAACATGAGATTTTCAAATAGGGTCGGTCGGGCGGATTTTTTTTTTTTTTCTTCTTTTTTTGCTACCTGCATTTTACATGTAAAACTCGTGCTCAGCTCAGTAAACAGTTACAACTGCTGCACCGAATGTGCTGTGTTCATCTATTCTACAAATCATTTATGAGGCCGATATTACTGGAATTATACCCCTTCACAGAATTTAAAGATGTTGAAATCCCTATCCTGAATGTTTTCACTTCATATTTTACTAGTTTGACTTAGATAAGATAGATGCAAATTGACCCATATGTACGATCTTTTCATCGCACATGGCGATCTCTATTACAGTCCCACATTTACAGATTCGTGTAAGTTCTCCACACAAGAAACCTATGGCAAAACTGTGCACAATACATCACAGTCTGAATGCTACGTATACACTGAATAAATCTTGTTAGAGTACGTGTCCGTGTTGGAAACAGATGACGTACTGATCAAGGAAGGCTTATGCGAGGCGCTAGATCTCTCCCTCGTACATCCGATATCCCCAGAGCCGTTTCCACTTCCGGGTTTGTGCGATCGCGATCGCAATCAACAAGATATTTGATATCGATAGCAAAAAATAAAAATAAAAAAACATGGGGTCGGCGGAATTTCTAGGGTCGGGCGGGTTACGCCAATGCAACAATTTTTTTTTTTTGGCCTTACTTTGGTTTTTTGTTGTACAGAAAAAATAACCTATCAACAATTGCAATTTTGATATCATTTTTAACATCAAAATATCCTGTTGAGATAGGTTGAAGGCAAATGATAAACAAATATGGTAGATACCCCAAGGTGTAAAAGTTTGAGGGAAATACATACACCCCTCACATATAAATACACAGAATCTACCCATTCAAATACAGTGTCTTATTTATTGGTCCATATGTGATCACATATAACTTGTATTCTATCCATACAGCTTACGACAGAATGTCATGCAGCAGCAGCAGCAGCAAAGAACAAAAAAAAAAAGCTGATACACTGAAAACAGACAAATTGTTCTTTTTTGCTTCAGTGCACTTGTGTTTTTTATGATAAAGAAATTTGCACACAATTCTGGAAACTGATTCGTGATAAGTGGGTACTGATGATGATGCGGCATAAATGGTTCGATGTCATCCACGACATCGAAAAGCAGACAAGACAGGCTTAAACCCAAGTGCTTGGAATCTCTGAACTATGTGCCTTTGAAATTTTAATTTTAAGAATTTAGAAATAAAAGATACTAGTAAACATTGATATATTATCACCTGTGTAAAGATATTTGTTGGCTTCCACACACATAGCAAGAATTGGCAAATTTCGGATGTGGACGGTTTCTCTGTTTTCTGCTGTATGTATCATTTTATGCACTTGTTATGTTCTTATGTCTATGGACTTTATGTACTTATGATGTCTCTATGAGATAATAGTTAATTTGTATTATGTTTTCATATTATATTACTTTGTTCTTTATTACAGGGGTCTCTATAGGCAAGGATATCAATGTCAAGGTAAGCCTCATGAATATATTCATTGTGATTTTGTGGCGAGTGATTTGATAATTAAAACAGACACCTTCAAAACAGTTTTCACAAAGTTGTGAGAGATATTCGTGATTAAAGAACCTATTGGAAAGTATTTTTCCATAGTTTTACAAGTGATGGGGTGTCAGTGGATTTGATTTTGGACCAGTTACTACATGTAAGTGTTCAAAGAATATATCCGTGTGTCCATTTCAGCTTGAGGCTTTGTAGTTTATTGCTGATCATTTTCTATAGTACTGTAGTTTGATGATGCTCTGTGCAAGTGGCACACTTTCCCTGTGTCGAGATCAGTAATTCTACCTCAAATGTGCCAGAGGATTTGTTGCTCAGGTCTAAGAGTTGCAAGGAATTTTCTATATGTGTAATTTAATGTGTATGTTTCTAAAGAATAAAAACTGGATATGTTTGCAAGAAGATTTGTAATTCACAGAGAAATCAACCCTTTCCATGCCAATGAGTCAATTGTGTACAAATTTCACACACATACCTATGGATGGGAAATAGTTGTGGGACACAGAGGGTTAGAGACCATTAAAAATGAAATGTGTTTATGGACATGGGTATAATTGCTACCTTTACTTGTATTGACATTTCTTGAGCTTAGTCTCAAATTGACCCCATATTTATACCCTATATTTACGAACTGTCTATAGAATAATTTTTATCATGTGTGGTAATAATACTAATTATAATAATAATAATAATGATAATAATGATAATAATAATAATAGTAATAATGATAATAATGATAATAATAATAAGAATATTAATGATAATAATAGTAATAATATTAACAATAATAATGATAATAATATTAATATTAGTAATAATAATAACAACAATAATAATGATAATAATAATAATAATAATAATGATAATTATAATAAAAAATAATAAGATCTTCTTTATCCAGGGTAGCCTCTTCAGTGTTGCAACTGCTCTACCAGAGGGCCCTGCCATTATTATTACCCCATCATGGTAGATATAACATGAGAAGCTCAACAGGTGTATAGCGATGTAACTGAATTTAACAACAGTGAGGGATCCTTCAGTGAAAGCAAAGTCGGGAAGACTTAATTCAATCACCAGAATTTTTTTGTTCGTATTGTTTTTGTTTACAAGGGTAATGATTAATTGATATTCAATTGAGAGCCTCTTTCTAGGTGGTTTGGCACTGATTCCCCCCCCCCCCCCATTTTCACTTTCCATTTTGAGTTTCACCACAAAATAGCATTTATACCTCTTCTGTACAGAACTAAATGGGGGAATACTGATGACAACAGATTTTGGGAAAGGATGGTGCCCAGTGTTTGAGCTGTTTCTTATATGTAACCCCCCCCCCCCCACTTTCTCTTTAGAAAAAAGGGAGGAGAGGGGAAGGAAGTAGTTTTTGAAGAGTACAAACAGGCTGACGTGTAGTGACATCAAATTTCCATCCTTGATTTGGAGAGAAATTATAGTTTGGTTTTGGTTATGTCTTCGTCCCATCCAAAGATGTCAGAGAATCAGATTTCTCCTTCATGTGCGTGCACAGAACCCTTTTTCTCTATTTCTCTCTGTCAATCATACTAAAAGAAGGAAGGATGGTGCTCTAATATTTCTTAAAATCATGTCTGTCCTGGAATGATGCCGGATGTGCTGTACAGTAATGAGTATGCCCATCACCCACATTAGGCTGCTTCTAATCCAGATTCTATTCCCATAAGCCACCTGATGACTTGTATAAGATATAACCATCTGGCATTTGTCGAGCAATCACCATTAAAATGGGAGACTAAAAGGAAATATAATGCATTGCACAGAAATACATATATTTTGATAGATAGAGAAATTGATAAATAGATATACAACATACACCATGATACCAGTGTAACAACATAGAGGGAGTGCAACCTTTTTTCTTCCTTGCAGGAGAAAATTCATATTAGTAGGTTTGTTACAGTGACTTCCATGATGTCTATGGCAAACTGGCATTATCCTAATGTATCAAAGTTCTAACCCTAGCAGAGCTCGCACCGGGACTGCATTTTGTCATGGAGTTTACTTGTCTGCCTTGTTTTTCTTTCTCTGTACCCATTGGTTTATTTCTGTTTGCATTTTTTTTTTTGGTCTCCTCCAGTTTGTACAGTTGTCGTCCACAAACGATGCCACGAACAGATTATCACCCGCTGTCCAGGCCACAAGGATGAAGGGTGCAACGATGTAAGAACATGTTCCCTGTCTTGTAATATTCTGTACGAAAAGAAAGAAACTTCTTTCTCCTGTACAGCTCTTCCTATTCTTTTCATTCTCCTCTTTCTTCTCCTCCTCATCCTTTTTCCTCTTCTTTTTCACATCTTTCTTCTCTCCTTCCTTTCACTCTTATTCTCCTGATTTTTATTCTGTTTCCTTTCCCTTTTCTCCCTCTTCCCTGCTACTTTTAGCTTCTTTGTTTCTCGTACTTGTACTTTTTCTTTGTTTTTCCTTCTTCTCTTGTTGTGTGTGTGTATATGCATGACATTTTGGAGCTCAAAGTGAACAGATTTGGTGTCAAAATGCTGATTTATAAATCAATGATATGACAAATCAGAAATTTAAACTGTGTTGTACAGACATAGGAACTATTATCTTGGTAATGCAAGGGCAGTCAGTCTTTATAACGATGCATCTCACTGAGCATCGGAGGATAGTATGCTGGCTAGAAACGATTGCAATTACCATACTAGTGCAGGTGTCTTCCAGGGGCAATATGGAAACGGTACTGCCATTTGAATATTCATGAGCATGGGTCAAGGAAATGTTGCAAAAAAAGAAGTGTAATCTCCATACATGTATTTCAATGCTGCCCTTCTTCCCATTAAGTACCCTGACCCCCACCCTAACCTTTCATCTCTCCCCCCCCCCCCCCCCCATCCACAAGAGGGGGGGGGGGGGGGAATAAAGAAGATATCTGGTCAAGTGAGAATGTACCCAGAGCTGAGGAATTTGGCCTGTGAAAATGTGCAGTGAGCCTCCTGAGCAGTGCAAAGCTATCTAAAAAGCGTGCCTAGTACCTAATCCATCTAGCCTGTGCCAAAGCATTGTCGCACATGCTAGCTCTGACCAGTTTTTCAGTTCTTGTGGCTTGTCTGTGCATGCACCTTGTGCATGCAAAGAAAACCAGGCACAGGCTGTGAATAAGACATGTTAGGTTGATTATGGAATCAGTGGAAATCTGAGTGACTGGAGCAAATAGTGAAAATATTCTGTCCAAAAACGAGTCGAACAAAGAAAATTGGACCACAGGATAAAGCAATACCCCCCAAAATCCAGTTAAATGTATTTTGGGCAACATGCATTGGGTATCTTGGTCATGTGAGCTCTCTGCCATGAAGAGTATTTATTATTGCACATTATATATACAGTGTATACTTATAATGATAGTTATTTTGATTTTTCTCAGATGCAATATTAGAATTCTAGCCCTAGTCAGACTAAGAAAGGATGTCATATTTGTTTATTTTTATCCCAAATGGAGCAGATCTGTTCTGTAATAACAGTGTGCCAAATAGAAATCAAATTTTCAAAGCTTTACTCATACACGATATCAAGAACAACATGCTTATATGATTTGTTATTTGGCACTGTGGTTGCATACAAGCAGGAAAGAGATTTTGCATAAATTGTTGGTTTGCTCGTATTCTATATTATTTTCTTGTTTCTGTAATTGAATAACATCTGTACCAAGAATATGCTGATATAGGTAACCCCCCCCCCCCCCCTCCCATTTTAACTATTAATCACCAAAGATCATGGGAAGCTGCCAATCACAGTATTGCCTGTGCCATCACAGCATGGAGCTGGGACATATTTCTGCTGCCACCAGATTAAAGGAGCTCTGGCTGGTTTTAGCACCATGTCTTATCATAATAATGCAGTGTCCATAAGCAATAGTGTGTCTTCCACCAAAAAAAAAAAAAGAAAGAAGAGAAGCAAAACAACAACAACAACAACAACAATAACAAAAACACTTCTTTAATCCTGTCCTGAGATCCAGTAGACAGAACCTGTTATTTCCTTCAACCCACAAAGTCCCAGAAAACAGACATGTGATTTGGTGTTTTATCTTTTCCTGATGATTTTTTTTGTCTTCAAACCATTGTAAGTGTTTCATAAAGTAGAGTAAGACATTTTCTTTCATTTGAGGTATTAATTTGTTGTTCAAATAAAGATGTTTTTTTCATGCGGATTTAATGAATTTATCCACTTCATCTAATCTTTCTCCAATATGAGACATGCTTGAAAAACAGAGAATTCAAGCCTAATTGTGGTAAGAGTAGGATTTCGGCATTAAAATTCCCCTCCCCCACAGTAATCCAGGAGATACTTGAGAATAACATTTCTATGTATTATAATGCTAAGTCACTTCCAATACTAATTCTAGATTAATTAGAGCTAAACTCCCATTGAGGAAGAAAAGGAAGCAGATGGTAGTTGTTCTATATCTTACCCTGAAGTGATGTTCAACAATTAAAGTGTATGCAGGCTATCTCTATGCCTTTGATCATTTCTTACTCTTGTGACAGCAGACACATTTAGCATAGCCTGAAGTAGTGAAAGCATGATATCTAATCCCTCAATGAGTATTACATTGCTTAGCAATGACTGGCTCTCCAAACGGTTCGAAAAGTAAAGCTACGGACATTTTCTTTTTTCACTTTCTCGAGTAGTATAGTTTGACTGCAATCACACTAGAATGTCTGAGACTGGGGAGAATTGGTTCAGGGCCCTTTATGTGACAATGATATTCCTGGGATGTGTTGTGATTTCGCCTTAAAAAAAAATACCAAAAAAAAAAATATCCCAGTCCTCGTTCGCCTGCTCGCCCATCCGCTGCAAGAGTTACTCCTTTGTCTGGGTGCTGTTTGTATAGGCTGCATGTTCTGATAGATTGGAGTGCTTGTCCGAGTGTTTGCCCAGAGATAAACATCGCAAAATGAACATCTCGGCGGGACCCTAATGAGGTTGTGATGGACCCCGCGCATTCAAAGAATAGCTATGCATGCAGAGCCTGGACTGGGAGAGCTAAATTGTTTCTTGCTCTGCAAGGATATGTAATTGTTGCAACAGCAAAAAAAAAAAAACATAAACAAGAAAACAAAGAGGGGAGGAAGATTTGGTAAATTAATTTGAGATAGATATGATTTGAGAAAGATTAGATGGAATTAGTTATATATTCATAAAATCTGCAGAAAAATCTGAAAAAATACACAGAAAACTGTCAATCTTGAATGGAAAGAATAACTTTAATGTTCTTATAAATATGTGTTGCAAATTTAATGATAAGAATGCAGTTTAGTGATGTAAAAGCTTTTGATAATCCTTTAGACAAAATATGCAATTACATATGAACAACAAAGGTCTCACATGCAAGAGAATTTTTGGCCTTACCATTTCTGCATGGCATACAGTGAATAGTGAAAATTACATTAAAAAAATGACACGTCAAACCATAGAATTGTTGTGTCTTGGACATTGTGGATTGAGATCCGTCAGCACACATCACAAAGTGTTCTCACAGGGACAAACATTCCTTTTATTTCACAAAAGGGAGAGGAAGGGGAAAAGAAAGAACCACGTTGATTATTTTTCGTCTGAATTCTCGGCGATGAATTAATGTGATGCGAAGCGATGTTCTTTTTTTTTTTTTCCTCCTCTATAAACTTGGACCGTCAAATTGTCACTCCAGCCAGAAGCGAAGGCAGTGGCGGGGTGATGATCGGCGTGGTGTGTTAATCGAATGAATTTGTACGGTGATGTGTCAATAACGAGACGTGACAATGAATATGATTACTTTGAGTCTAGAGGTATCAAGTGAGGATGCCATTTACTTGTCTTCCCTCTGAATGACATGACCATTACACTCTTTAAATGTCCTTTAAATGAGGAACAGTTACTGTTTTTGTTCTTTTTTCAATTTTGGTTACATTGAATAGACATTAGAATACAGATGAGCCCCAAACTTGTACAAATTCTGATGAAACCTGTAAGGGATTTTCCAATACAATTTGGTTGGTCCGAGGAATGGTAGTCAATGAATTCTTGCTTCTAAAATGATTTTTTAAAGGTCCAGTTTACCTTTGGGAGTAGTGATTTAAAAAGTGTTCAAGATATCACATTTGATGCATATGTGTAGGTCTGTTGTATCACAAAACATCCTACCATATAAAATTTTTGCAGTAAAGCCTAAAATATAAGGAGATATCAGTGTTTTTCCCAATAAACCATAACTGTAGACGGTTTAGTCTGGAAACATTTTTATTATAACTAGTGTTCACATTTTGTGTATTTAACAACACTTTACAGTGATTACACGGATTCAAATTTTTACAGTGGCTGTTTCTATCAATAACTCACATATTAGAATAATTTTGAAGCGTTAATGCTGGGTTTTTATTTCATCTACAAATGGTAAATTATGCCTTTAAAGGTGAATCATATATTAATTAGTCACTGCACAGTAGGGTTTAATATCAATCTGCAGGAAAAAAAAAGTAAAAAATTGTACTCAATGTGAAACCATGACTGAAAGAAGAATAGTGAGAATAGTGTGTTACGAGTTCAAAACCAAAACAGTTACTATTTCGTTCACGAATGTCGATGTTCTGTCTGAAGAACATGTGAAGGAAAGAAGAAATGAAGGAAGGAAGAATTTGTAAAGAAGATACACAGCAAGATGGGTTAGTGTACAGCTGTACGTAATACTCTTAAGAAAGCAAGCTTTTTTTCTTACCACGAAAAAGTATGCAGCGAGAATCAAGTTGCTTTCCAGAGCGACTCTGAGATTACTTTTCAATCCATTAATTATCTTCTTTTCCTTGTTTTTGTTTGTCCTTTTGCCTCGTGCCTTTCGTTTCCTTAGCAGGTTGGCTCGCAACGATTCAACATCAACATACCGCACCGCTTCTCCCTCCACAACTTCAGGCGGCCCACGTTCTGTGACCACTGTGGGTCGCTACTCTACGGGCTCTTCAAGCAGGGCGTGCAGTGTGAAGGTAAACAAAACAATGTTCCCACAGCCCCCCCCCCCCCCCCACTTCCCCTGATAACACAACCACACTTTCATTAAGATTGTCAGAAAAATCTCTCTCATTTAGTATACCTAATTCTCATTAAGCAGTGACAACAGTGTACAGTCAAACCTGTCTATAGTGGCCACCCAAGGGAGACGAAAAAAGTGGCCGTTCTAGACAGGTGACCGCTATAGACAGGTCATCCAGCTTAGTGTGCATTGGTAATGTGTACATGTATCATCATTGTGGAAGTACTTACACGCACATGTATGTGTGTACGTATGCACACGTGTGTTTCATGCATTGAACAATGTCGGTGTTCATGAAATTGTTGCACAGTAGCATAGTGTACATTCGTGAAAAAAAGCTTGACACTAGTGCATTACTATGACTGAACGTTGCCTATGAATGACTGGCATGGCTAAAAAGCAAAAAAACACACTGAATTATTGGCTCGGCTACGGCTCCATTGGGTCTTTGGCCGCTATAGACAGGTTAAAATCTACTGCGGGAAACAAAATTTGTGGCCGCTGGCCGCGTTAGACAGGTGGCTGCTATACACAGGGTCTTTAACAGGGCTTTTCTCTCGGGGGGATTTTTCAGTGATCGCTATAGACAGGTGGTCGCTGTAGACAGGTGGCCGCTAAGACAGGTTTGACTGTATTTTCTGAAAAAAGGATGGGAATTCTTGTCTCTCTTTTTGATTGTTACACAATAGCTAGAGGGCAAAGATTATGGGTGTATGATCTGTGATAGAAACTTGGGGCATCTTATCTTGAGATTGCACTTGCCCCCCGCCCCCATCCTTGTCAATACATTCCGATATAAGAGAGTAATGTGCACCATCCCTACACATTTACACAACAGGGTATGCCTCATGCCCACTTTCATAGTCTGTAAGGTTCTTATTGTCGCCTGCCTGGCAGAAGGGCCCTATTATGAAATCTTGTCCCCCCAATCAGATTTTGGTTTGTGACATAATATGACCGTTATGAAAGCTCTTTCATATGATGTAACCATCATTTTTTTTTTTTTTTTTTTTTTTTTGGGGGGGGGGGAGGGATTTTTCAAGCGCACAGGCCTGAAGGCTCGTCTTTTGTTGGGCAGGTGATGTTGTATCTTTGAAATGACACATTCACATTGGCAGAGATAGGACGGATGCATAATCATCAGTGAGGGTTCCCACATGATTCACACCTCATTGGGGAAGCAAATGGAAGCTGCTGTCATTCTCTCCGTGGGAACATAAAAATGAAAGCCCTGAGGAAATAACTAGTACGTGAACTCCTCCTCTTCAGCTCAAGGGCATTGGTAGCTATTTGTGTTCAGTTTAATACGCTACTCTATTCCCCACCATTCATTATTGAAAGGTTTATTTATTCATATCACATCTCGTAGCCCAAGGGCTAAATTGCGTGTAATATAACATAAAATATGTACATACAAATTCAAACATTCAGACAATTACAGAATAAAGCATTTACACGTGTGATAGAAATAAGTGGGAAAATATCATAATTACAGAAATCAATAAGTTGAGCATTATGCAAGATAAGAACATATTCCGCATTTGTCAAAACAAACAGAATTACACAAAAAATATTGTGACGACTGATTTGCCTCTACTCCATTAAAACTACAAAACATCATACACAAAACATCAGGTTTACATGACTGATAAATAAAAGGTATTTCGAAATGTGATTGCACAACCCCAAATATAATTAAATCACTGTTTTTACATTTCATAACAAAATTTCATTCTGATGGCTGAGTTATCACATATGACTTATATACCCTACATATAGCACTCTCAACCGACCCTTCCAAAGCCCCGTAACCCACATTCTTCTTTAAACATCATCAAAATAACATCAAATTCACAGAAAAATTCGTCTAACTGTACAAAAGTATGGATACAAATTTCATATTTCTCCATTCAGAATTTGCAGAAATATGGGGAAAAGATAACGTTGTGAGAGTGATTCTCAACGTAAGTATCAATACGGAAGAGATGTGGAGTAGAGATACGAGAGGAATAGGGGGAGAAGGAGAGATAAAGATAGGAATAAGTAGATATGTGTATACAATACATATACAATATGTACAGGTGTACACAATACACACAAATACACAGTCATTTGCATGTACACACAACGAACCTTTCTAAGGGGGGGGGGCAGAGTTAAAAAAATAACATATTTATGTTCTACATATAGCTTTCTCAGTAAAACAAATATCATAAACCACATCTGATTTTAATAGATATTGAAAAAATAGAAAAATAATCGGTAATGAACAGCAACATAATCAGAAAAATAGCCCCATCAAAATAATAACATCAGTGAAAAAATTCGCCTGCCGGAGCAGATGGGAAGGACAAGGCAAACTGGATAAAAAAGGGTCTAACCAATATTTTGATGTTTATGTAATACATGCATATATAGGTATAATCATACTGTACATACATACACAGTCATATGTATGTACATAAATGGAGACGTTTGTATGGGGATGCAGAATGCAAAAATGACACATTTATATCCTATTTAGCTTTCACAGTAATAAATGCATACATACATATTATCATGGACCGCACACTTTAAAAATTGCAAAAATAAAGAGATACAACAACGTGAAAGGGAAGGTGGCCCCATCAAAATGATAACAGAGTGAATGAAGGCTTTCACCTGATGGTAAAACAGATGGAAAGACCAGGGTAGAATGGGTAAATGAGGGGTCAGGTAAAGATAGAGTAGGAGAAGGAGAGATAAAGAAAGGAATATGTGAATGTGTGTATACACAAATAGGTATACATATACAAACACAGCCATAGATGCATGTACAACCTTACTCAGAAGTCCAATAGTGACGTGATCGGGAAAGTTATCCATTAAGAAAATAGCATGATAGAACTCATTTGTATTATGTAATCGGGTAATGATATAAAAATTATGACCTTGATGACATTTTATGAACAAGAAAGAAGTAAAAGGCTGAAGGAGAGAGAGAAAAATAAAAGTGTAAGGAATGAGTATGAGGGGCGTGTCATCATTCACCACACAGAGACTTATCAGTAATCTTAACCCGGGATAACAATTCAAAATAATTTACATTAATTTAGAATTCAACAGCCTTGTGAGGTAAGGAATTGCACTATTCTCAAAGCGTTTAGTGCGACATCTTTTTTCCATGTAGCGCTTTGTGTGTCTGAGTTTTCGAGAGGACGCGTTCAACACAAACCATTTCTGGAAGTGTACAGAGTTTGCCGATTTCTGCGCAAATTTCAGAGACAACTCCTCACGTCTCACTTCATCCAGATAGATTCTCATAGACCACAACTGTTCGTGCTGGCATAGTTGTGGGTTTGGAACGAAAGGCAAAAAATGTCCGACATGCTATCTTTTTCACTCAAATGATCAACGCCAAATGTGTATGCCCAAAATGATTGTTTCTTGGAAAAAAAAATTGAGAGAAACAAAGTGAGGTCAGTGAACAGGTCGTAAGCACTGCCGAGCGGTTGATAGCGGAATTGGGAGCAACTTCTCTCATTATGCAGAGCTGCTTCATGATGAGAATTTTCTGTTTACCCATACTTCATCACAGGGAGGGTGATGCTTCCCCAGTTGAAAGGCACAGTGGGTCGAAGGAGGGGGGGGGGGGGAGGGGAGGATGGAGGGGTCTGTCTTTGATTGGGAATGAGGAGGGGGAAGGGGAAGTCTCCTTGAAGGTGCGTTTGATTTGGTGAATCACTAGTAAGATTACTTAAGTGCTGAACTTCTTAGTTATTAGATTGTTAGGTTGTATGAGATTTAAGTGGTGACTGTCTCATGGCAGAAACTTGTTCCAGTCTTATTGGCAGGACAAACAGATGATTAACTTGGAAGACAAGGACTTTGAATACTTTTTTCCTGGAAGATGCGATATACACATGATTTTGTTAAACTTTTTTTTTAGAGCATGTGGGAACCTTCCCCCCCCCCCAAAAAAAAAAAAAGAATTATGCGATGTAACAAACTTCTTAAATGAAAGAAAGATATTATTCAGAGGGGTGAAGGTTCAGGTGCGAGTTTCTTCACTTTGTCTCCCTCTACAAATTAAATTTGTTAAGATCGCAACTGCTGATCTGTAAAATAACAAATATGACGGAAATTAACAAACATGTCGAGTCCCACTGGTTCCTTTTTCTGACATGTTTGTTAATTTACAGATCAGCAGTTGCGTTCTTAACAAATTTAATTTGTAGAGGGAGACAAAGTGAAGAAACTCGCACCTGAACAAACTTCTTCTTTCTTTCTTTTTACTGGAACATGTTGAATACACATGATTATATTCTGCATATTATACCATGTGGGGAAAAAACCCTGAAATTTTGCATTGTAATAAACACAATGTATTTTTGTCTAGAACATGCATGATTATATTTTGCATTTTGTGGGGGGTGGGGGGGGGGACCCTGAATTTTTTAGAAAGGTCAATATAACGTACACATGCTTGGCACTCCAGGAAATTGCATTGATTCTAGGAAATGGTTTTCCCAACATCTATCCATCTCTGCCAGTGCATTCTCTCATCCAATCAATATTTGGGTTGCACCCAGAGCATTTTCAAGCAAAGCAGCTCTATGACAATTATATGAAAATGTCAAATATTGTGTGCCTCCACGATGATTGAGTGTTCAGAGTAAAGAATAAGCTTATTCCGGCAATATCAAAGTTATCTATATATAGGCAGAGCATGTTTATTTTGGGGCATATGTGTATACATGTATATGCTCAGATATAAAAAGAGAGAAAAATGCATACATATACACTGTATAATGTGTGCATGTACGTATATAGCTGTATCTGTACGCAATGTGGGGTGTGTCTAATTATTGGACTCATATGTTTGTAGGGTTTGCAATTCCAGGAGGGGAAGAGATGAAATACTTTTCTTTTTCATTTTTTTTTTCATTTTTTTTTTTCAGTTATAACATGAGAGAACTTCCTGGCATCATTGTAATATTTCCCTTTTCCTGTAGCTTTATCCTCATCTGTCTGCTGTGGGCCAGCCCTTCTGCAACATCACATTTTATTCCTTCCTCCCTACATCTCATTCTATCCCTCCCCCTTTTCTCTCTATCTCTCTCTCTCTCTCTATCTGTCTATCTATACATTTCTCTTTCCCTCTTTCTCTCTCTCTCTTTTATCACACATACACTCTTTCTCATACCCATTTTCCCCCTCTATCTTGCTCTTTTGTACAATTTCTCATCATTCCCCCTAACTGTATTTCTCTTCATAGTGTTTGCAAGGACACGCCTTCTCTTCAAAAGAAAACTAAACCCTAAAGAATGTTAAACCCTCTCAATATCTGTTTTCTACTTTCTTCATTTAACCATCTCCTCTTCCTACCCCCATCTTCCCTCTTTTGATACTTTGATACTTTGTGGATTCAGGGTGTGATTTGTCCTGCCAAAGAATCAAAAGTCCTTCAAACATGTAGAAGATGAAGTCAACACTACCAGTCATAGCATTTTCTCGCCCCTTCACTTTATCTCTCTCCCTCCACTCTCTCCTCCTCCATCTCTTTGTCTCTCACTTTTCTTACCTCTCCTTCTCTTCCTCTTCCTTTCTGCCTCCCTCTCATCCGGCCTCCCGCTCTCCTCTCCCCTTTCTTCCAGCCAAATGGATACAATAGCCTGGGGGTATACGTGCAGCTTTTTGCATAGATACGCTGAAACATGAACTATTTTTGTCCGGCAAATTGGCGTTGCCATGGTTACCGTACTGTTGTGACGTGTTACCCCTCGGAGTTGACTGTACCATAGAATATCTGGATAGTGGAAGTGTGACAATGTTGAAACAAACAGAGGGGCAGTGAAAGAGAGGGGTGTTTTTTTCCCCCTCTTTTTTTGTGTGAAACAGTGTTGTACTAAGTAGCACTTGCAAAGTAATTCAATGGAAGGGCAGATTGTTGAAGGAGAGGAATGGAAGGGGGGGGGGGGAGGGGTTGAGGGATGGAGTGGAGTTAACTGAATTGCAATCACACATTTCACCCTGGGAAGATGGAGTGTCAGTGGAGTGTTTGGGAAAGGGATTGAATAATTGTAAAATCCACTTACAGAGATGAGATATGGAAGGATAACCTTCGCCACTGTTTGCCAGTGTTAGGGATAGGTGGGGAGGCAGGAGAAAAGGGGGGGGGGGGAGGGAGGGATATGTGTAGTGCCACAAGTGCCTTTCCTGACATTTGATGCGTAGTATCATTGGAATTTGGTAGGAAATTGTATTCGAAGTTGAAAATCTGGACAGATCTACATGCGTACATACATGATATGGTGCAAGTCCTTCAGAAAAAAAGTAAATGCTAATTAAATATTTGTCATTTATTGAGCTGTATGTATCCTCAAGATATATTAAACAAATATATATATATATATAAACATATATACATATATATATATATATATATATATATACAAATATTCATTCCAAATTCCTGTAATGATGTTCAGTAGTTAATCTCTATTCAGTTTTTGCAAATACTTCTGCAATATCTTGTGATATCATTGGCTTAATTCCAAGAGCTGAATAGTGGGAGGTTCACTTGTGTACTCTTGAGGCTCTAAACAGTTTAGGAATTGTTGTTACCTCTATCCTAGGATTACTGTATATGCCATATATGTAGCATGTTTATTTTTTCACGAATTGGGACTCCCAGTCAATTTCGCGAGTGGTTAAATACGCGATTGTGGAGTAAAGCAATAGATAAAGAAATGTATGCATGCATGTCACATTCATGCCAGGATCAGAGTTGATGTTTTTGTACGATGTTAGATTTTTAAATACGTGTAGCACCCGACTCACAAAATTTATGAGAATAAAAACCCAGTTACAAAATATATGGCGTTTACAATATTACTTGAAATGCTGCTTCCAGAACATGGTTCAGTTCTGCACACAAAGACAGTTTGCCATGAGGATGATAGTTATCTATCAAGTCACTTTGTGTTTACATTGTACAGTGCTTAAGAGACATCAATTATCAATGCTACATCAATATTGCATGCATTTGTATGTGATACATGTTCCATCTTTGCTGATGAAATCCACATTTATGATGATAATAAACTGCCAATATTTCTTTCTCCTTATCTCTTCACTCCTCAACTCTCATCTTGTACATTTTCCTGTGTTATGGGTGTTTTTGCATCTTCCATGTCCATCACATCGCTGATCCACAACCCTCTGGTGCCCTCACAGTGTGTAAAATGAATGTCCACAAAAGATGTAGCAGAAATGTTGCCAACAACTGCGGCGTCAACAACAAGGAAATGGCCGACATACTTAGGGAAATGGGCGTTACTGGTGACAAGCTTTCAATAAAGAGGAAAAAGGTAAGCATAGTGGAAAAATGGCGACAACATTTTTCTGCACCCGAGAATCAAATCAAACAAAGAAGACAATCAAGAAAGCAAAAAGACCTTGCTATCTAAATGAAATATTTTGTTGATCTTGCAGCTTAATTCATAATGTAGTTGACCTTAATGGGTCACTGCTGATAAATGATAATGTGAAAGCTGTCTAATTGTGTGGTCTTGACGATCACTTGATATCAGCTTTATATCAGTTTTTTCAGCTTTATAAGCTCAATTTGAATTTTGTTTTTCTATCTATGATTATCTGTGACTGGTGTCTGTGGGTTAGATATTCAGTGTAATGTGATTGCCACAATGTGTATTTTCCCCTCAGCATATCTAATAGATATGTTATTGGGAGGACTTCATATCATAGCTTACCAGATCTATTTGCCATACAACTTTTTGTTATGTTTTAATGTATTGTGATAAACGGCCCCTTTCCTTGAACTCAAGACACCTAGGAGTTTGATAATATAACACGAGGATTCCATGAAAATTAGTTGCAAAAAAAAAAATCATGTTTTCTTGAAGCCCAAGTCCATACAATAGTATATCACATCTGGAACGTCAAAAAGTATTCATGTTTTAATATATCTCTTGACTAAATTTACAATCATTCTTGGAATTTCAGGGAGCAGTTGATATTAAAGCAGAATGATCATAGATAGATTTTTTTTTTAAATTGTGCAAGACGTGCTGACGTGCTAAAGTGCAAGTAGGATGGACTCCCCTAAAATGCTGTGAGATGTTTGTGTAGTGAGTTCCGTACGTGATCCGGTTAAAATGATGTATCAAAATCTCTTGGTTGCTAATCGCTGGGGAAATTCGTCCCCAGGCCATTGTGAAAGATTCCGGGAGCACGTCAACAATGTCGACTATAAGTGAAGGGTCCACCAGTTCTGGAGAAGGTACACAGAAAGCCATTTTGTCCACCGTGATGCACCAGCCCATATATATACCTACACAAGTCTGTGTATGTGTGTATAAATGTGTATAGATATATCTACCCTTTCCCCAAGTATTGTAACCTATTCCCTACTTGGAACCTGGCTCGGTCCTTTAGGTCCATATTCACCAAGGTGGTTTGAATCTATTCCGTGGTTTGTGCAAATTTCTTCTACATAAATACGCGAGACAGATTGCATATGCCGTTAGACATAACTGCATGTTAATACGCGCATGTGAAAGGTATGCCTACATGTGTATACCATGCCTATTTTAGTCCATCGACTAAATCCAAACCATGGTTTTTATCTAAACCGTCTTTGTGAATATGAACCTTAAAGTCCCTGCAGAATTCAGACTCCAGTAGGTGATTGGTTAAGGTACGTTTGTGGAAATTTTCTTTGCTCCGTGTCCGTATCTTTGGCAGCTCTAGGTATGGTAGTTTGATCAGAGTGGTAGTGGCTATCCTTGGTGTAGAATAGACTTTACTTTAGAAGTTTGTTTATTTTCCATTCTCATTTTTATTTTGTATGTGTGTACAGTTTTTAAACCTATCCCCCATTTTTCCCCCTGCATTGCAAATTTTTTTTTTAAAGATATATAGTACTAGGTTGATGTTGATGTCTCTTGTATTTATTCTCTGTGTTCCTCCATGGTAACATATTGTTGTTTATGTTTTCTCTTTTATATCCCTTGTTCACCTCCTTTGTCTTTGAACCTGATATTTGAATCTTCACCTTCCACTGCCTGTCCGACACATATCTATTATCTCAAATTTGTGTGTCAATGTTGATGCACTTCCCTCTCCCATCTCCACTTCTCCCCTCCCCCTTTTTGTTTTGTTTCATGGAAATTCCATCAATTAATATTAATACTCTGCAATTACACCCACTTGTTATAAATGGGGTCATTTGTGTAATTGCCTTCCAACCTTTCCCACTCCCCCCTCTCCCCCACCCACACAATCCCATGCACTGAACCCCTATGTGAACATTTTGGCTTATATCGAATGCAAACTGTTGCACTCGCTGCCTTTATTTGATGTATTTGCACCGCATCATTTGTCTGCTTTTGGTCACCGAATTTCTCTTCCCATGACCGACACTCGCTTGTTCAACTTTGACCATGTGGGGTTTTCTTCTTCCTGATACGCAAATTATAATATTTCCCCCACTTCTGAAACTGATGAAAATAATTTCAACTTCCTTGCCTGGGTTCATTGTCTGAATTTTCATGACCATATTAATGTTTGAAATCCCAACAAACTGGATGTACTGAACTAAATCTCACACTGATCCATGGTCGTCAAACTTATTGCACACGTTTTTGGTCCTTCAATTGAATACCCACATAACCCATGCCAAACTCATGACCTGCGCGGCATCTCAAAACTGGGTCTGGCATGATCAAAAATTGAAAATGGAAAAATTGCTTATATCATATCTAATCATTGTTAATTCTTTGAATGTCTAATGACCCCTCTTCCCTAAAAAAAACAAAAAAAAAAACAAAAAACAAATAAAATGGTCAACTAACTCAACAATGTGCAAATACTTACACCCTGCCCTTATACCAATGTCCCCCTCACCCCCTACCCGCCTCCTCTCTCTCCCTCTTTTTCTTTTTCTCTCACTCTGTCTGTCTCTCTCTCTGATAGTCTTCTATCAGTGACTTCCGTAGTCACGCTCCCCTCAACAACTCGAGATCCCTCTCGCTCTCGACGCCCCTCTCTCCGCCTCCGGAATTGGAAGGTACCTCCAACCGTCATTCGGCTTTTGCATGTCACCAGCCCTTTAGCATGCACATCCTTGATCAGAGTACGTAAAAAAAAAAAAAGATTAATAAATGCAAAAAAAAAAAAACATCTTTACACCGACACCTTTACATACACGCAACCATCACACACACACACACACAATACACAAACACAAACACACAACTTACACACCTGTAATTCCCCCATTCACACACATATACTTAATAACACACGTATGTGTGGGTGTGTAGTCATGTTACCTGTATAAAGTTGGAGATCATAAAAGAAAGAAAAAATGTGCGTAAAGCCAACTTTGGCAAGATAACCTTTACAGTTTTCTGACTTTTTATTCTTTTGAAAGATATTTTCCTTGTAATGAAGCAAGGCAAATTGTATATCAATTTTAAGCTTTAAGCATCTGACGAATTCATATATACCAAAAAAATTATTTTCCTGACATTATATAGCTTTTGTGATGGTGCATCACATATGAGCTTTTCATCAATATAATCGCATGCAACTGACTTGACTTTCATACAGAGTCACATCAAACTGACTTTATTTTCATGCACTGTCACATCAAACTGACTTCACTTTCATGAGAGTAACATCAAGCTGACTTGACTGTAGATGCAGAGTCACATCAGACTAACCTGACTTTCAAGCAGAGTCACATCAAATGGATGTGACTTTCATGCAGAATCACATCAAGCTAACTTGACTTTCATGAGTCACATCAAACTGACTGGACTTTACATGCAGAGACACATCGAACTGACTTGACTTTCAAGCACAGTCACATCAAACTGACTTCACTTTCATGAGAGTCACATCAAGCTGACTTGGCTGTAGATGCAGAGTTACATCAGACTAACCTGACTTTCAAGCAGAGTCACATCAAATGGATGTGACTTTCATGCAGAATCACATCAAGCTGACTTGACTTTCATGAGTCACATCAAACTGACTGGACTTTACATGCAGAGACACATCGAACTGACTTGATTTTCAAGCACAGTCACATCAATCTAACTTGACTTTCATGCGGAGTCACATCAAACTGACTTGACTTTCATGAATCACATCAACCTGACTGGACTTTACATGCAGAGACACATCGAACTGACTTGACTTTCAAGCACAGTCACATCAAACTGACTTCACTTTCATTAGAGTCACATCAAGCTATCTTGACTGTAGATGCAGAGTCACATCAGACTAACCTGATTTTCAAGCAGAGTCACATCAAATGGATGTGACTTTCATGCAGAATCACATCAAGCTGACTTGACTTTCATGAGTCACATCAAACTGACTGGACTTTACATGCAGAGACACATTGAACTGACTTGACTTTCAAGCACAGTCACATCAAACTAACTTGACTTTCAAGCGGAGTCACATCACACTGACTTGACTTTCATGCAGAGTCGCATCAAACTGACTTGACTTTCATGCAGAGTCGCATCAAACTGACTTGACTTTCATGCAGAGTCGCATCAAACTGACTTGACACATGCAGAGTCACATCAAACTGACTTGACTTTCAAGCAGTCACATCAAACTGACTTGACTTTCATGCAGAATCACATCAAACTGGCTTGACTTTCATGCAGAGTCACATCAAATTGACTTGACTTTCAAGCAGAGTCACGTCAGACTTGGCTTTCATGAGAGTCACATCAAACTGACTTGACTATAAATGCAGAGTCACATCAAACTGACTTGATTTACATGCAGATTCACATCAAACTGACTTGATTTACATGCAGATTCACATCAAACTGACTTGATTTACATGCAGATTCACATCAAACTGACTTGACTTTCATGCAGAATCACATCAAACTGACTTGACTTTACATGCAGAGTCACATCAACTGACTTGACTTTCATGCAGTCACATCAAACTGACTTGACTTTCAAGCAGTCACATCAAACTGACTTCACTTTCATGAGAGTCACATCAAGCTGACATGACTGTAGATGCAGAGTCACATCAGACTAACCTGACTTTCTTCAAGCAGAGTCACATCAAACGGATGTGACTTTCATGCAGAATCACATCAAGCTGACGACTTGCATGCAGTCACATCAAACTGACTTGACTTTACATGCAGAGTCACATCGAACTGACTTGACTTTCAAGCAGAGTCACATCAAACTAACTTGACTTTCATGCGGAGTCACATCGAACTGACTTGACTTTCATGCAGAGTCACATCAAACTGACTTGACTTTCATGCAGAGTCACATCAAACTGGCTTGACTTTCATGCGGAGTCACATCAAATTGACTTGACTTTCAAGCAGAGTCACATCAAACTGACTTGACTTTCAAGCGGAGTCACATCAAGCTGACTTGACTGTAGATGCAGAGTCACATCAGACTAACCTGACTTTCTTCAAGCAGAGTCACATCAAACGGATGTGACTTTCATGCAGAATCACATCAAGCTGACGACTTGCATGCAGTCACATCAAACTGACTTGACTTTACATGCAGAGTCACATCGAACTGACTTGACTTTCAAGCAGAGTCACATCAAACTAACTTGACTTTCATGCGGAGTCACATCGAACTGACTTGACTTTCATGCAGAGTCACATCAAACTGACTTAACACATGCAGAGTCACATCAAACTGACTTGACTTTCATGCAGAGTCACATCAAACTGGCTTGACTTTCATGCGGAGTCACATCAAATTGACTTGACTTTCAAGCAGAGTCACATCAAACTGACTTGACTTTCAAGCGGAGTCACATCAAACTGACTTGACTTTCAAGCAGAGTCACATCAAACAGACTTGGCTTTAATGAGAGTCACATCGAACTGACTTGACTTTAGATGCAGAGTCACATCGAAGTGACTTGACTTTCATGCAGAGTCACATCAAAATGACTTAACGCATGCAGAGTCACATCAAACTGACTTGACTTTCATGCAGAGTCACATCAAACTGGCTTGACTTTCATGCAGAGTCACATCAAACAGACTTGGCTTTCATGAGAGAGTCACATCAAACTGACTTGACTATAGATGCAGAGTCACATCAAACTGACTTGATTTACATGCAGATTCACATCAAACTGACTTGACTTTCATGCAGAATCACATCAAAATGACTAGACTTTACATGCTGAGTAACATCAACTGACTTGACTTTCAAGCAGAGTCACATCAAACTGACTAGACTTTACATGCAGAGTCCCATCAAACTGACTAGACTTTACATGCAGAGTCACATCAAACTGACTAGACTTTACATGCAGAGTCACATCAAACTGACTTGACTTTCAAGCAGAGTCTTATTAAACTGACTAGACTTTCATGCAGAGTCACATCAAACTGACCTGACTTTAATACAGAGATACATTAGCTGACTTGACTTTCATGCAGAGTCACATCAAACTGATTTGACTTTCAAGCAGATTCACATCAAACTGACTTGACTTTCATGCAGAATCACATCAAAATGACTAGACTTTACATGCAGAGTCACATCAACTGACTTGACTTTCATGCGGAGTCACATCAAACTGACTTGACTTTCAAGCAGAGTCACATCAAACTGAATAGACTTTACATGCAGAGTCACATCAATCTGACTAGACTTTACATGCAGAGTCACATCAAACTGACTTGACTTTCAAGCAGAGAAACATCAAACTGACTAGACTTTATATGCAGAGTCACATCGAACTGACTTGACTTTACATGCAGAGTCACATCAAACTGACTTGACTTTCAAGCAGAGTCACATCAAACTGACTTGACTTTCATGTTTAAGAAAAAGGGGCTTCTTCATTGATTTTGTATGTCAGGAGTTCACTGATCTTATTGCTTGTGGTAGTGATGTATTGTTCTCTAAAAATGGGATGTGAATACTTATTTTGTAAAGGATACATAAAAGCATACTTCTGTGGTCAGTATTATTATTTTTTCCTCTTTTTGTTCAGTGAAGGAGCTACAACAACAAGTAATTATGAGAGATTACACTCCAGAGTTGCAATATTTTGTTGCTGAAAACTTGGAGAGCCAGATGCTCCCCCCCCCCCAAAAAAAAAAGAAAAGAAAAAATAATAAAAAGCAAAATAAATAATAAAAAGCAAAAAAAAAATAAAAATTGGATTACAACATTAGTGATATCTCATTCGGGACAAGGTTGTTGTTTTGGAGAAAAAAAAAAGACCCTGAATGCTTCCACATATTCTTGGCTTATTGATCAAACCCCAAATGCTCTACAAAAGAAAGCAAATGTGTGGATATCAGTATAAAATGTATTCCTTTGATTGCCCCTTCAATAGCCTTAGCATTCTGTGAACTAATCTTTAAACAGGTTATTGCCACAACCTCATAAGAATTTCTCTTTAATGAAGAGTGGAGGTAATTTGAGAGATTCATAGGCAGCAGGTTACCCCAATGACCTTTTTTTTTTTTTTTTTTTTGCATAATGACAACAGGAAATTCAAACTTGTATCATTCTTGAATCACATCCAAATCCTAGCTAGTGGTATGATTTGTTTTTGTCATTGTTTCATTTTTTTTTTTTTGTAAATAGTGTCTTGCGTAGCATAGACCACAAAGGCTCGGTAAGAAATGACTCATAGCAGAATTGCTCAAACCAAAAGCGACACGCACATCATCTTGCCAACAAGCGTGCACTTGCCCCATCAAATTCACACATGTACCTTTTTTTTTTTTTGCCCTCCACATGCACTATTCCCAAAATATTCTTTTGTAGAATTGTGGTTGAGATGAAAGTTCATAGCTCTGATAATTGTAAGCGAATAAAGGCGTGCAAATATGCACGGCTTGTTTCATTGAGCTCTTTTGATCAGATTCAGAACTGAGGGAAAACAAAAATGTAATGAAGGAATTTCACATACGTTTCACTACAACACCAGCCGAACATGCACAGGTGCCGAGTATTGCTACTTAAGTTCTGTGAAGCTACAGAGGGTGTATTTGTTTTTTTACATACCTGTAGAAATGTATGATTGTTAGAGATACCTTTAGAGGTCGACTACCATGCTCAATTAGTGCTTTGAATGATGACATATTCAAGAACATTGAGTATAGTCAAGACACAAAAAAGGGGAACACCCTAGAAAAAAAATGCACAGACAAATCACCTATCAAGCACAAATCATTTGTTTTTTGTATGGTTTTATTTTTTATTTTTTGTGGTATCACTTTAAGTTGCATGTACCTGTTTGGTGCCCTGTAGTTTACCACTTGTGTGTCTGTTTCCTTCAAGAATGATGTATGTGTTTTTGCACACATGCATTTCACACTTACTATGCATGATGTGAGATTTTACAGAATGATTTTACTGTCTTTTAGAGCGGTAAAGTAATTAGTTTGTTTATATGCATACATCTGTTGTGTAGATCAATCAAATTAAAGGGAAAGTCTCTACAAAATAATTTTGGATTCTGCCATTGCAGAAAGGTAAATGCAACCCCCAGAGAAAGTTTGAGGACAGATTGGACACTCCATACAAAAATGTTACAAAGCTTTTGATAATTTCATGCGCTTCCTTCTCGAGATGGGAACACCACAGCAAGTTGTGATATTGTGATGTCACAAAAGTAGAATGATGCCAAAGAGCTTACAGAGTTAATTTCACAAATCTTCGTCTTTTAATGAAAAGCACATAACTTGACCTGTAAGGAAGTAGCAGGTGCTTGTATGTAAGCAACCATGGGATTGATGACTTTTAGTCCCCTCCAAAGGAATAGGTAATGATTATAAAGTGCCTCGGCTCCAGAGCACAAACTTCTGCCAGGGGCTTGAACTGAGGACCTCACAATTGAAGGTCCATGGTTTTATCCACAAAGCCACAGCAGCTCCCCACATATGGTGACATCTTGAGGCAAATATCACTTTTCATGTACCTTCTGTAGGATCTACACTGTAGATCAAATGCTCTTTTGACGTCCTAGAAACATGAAGTTTTGTAAAATGTCCTGTATATCGTTCTGCCCCTGTGACATCACAAATTGCAGCAGAGTTCCCATGTACAGAGAGCAGCTCATGGAATTAACCAGTGAAAACTTCTGACAATTCAAGCTTTGAAACAGATTGTTCAATTTTCCTAAAACCTACACTGAGTGTTTGACTTACTTTCTGCATTAGTAGATCCACAATGTGTTTTGGGGACACTTCCCCTTTAAAAGTATCAATTATGTTGTAGGATGTGGTCATTACTACCGGGAGAATGCTTGTTGGTGAAAACTGCTTCCTTTTTCACTCTTGGCTCCATGATTATGGAGTGATGGAGCGACAGCCGACAATTTAAGAATTCACCAGGAAACCGATTTCTATTTCTCGCTTATCAATTGTTACTACCAGTCAGCTTGTCAAAAGTTACAGACAAATTTATATCACTTTCGGTGAACTCACAGAAAGCCTTTCGAGTAATTGAGTCAAAAAGACTGGATTAAAGTGGCTACATGTGACATTTTATCATCAGTTGTACATCGCTAAGATATGACCGAGGATGTTTGTACAGAGTCACATCTTACAGATGCAATATTTCTGTTTTCTTGGCGCCGTCATATCTCTGCCTGTCATTATATGACTTCTCAAAAGTGGGGATTATTATGCCAGCTTCTTGCAATTTTTGTGTGCAAATACAAAAAAAAAGGAGTTCATCTCAGCATGAGATAGCTGCTTCCAAAAACCTCTAGATTCTACTTCCCTTGGTGGAGAGGGTCGTAAGGATGGTGGTTTTCCCAACAAGCAGCGTTCCTTCGCACATCACCCATAATATGATAGATGCGTGGGGAAAAGTTTGCAATAACATCTCAGAATGTTGGTGAGCCATCTGATGTGGTGTTCAGTTGGCACCTTGAAGTAGTGGTAAACAAATTTTGTGCTCACACAAAAGTACAACAACCTTCTTGTTGTTGAGTCCTCATTTAGTTCATGTGGTGATACGGCATAACTACTTGTACTTTGTCACTCTTCTTACAAGTTGCAGAGGACATGGTAACAATATACATCCTCCAACAAAGAGAGAGGATGTTGATTGGATTCAAACAAATTTAAGAAATATTTGTCCTCAGCCAAAAATGTGCCAAAGTATTCCCTACACACTTCTTTACAGTGACCTCGAAAAGTTGACCGTTTTAAAGTCTCCATAGTACACCATGTTAGATGCATCACTGACATTCAGATGATCGTAATCTAGCTCAAGCTTGTCCAACTTCTAGCTTTTCCCTTGGAAGGTTAATAATATGCCTGCAATTTAATATCAAATTTTGTTGAACTGTATTCCTAATCTCAGTCAGTGCATGCTCGCCCAATTAAATTGCATCGGAAAATACAGAACCTCCTACAGAATGAGGTTTTGCACAATGTTTCAGCATGCAAACTTGGAAGATTTATTTTACCTTGTTATAAAGTACTGTAATAAATCACTTTAGCAATGCCCTTATCAGTGTAATAACACTTTCTCTTCAATAAACTTAATGTATTTTTGTTGTTGTTCTTTGCTTCACTTTCTTTTCTCTAACACAACTTGCCATTGATGCCAATGGCAAATCCTCTCTAATCTTTCTCATATTGTATTCCATGCATCTAATATGCTCATTTATGAATCACATATCACACTTTGTTATTTCTGTACGTTGGATGACGTTCTCATCCTCACATTGAATTACTCACAAATGTATTTGAAATTATGCAATCTAATCAATACCATCATGATTTCCTCTTCGAATTCTAACTTCTCTAACCAATTTCACATTCATTGTATTTTTCTCATGAATCACCACATACTCATTGCATCAACAATTCTTTTTTTCCTTCTCACCTTTTTCCCGTTATTTTCATTCCTATCTTTCTTTGGCTATGTCTGTTTACATATGCACATTTCTTTCCTGTACACGCACCTGTTTTCTTGATTCCTGATTCCTCCCTCAACATTATGCCCAACTCAATCTCTTCCCTACATTCTCTTTGTTCATCTATTCTTCCATGTTACCTCTCTTTTTCTCTACCTCACATATCCACTTCTGTTTTCATATGTCTGTCCTTTCATTCCTCCATTCATCAATTTATTTACCATTCTACTTGTTCATGTATTCATCTCTCACTTTCTTTCTCTCTATCTCTCACGGCAATGTTCTTTTCAACTACCACTTTTATTTACCACCACCACCACTTCCACCAATGCCACCTAATCGTCCCTTCCTTGGCGACGCCCCTCCCTCTTTAACCCCTCTTACATCTACATCTCCGCATCTTCCGACCTCCTCCTCCTCCGTTCCTTGGATGCGGGACGAGTAGGCACCAGCAAGATCGAGGAGCTAGGGGAGGCCACAGGCAAGCTGTGCATGGACGAGATGACCAAGAGCCACGTGGGCTCCACCATGCGGACGCCATCCCTCCAGGAGGAGCTGGAGAGGAGACCGAGCAAGCGCTACAACCTGGACAACTTCACCTTCCTCAAGGTCCTGGGCAAAGGCAGCTTTGGCAAGGTCGGTCCTCATCGGAGGGAGCTTCTTCTTCTTGTCACCATGGTGATGAGAATGGGTTGGAATGGGAGAGTTAGAGTGAATGAAAGTTGATTGTCCCTTGTTTCAGTTTAGACAATACCGCAATATCTGAGTTTAGCACTTTGATGACCTTCCAGCTTTAATTACTTGTGGAGTTTCTTACGATATGCCTCCTGTTTTGTTATCGTGCCTGAGATGGGAGAAGGGTAAGCCAGGGAAACTTAAAAGTCAATTACACTTTTTTGCTGGCATTGCTTATGTAATTGAATTCATGTAAAGCTCTTTAAAGAAAAACTTTCCAATGTGTACCCCAATGCTAACATTATAGAACTAATAAGTGGCAAGAATATTGCTACTTAATTTGGTTAGACTCTGAGTAATCTCTGTATACATTGAAAGTTTCTATTGAAGAGTGTTCGCCTAGTTTTGCGTGATTGATGTTTTTAAAGCACCGTGCATGCAAGGAAAATGTAAGAAATCAAGACAGAAATGATGCCAACATATGAATGTTGGATATATATCACATAATGCATGGAATCTGAGAATAAAATGCTAGGAGTAACCTGGAGCTTCAGTTAGATAAGTGGCAGAAAAAGAAAAGGAGGAAGCAAATTGTAAATTAATAAGTTATTCTTGAGTCTATTCTTGAGTTATTCTCAATTTCAGTGAATGCTAACATATCAAGTCTGCAGAAAAAAACAAACGCGAAAAACTGACAAAAAAACTGAAATCTTATCAGAGGAGCTGAAATCAATCCTGCTATGACTGCTCTTCATGCATTGCTCATGAGACCCTGAATATAGAATCATTCCAATGTCTAACCTGAGTGTCCCTCACCCCCCCCCCCCCCTTCTTCAATCTCCGGTCCCCGGCAGGTCATGCTAGCGGAGCGGAAGGGGACGGACGAGGTGTATGCCGTCAAGGTCCTCAAGAAGCACGCCATCATCCAGGACGACGACGTCGAGTGCACCATGACAGAGAAGCGAGTCCTGGTGCTGGCCAACCGCCACCCGTTCCTCACATCGCTACATTCCTGCTTCCAGACCAAGGTGAGCAAAGAAAAAAAAACCCTCCATAATACAGTCTAATTTTCTCCTCGACTTAAGCCCCCGCACACTATACGATCAGACCGGTCGCATGACACTTGGGCATACGACCAGTCGCACAACTCGACACCGCACACTAAAAGATCGGATCGCACAACTAGGCTTATGACCATTATGGCGCCAGTACATTTTACCAGTGAGTATAGAAGCGTATGCAGTGCACATTGCATGCGCTCTTATACTCTTCGCATATCATGATTTGCTGAAAGCCCACGACCAGTCGTGGAAATTTGACACATCAAATCTCTACGACTGGCACTAAGACCCAGTTGCACGACTGGAAACTGGCTAGGCTGGTGATGTCACACTTCTGGTCGTAAGGTCATACGACCGGTCTGATCACACAGTGTAAGACGGGCTTTACCTACTTTCTTCCTCTTTTATTTTCCAACTTTTCCTTACAGCCCAACGGTCCTTTTCAGGAACACATCACTTCCCTTTCTTTACATTTTTTTTTTCTTTTCTTTTTTTACAGGGACTAGTTAGGCTAGTGGGATTGCTTTGAATGTTTCTCAGGGAAGGTATGTTTGTTTAAGTACCTGCTTTCCGCATCTTTGTTGGAGGTTCATCCAGTGAAGATATGAATATCCTCTGGTTTTAACACGTTCCTTCCACAGTTCTCCAAGAAGCTTCAATGCCCCAAAACAAGATTCTTTTTGCCTGTCCACAGAGAATGGACAGGTTGGTAATCTGCCTGTGCGAAAGTGGTCAAGCAGTATGTGTTTTCCCTTTTCATTGTCAACTGCATGTGCCATCGAACAATGCAAAATATCGATTGGATGTGAGATATGAATAGAGCATGCGCTAGAGTCGCCAATTCTTCGTTATACGCTACAAGGGCACCCAAATTGGGTAAGCAAACGTCAATATCTAGTGGGCCCAGCCTCGATTTCTACATACATCTTCAGAAGAATTTTGCAGCAAAACAAACACACTATTATGTTGGAAAAGGTTAATTATGCCAAAAAAAGAATGCAGTCCTATGACAGAAAAGAACAGATAATGATAGCAGAAGCACTAATCTTTGTAGTAAATTAATTTTCGAATCACCGTAATACTAACAAATGTAAATTTATGCCGCGAATGCACACTCTAGTGTACATTTTGGAAACCAGGTTCCAGTCGATGAGTTGATGCTACAGGAAACTGGTATACCAGGTTCCAAGAAGGAACGGGATAGAATCCTTGCATCATCGACCATTGCTATGACGTCAGGGGTAGGGGCTGTTTGACCAAGCCTTCCTACTAAAGCAGGAGAAACAGAAATGAAAAGAGTGTGTTTGATCAACATCACATTCACAACTCACTCGGTAGGGCTAGTAGGGCTAGAGGGATTACTTTGAGCGTTTCTCAGTGAAGGTTTGTTTGAAGAAGCACCTGTATTCCATGTCTTTGATGGAGCTTCAGCCAGTGAAGATATGAATGTTTTCTTGTCATACAAATGCCAGGCATTTTGTCCCAATATTTTACACATACTCTGCTTTGGAAGGGGACACACATTCTGCTTGAAATTTGAACTGTTCTGTAGGAGGAGCATGTGTAGTCCGCTGGAGGAGGGCCTCCAGAGAGAGCCCTTAGGGTAGTACCTTCACCTCTCATTTTATGCAAAGCTCAGGAGGTGATGAGGGGGAGGAGAGTGGAAGAAAGCCCCAATATTTGGGGATGGGGCTTGCCAAGTAGGGGGTCCTCTTCCTAACTTTGCTCAAGATGCATCTCATGAGTCAACGTAGGAGGAAAGGAGACCAGATGGCCCACGTGGTATCACGTCCAATCTAAGACTCGTGCAATTCCCAGTGGTGCGGCTGCCGATGCCAGATTTATGGAAATAGACCTTCCCTTCCCCCTCCCCACCCCCCCCCCCACCCCCATGCCAAGAGGCAAAGCACACTGCAACATGCAACACTTAGGGGCATCTTAGTTGACTGCATGAATGTGTGTGTTGTAGCTGTTGTTTTAAGAGTTTTCTCCTTCCTTTTTTTTTGGGGGGGGGGGGAGGAGGGTGGGGTGCCAACTAGTGCCAACAAGAAGACCCACATCACCCCTTGTACAGAGCAGGGGCAAACACTCGGTGAAGCGGTCAGTCAGACGCACACTCGCCAGAATTTGTGGATAGTCCCCGCCTTTCATGGTTCATCCACATTAAAAGACATAATGCGGAAAGGTCAGCAAGAGATATCTGTCATACATTATTCAAAAAGAGGAGGGAAAAAATGGCAAAACAATATAATGAACACAGACTGCAACTAAGAGATTTGTGAGTGAGCAAATGCCTACGTAGCCCATAAATATCTCCTCATGCATTAATTTTACACCGACAGAGACATTCTTTCTTTTTCTTTTTTGGTGATGGTAATTGGATGGTTATTCATATTTAGCAAAGAAGAATCTGCTTTCTTCCACAAAACATGCCAAGAGTAACACCTAAAAGTTGAAGTGAGTTACTGTGATTACACCTGGTCAAATAAATTAAAAGCAATGTATCAGTGTCTACAGATGAATTTTTAAAAGAAGAGAACCATGTCACTGGAATGAGCTTTCTTTTCGTGTTTGTTTTTGGAGAATGAAGTATTGTCTCTTTGAAAGATTTTAATTTGACAAAATCTATCAACAATGATTTAGCTTTGTTCCATCACTTATAATTGATACTTAAAGTTTAAATAGGTAAAATTTGACCAAAATACTGTCACGGAAATCAGCAAATGTCTTCTCGATGTAGCAAGTCTGAAGAGCCGGCTTGGAGATCTGTTGATGACATGTTTTCATGATATTTTGAAGCATGGAGAGAGAGAGAGAGAAGGAGGGGAAAAAAATTGGGAGAGCATTATGTCCAGGAGGGCAAGAACTGGTTCATGTTTGATAATTTGCGGTGGTGTAATGTGTCCTCTATTTTGTGGATCCCTCAGTCTGGCCTGATAATGCTGTCTGATTAACTAGTTCAATCAAGGAAAAGGACTCCCCAGCGGTACCAGAATCTAGCCTGAAGATTGTGTTCCACATACCTTGTCTTCTTCTTCTTCTTCTTGTTATCAAGCCAGTTATCTCTGTTCCTCTTCAATTTAATCGTAACCCCCCCCCCCCCACCGCCATCTCTTGGAGTGTTGACATTTAATGTGCCATAGCTCCCTCTAGAGGTGTGGGTCGGGTGTGGGTCGGTGGAACTTGAGCCAACTGTGCAAACACGCTGCCGCAGCGAGTGCGCGACGATGCTCCTCTTTCGCAAACCCACAAGGAGGTGTTTGCACGCTCTTCGGACGGCGGGGATGCTCAGAGGAGAACGGTGTCTGAATGCGGCGCATCTCCACAAGTGCTTCAAAATGTGAGGGTGCTGGTTGGCGAGCTCCCCCCCTCCTCCAGAGGATACCACCTTTGCATACCAGTCATTTCACATTGGATGTCAGTTCTAGTTACTTTCATTTCAGCCTATATTTGCGTGTTCTGTTTTGTGTCATTTTTTTTTTCCGTTTCAGCATGGGTTTGAGATGGGCAGAGATGTAATTTTGTCCTCTTGCCCTGCAGTTGTAGTATACCAGGTTAAGAATGTATTCAAAATTAATCTTCTGGAGACCACCCGTCTGAAATTCCTTAGACTTTGTATATGCTCGCGCAGTTAACAGATGTTTCTCTATTGATGGCAAAGTGACAAACCATCCCATGAGACTTTTTTTTTGGAGAAGAATGTTTCTACAAGCAGAAAGCAGATTGCATGTAAGACTTGTTGCTATGCCAGACAAGCCTTTTGGGGAAGGGGGGGGGGAGGGGTAAGATTATATCAGCTTCGGATCATCATCTAGTTTTCATAGTAGCTGTTATCAATTTTCAAGCTGCAAAAGACTGGTTTATTCATGGATTCAAATTCTTTAATTGTTTTTCTAACATTCCTCTTGGATTCCTGGCAATGAGCTAGTAGTTTAATTTTTTCCCATACATTTGAATACTTTGGAGTCCTGCATGTTTATATCAAATCTTGCTATGCTGGGCAGGCACTCCAACTGTCAGAAACAACCTTTGCTCTGAAAGTGTCTGTGTGGAACTTAAATGTGGTCTGTTGTTGTAAATGCTTTATGTAAGAGAGGGGCCTGTGATTGTCAAAGCCTGTGAACTGAGGAATTAAAAATCAGTGCCACACATTCACTTACAGAGTCATGGCCCCATTGCAGCATTCTCTGCACCACCCTCTCTTTCATGCTCTGCCCTCCTCCAGTTCCACGGGGTGTCGGCATCGCCGTGGAGCGGAACGCTGTAGCCCCTCTTAGTCACAGCGAGAATCGAGAATTAAAATGTGCACCAGGGGATCGAGGAAAGCTCACAAATGCCCTTAGACAGCAAAAAGATGCTACAAAAGTAGAACACACCGTAGTCACATTGGCCAACTGCAAACTGCTGCCAGAAAGTGATGCTGCCGATTTGTCCAATCCTAACCGCCGTTTGAGCCCTCCTGACGGCTGTATACAAAAGACGAATGCCCATATACCAGTCCCCACACTCATGGCATTTTGCCCTGTCACTTTCTAATTGATTTGCCTCCAATTGCTTTTTGTCCTCTCAATCCACAAGGGTGAAATATATGTCGAGAGAGGCTTTTAATCTATTTGATGCTCTGTGTTCCATCAAGTAGACTTAAAAATTTAGAACCCTGCAGCGATGTTTGAATAATACATCTGGGCGAAGACAACAATGTCTTCACAGTTTTTCCTATACCATTTCTCTACCCCTTCCCCCATCAATGCTTGAGGCATTTTATGTATGGGTAGTCCATCTGTCTTTTGAAACACCTCAGACCTTTTCAACTCTGTATCTTTAAAAATAAATGCAGGGAAGATTTCTCCTGCTATTTGGAAACAATATGTTTTGTCGGGTGTGGATAAACATGTCACACTTCAGTCCAGTTTTCAAGGGGGGTTGAGGATCAGAGTCAGAGGTCAATGAAAGCTTGTCAAAAAAAGTTGCCATTTGTCTTGTGTTATTGCAGCCCGTGATATTTAGAAGTATGTGATTGGAAGGAAATGGTATAGCTGTAAGTATAACTCAGTCAGACCGCAGTGCCCTAGTTAATGAGGCATACATGCACATTTTACTTACAAGTCTCGTTCAGCTAACATGCGCTCAGAGTGTGCAACATGAGATTTGGCGAGATTTTCTAGAGGGTCAACAAAAAAGCGAGCAATTGATCAGGTGACAAACTTAGTGTCACTTAGTATGTGGATAAATAGTCATATGAGATTTCACTCTTTATTTCCATTTGAACTTTTTCAAGTTTGCATGTCATTGTATAAATCTACATTTCATTGAAGGTAGATGTAAAATACTTACTTTGGAGTGAAGGGCGTTTGACATATGATATAGCCACATGTTGCTGGCTCCTGACCCTTTTTCGAGCTAAGGATATTCGTAAGTCGAATTTTTTGACAGATGATAAGTTAATGGATTGTGGAAATTTGATGATCTTGTTAAAATGAAAGGATATGTCTTTTCTAAATATGTGATGATATTTAGTGTTGAAATCACAAGATTTTCGTTTTGAACAGCCAGAAAGCAACACAGCACGTATGCATATGAGGTGCACGCACGGACTCCTCTTCCATATAGCATAGAAATGTGTGGAGCTCAACGCATGCACAAGCGCGCAGGGAAAAGAAGGTGCCTGGCCGCGCTCGCCTGATCACCCGACTCACTTGCGATGACTTTCCAGCTGCCTGCCCACCCACCCACTGCTGCGGTTCACGCCATGCCTGGCCCACTGGCGCATGGCTTGGCACCCTGGTCATGGCTGGCGCAGCCGGTCCAGCATGACAAACGGGGGTAAGGCTCCTAGATGTTATGTGGGAGCGTGATTCGCACAGGCTACTGTGAACGCGTACGGAGATGGTGTACAGTCTGACGAGGCTTTACAGGAAACAGGTCCCAGATGCGTATATGACAGCACTCCCCCATGCGCTGTTGCCATGAAACCGATAATATGGCTGTCTTTGGAGTGACATGAGCTAAAGTTTTGCTAGCTCCTGACCCTTTTAAGAGCTAACCTTGTAATCTGTTATATAATTTAATGAATGCATACTTCAAGGGAGTGAAAAATTGGTATGACGTTTGTCTGAAAGCTTTTATCTAGACCCTAGAGGCAGACACCTGAATGACATAAACATTATCATAATCTGGCATTGGTTTTGGTCCTAATTTTCATATTTTCTAATTTGATTATCTAATTTCAATGTAATTCTGACCCTGCTAAATTTCTCTTCTCCCCCAGAACATTGTTTGCCAAAGAAATCCTGTGATATCTGGAGAGGAAATTACGATTTCCTTGAACCATGCTCTAGCTCATTATGTATGCAAGTCATCTCGCGTTCATGCATAAAAGATTGGAAAATAGAGCACTTTTCTGTGTGCTGCAGTCTGACTGATCTAGGGATATATATGCATGAAGCAATAAAGGTGAAAGGTCAAAGTTTATCATCGGTTACTGTGAAACATGATATATTCCCGGCATGAATTTTTCGCGAATTGGAGGCGACATCCTTTTTCGTGGCATGAAATTTTTGCGAATTGCCACTGGCGTTCAATGCATTTCACGTGCATTTTTAATTTTGCAAATCTTGGCACTCGCGAAATTCACAAAATTAAAATGCATGTGAACATTCCTCGTTTTACAGTATCAAACCTTTGCCTGATATATCACTGTTCAGTTGTGACTCTTGTAAAGAATTTGATAGTGGCAAATTGATTGTGGAGATGTCTTTGAAAGAATTTGTGTAATTGATTTTAGTAATTTTTGGTGAAATATATCACAATTTCTTGGTGAGATAAGAAATATAAAGAAAGTTCATTCTGCATTGTTATTTTGAAACTAAAACTGACCAGCTGAGAATGTCTTCCTGTTGTCTGAGCACTGTTTGTTGTATAATTATATTCAGTTTACAAACATGAACGATATTTATGATGTTAATGTGGAGTGACTAGGAGCAGTCATAATCTTCTGACAGCAATAAACTTCAAGTCTCTTTGCTGTTCTCTCATCCTACATTTCATTATAAATGTTGAATTTTGACATGGTAGAAATTTTGATGAATTTCAGACTCTATTGAACAAGCACTGACATAAGAACTTGCAAATGATTATGTGAGATACCTGGTATTAACTCGTAGAGAACGAGTCCCGAGTGTACTCGGGCAAGTGTGTATGGAAAATGCATGTTGTAGCAATATCAGCCCGTCCTCAGTGGGCTAATGCCTATGGAAGATATGTACAGAAATTTGCACTTGGAGAATCATAAATGTATGAAGTTTTCTGAAATTTACCCGTGCAAAAAGAGGAAATAGATTATAGAGTTTCTACTTTTACAGTGTATACCTTTCTGATAATGTTGGTCATGCAAAATATATTTTGATATACTCCTGGGCAAAATCTGATGTACAAGAAGCAGAGAAGTTAGGCATTTGTGTAAAAAGATGATTTGCTCAAATTTTCCATCAATTCTCATTGCATTTTATTCAAATTTTCACATTAGGTCTCTTATCTAGCTTGTTGTTTTTCGCACACCTACCAATGTTCATTTCTGTGCAAAAGATGTTTATTTTTCATTTGTATTTGTCTGCAGTTTGTTTCTTCTAACATCTCTTTGATTCATTTCTCTCAATCTGTCACAATATATAGGAAAAAATAGTAATAAAATCATATTTACCATGAATTAGCATGCTTATCATTGGTAAAATGCCAGAAAGTCATGCCTCAAATCAACTCTTTGTTTCTTTCAATGTTGTTTCTTTGCAGGACCGATTATTTTTTGTTATGGAGTATGTCAACGGTGGTGATCTAATGTTCCAAATTCAGAGGGCCCGGAAATTCAACGAGCCGCGGGCCCGCTTCTATGCCGCCGAAGTCACGTTAGCATTAATGTTCCTTCATCGACACGGTGTAATATACAGGTGAGCTAAGGCATTCTGTGTATGTAGATTAAAACAAGGATTAATCCTTCAGTGCATAGTTCAATTGGAAAAAGCTTAGATGAAACTGGTTAGATCTTGTCAAATCTGCACAAAATCAAAAAGAAGTTTCAGAAATATGCCAGTTTCAGAGATAATCTGGAACTATAATCTTCTTGAATGTGTTGCTAGTTTGATAATCAGTTGTAAATTTAGGATTTTAAAGACACAAAAGAAAAATTCTTCAGCCCCCCAAACAAGAAAAAAAAACAACATATATATGTACAGCAGAAGTCTTAAATGAAAGCAAACATTATATAAAATGATGGCGAAGATCCTAATCAAATGACCAGGCATTTATTTTGCGTAACACGTGATAGTAATTATAATTGGTCATTAGCACTTTCATGTCATGATGGTGACCAGGTGAGATTTCATTATTTTATTTACTTGTGATGAGGATGATTTATCAAACAACAAGGATCTGCTTCATGATTTTATAAAGCAAATAATACACGTCCTTTCATTTGGGCATAAGTGTGATTGCCCACACTCAGTGCCTTCGAAACAGTCCAGAAGCCCTAGGCTATCACCTTGAGTGTGTTGAGACTGTTCCAAAGATACCTTATGTTGGTAACTGTTGCTATTATACCCTCACTGATTTGTTTGTATGCTGACAATAGATTGTCAAAATTGTTAAAACAGAATTGAAACAGCATAAACCAGGAAAATGTGTTTTCTGAGCCTTCATAGCTTCAAAGGCACAACAGGATGAATTGGCCCTGGTTCTGAAACCTTTGCCAATGTTATTGTTGCTTTACAGCTTGTTGTCGCAAGTTGTTTATTCTCATGGTCGGACATCCGGGTATTTTGCGTGTCAGGGGGTCATGGATAGCGTTGGAGTGAAAACAAACCACTCGCGTGAGCCTGGAGTGAACGCTGTACGTGTTTTCTGCCGGGGCGCCCCGCGAGCATAGCGCTAGTGCAAGCTGGTACTGTAACTGTGCGGGCGGCAGGATTAGGCCCTAGGCCTACTCTAAATTAGGCCCTACCCTAAGTACTACAGTACTAACGTTAGACCTACCTGAAGTTTCTATGAGGTACTAAGTAAGCGTAGATATCGGGGTAGGGCCTACTCAAAGAGGTTCTACTGCACATCTGGCCATTTTGTCGGGTCGTTGATCCAGAGTCCTGCCGCGATTTCATACGGGCACAGGTCCAGTCCGGCCGCCTTAAACTTGGCAAAATACCGGGACCGATCGATTGACAGGATCCAGATTTTTAGAATATTGCTGGCAAGACATGATGCATGTATCTCATGAATGATGGCACAAATGACAAAATGAATAATGAAAAACAGTCCCCATGTCTGAGCTGCGTAGAGTTGCACATAAATTATACGCGTCGCACATGCACAGCATGCAGTATGCGCATTATGCAGGCTTAGCGCTTGCAAGCTGTTTATTTTCACTCCAGTCGACCGGAAGTGACGTGTAGCCGATCGCAAGAATACATTCATCTTCATCACTACCGTCTTTCCATAACCTACCCCCCCCCCTTCTCTCTCCAGGGATCTGAAGCTGGACAACATTCTACTAGACATGGACGGCCACTGCAAGCTGGCTGACTTTGGTATGTGCAAGGAAGGCATCCTGGATGGCCGCACCACGGCAACCTTCTGTGGAACTCCCGACTACATCGCACCGGAGGTGAGTGAGAATCGGGTCGCTGGTCTGTCGCCAAGGAGACCATGATCAACTGTGACAGTCATGCCAGCTTCTTATACTATCTACATGTATTTTCTCCTACAAGTGTATGATATCATCATAATCTACTTTTGTATCAATCTAATTGTGTGTGTGTGTGTGTGTGTTGTTTTTGTCTGTGTATATATTTACATGTATGTACCTGTATGTATGTATCTTTGTATGTATGAATGTAGGTATCTACATATTTATGTTATGTTTTAAAATACCAACGAACAAAATCTTCTTCAGTTCGACAAAAAAAAAAAGGGAAGCTAAATAACTTTGCACAGTCTTTCATGGTTATGTCTGCTCACAACAACACACATTTTACTCCCCCACCCCCCCCCCAAAAAAAAAAGAAAAAGAAAACTATTGAGAACCTCTATGTCTTTATTTGTCTATTTCTTCATAAGGTGCAAAATAAATAACAACCACAATGAACTTTACCACTATATTAAAACAAAACAAAACAAGGTGCATGTATATTTATGTAGTTTACCACCAATGCAATTGATACCTTTGCAAAATTATCAATACCGGTACCTATATAGAAGCCGCATGGAGCTCATAAGAGAACAGGGCAGTGACCCAAATAACCGACACCTATCTGTGCCCTATGCGGCCATTTTGCTCTGCAGATCCTCCAAGAGTTGGACTATGGCCCCTCGGTGGACTGGTGGGCTCTCGGCGTCCTCATGTACGAGATGATGGCAGGACAGCCACCCTTCGAGGCCGACAACGAGGACGACCTCTTCGACTCAATCCTCCATGACGACGTGCTCTACCCCGTCTGGCTGAGCAAAGAGGCGACGTCCATTCTTAAGGCTGTGAGTCCCAGGGTGTTAGAGAGCGAGAGTTCAGAAGGCTTAAAGAAGGGCACAGAACTGCCAACTAGTATACTTTGATGATATATATTGTGTGTTTTTTTTTTCCTGTCATCTAAAGATAACATGTTTTTAAGAAAAGGAATAAAACATTTTTTTTTTTCTGAAACTTGGCTTAATTTGCATAGCATGGGCAATTTTGATGATGGGGTGGGGAGGGGTAGTGAGAGGTTTATAGGAATGAAATGGCCACTTTGGTGGGACTAATGAACTCCTTAGCATTGGTGTCAATGGACTAATTGCACTTAACCACTGTATTGTTGAAAAAACCAATGTATTGATGTATATATAATTGACCACAAATAAAAGAAAGCAACTGCAGTATACACTTACTTCAAGGTGGTTGTCACTATCCATAAAACTCTGTCACAGCTACCCATCCAAGTGATGATTACAATTATCTAGAGTGAGTATTTGTGTTTAGTGTGAACACTCCTGTTGCAACTGAAAACAGAGTGTAATAGACAGTACACTGGACAACAGTTGTTGGTAGGTCTGCAGCCACGCTAGAGTAGTGGTTTGGAGGAAAGGTGGAGGTGGACATTCCTCCAGCAACCACCCATGTTATATCATTCAGTAACCAAAAAAGACATAAAAATCATAGAATTGGTTACAGATGACTTGCATACATTCCTGTCAAGTGTTGTAATATAAATTAGGTATACGTGTAGTTACATCAAGGTCATGTGCCTTTCAGCTAGCCATCGATGAAAGGAAATCCCCCCCCCCCCCATAAACTTTATGGGGTAGATATAATGTGAATGAATCAAGCTGTTATTGCTATATCAATGCTGAATACTGGCACTGGTCCGATGGTCCCAGACCGGTAAATATTACTGTCACACCAGCAACTTTTCAGGGATTACTAAATATACTGGTCCAACATGGCAGGTAAAATAACAAAAATGACCTCATCGGGGCCAATTGAAGAAAAAAACCCAGAACCAGTAGATTTAAGGTTCAGACCAGTAGGGAAAACGGATTAGTTTGCAGCCCTGGCTATATCCTAATACCATTTTTCATTCACATCTTTAATTTTTCTCATGCATATGTACCTTTTTGTCCCTTGTTTCACTTCTCCTCGGCAGTTCATGACCAAGAACCCCAGCAAACGTCTTGGCTGCATGGAGTCCCAGGGTGGAGAGAGGGCCATCCTACAGCACTCCTTCTTCAGGGAGATCAGCTGGCAGGATCTGGAAGACCTCAAGGTGGAGCCACCCTTCAAGCCCAAGATTGTAAGTTCCTCTTTTTCTATCTCATCTCTCTCTCTCTTCTTCTGTAGAACTAGTACCCTGTATCATTCCGTCATGGTGGTAAAAGTAATTCCTTCAGCTCAATGAGTTTTGTGTCAAGTTGTTTTTTGGCCGGGCATTGTGGCGTACGCCAGTAATCCACCTTCACATCCAAGAGTACTGGGTTCGATTCCCGAGTCTTACTGAGCAATGTTGTGTGTAAGCATTCTGTCCCCTCTAGTAAGAGGCAAAACGCTGTGTCCCTTGGATAGGACATTAAATGGAGGTCCCATGTGTGTGACAGCCATGATACACACACATAGAAGAACCCACTTCATACATTCCTCGCAAAGAGCAGGGTGCCAACCCGGTGAAGTGGTCCCCCTACCCACCCACACAAGAAAACGGGCAAATGATGCCGACCCCTCGTGGTTCTCCCCAGGTGACTAGCAATAGTCAGCAAACGGTATTAACCAGGCACACTGTGCCATACGCTTGAATGAATGAAGTTGTTTTTGTTGCCACTAATTGATGAATTGCCCACATCGACATAAATAAGCACCGCTTGTTCATAAATCTGAATAGATATGCAGTATCCGCAGCTATAAGGGATAAGAGCTAGCACTGGCTGTTGGGTAAAAGCTTGGTAGTCTAGTGGATACACGACACCTGTCTAGTGATCAGGAGATCGTTGGTTTGAGTCCAGCCCGAGTATGTATGCCCATGATGTGTTTTCATTACTCCTACTAAAACACTGAAATATCAGTGCTTATTTTTTCGCCACTGTAGGGCAATTTTTGAATTCTTTCATTTTGATTCTTTCATTATCTGTGGAAGCTGCTACATTTCCCACCTTCAGCTTCCATTTCCTTCCTTCAAGCCCCAGATTGTAAAGTTTCCATTTCTCCTCCAGTCACACGGGCACCCTGTAGCATTCTCTGCCGGTAGTAAAAGGGATTCTTTCAGTTATCTTAGAGGCTGCCATGTTTTTACCCTGTCAGATCCAATGGACAAAGTTTCTCGAGGATGATCATTAAACTGAATCCATGAAGCTGCGGCGTCATCCTCCTTTATTCCTTCCTCTTGCCCCCACCTGCCCCACTCATTGCACCGACGAGGGCCAAGATAATCAGTTGTAATTTTGAAAAGCTTTTAGTAGCTGCCAAAGGCAAAGCAGATTTGGGTCTGCTCGGGACTTTCCTCAAGTTTGCATGAGTTGCTTGTGTGAAGATAGGGATATGCTTCCATGATCTCCAATCTACAAACCTCGTCAGGGTGTTTGGGTTCAAATGCAAATGCAAACAGATTCAGGTTGACATGAATAAATGGAGTAAAATTAGATGAGAAGAATGATAGTGGTATGTCTCATCAAACTCAGAGGTAACTTAGGAAAGTTATGAAAGTTTCAGTTTTTTGCCAAAACCATGCATATTGAAAGAGGGGATGATGACGTGACCCTGTAACTTCCCATGTTTTGGTTGTTCACAAAATCATGAAATTCATGACTTTGGTGGATGATTATTCATTTGCAACCTCCTTTCCCACTAAAAGTCAATATGTATGGTACTCTGTACTCCTATTGACTAAATGTCAAAGAAGGAAATTTGACAAAGGTTTGTGATACTGTTCGAAGGGAGATTCCAAGACAGTCCTTATTTTCGGCCTGATATTGATGAAACTCCCATTATTCAGTTCACCTGATTTTAGTCCATGTATCAAAGCCAGCCCAAACATGATGTAGAATAGCATGTCAAATGCATCAAGCACTATGCTTTAAATAAGAAAAAAAAACATGATTCACGCTATATTGTCCTGTGAGCAATGTTTTTCTAATCATCTCTGTATATCCATAATTTATACTGAAACTTGGTACAGTATGAAGTTAACTGCAATTGTGGTTTGTACTCTATATGCCATATATTTAACGAGTCTAATTTTTTGCGAATCGGGACTGGTCGATGATTTCGCGAGTGAATGGTTCAATTCGCGATCGTGAAGCACAATATTGAATGGAGAAATGTATGCGTGGGCATCATATTCATATCGGGATCAGAGTCAATATTTGCCCTTGTCTATAAATTCACGAATATCACCTGATTCGTGAAATTCATGGAAATAAAAACCTCACGAAATATTCGGCATATACAGTATTTGGCCTGTGTTAGCACTGCTGCATCTCCCTGAAAATTCAGATATTTACCTCCGCCAAGGAAGAAGGTTATGGTTTCATCGGCATTGATTTGTTTGTTTGTCTGTGTGCAAAATAACTCCAAATGTTGAGAACGGATATGAATGAAGCGTGCAGGAAAAGTTGATAATGACACTAGGAACAGATGATTAAATTTTGGTAGTGATCCAGAAATTGTTATGGATTTTTGAGGGATTAAAAAATATATATATATATATTGGCAGATAGGGTCAGTGAACATGGGAGTTCAAGCTGCGTGCATTTGAGGTTTGCGTATGTGCACTAGGAAGCATGCTCTGCTCGGGCTAGGCGCCACGCAGCTGGAAGCTGATGACATAAACAAAAGGCTTCCGTATTTGAAAATGGGACGATTTTCAGCATGCATATATGAGTGGAAATCACTGATCTCTGTGGAAGAGCAAGATCAGTGGTAGAAATGAGCTGCCTGGCAGAGGTCTGTGCTCCGAGATTGTTTTTCTACACTGTAGTTTTTTTTTTGTCCTGGCAGGATGTATTATTGCCTATTGAGATGCAAGTAACACACAAGAACCTCCCTGATCGCTCTTTTGAATGTGCCCTGATTTTTTTTTTTTTTTTATTGGGGGGGGGGGGGGGGGAGAGGGGTTAATGTTTGCCACCCTGCTGTGTGTACCAGAACTTGTCGCCCTCTTATTAATTTGTGCTCCATATGTTCTCTCTCACCTCCAACAGAAAACTAAGAAGGACTGGAACAACTTTGACACTGACTTCACTCGGGAGGAACCCAAACTGACACCTATCACCAGCAAGATCGTGGAGTCCATCAACCAGGGCGAGTTCTCAGGATTCACCTACACCCGCCCCACTGCCGACGAATGCCAGGCCACCACCACGGACATCGACTAGAGCCGGCGCACCGACCGGTCGACTGACGACAGGGCATCTTTTCACAGTGGAAAACACACGCAAAAAAAAAGGAGAGAAAAAAAAAAGTATGTGACGGCCGTCGTCTTCATCATGCAGCATCAGTTATCCGGAAGACAAGAATCACAGGAGAGCCAAGAATGACAGGTGTTTTTCTAGCAATTCTTAGATACTTGAACGAATGTGGAGGAAGGCGCTGACGTGCAAGGTGGAGGGGAGGCTGAGGTTTAGAGCGGCTGGCTCGCGACAATCGCCGACATTTTGTGTCTGAAAATCGCCAGGCGAGGCTTGCGCAGACAGAGGGAACTTTGAGAGACGGAAGGAGAGTGAGAGAGAGAGAGAGGAGTGGGAATGTGTCTTCATCAGACAGAAACACATGTCTTTCTCAGCGAATGGACTTATTAGAGGTAGAATAAGTAGTGTCGGCCACACCTTCCCACATCAGTTTGCACATTGAGTGGTGTTCCCACGTCACGCCGTATGCCGTAGTTTGCAGTAGTAGTGAAAAGAGGGTGATCAACAGATCTTTGTAGTTATTATTATGGGATAAATAGCAAACTAATGAAATAGTCTTGACAAAGAATTATGCAACCTTTACATTCTTCTGTTAGTTTCAGAGGTAAAGAGGTGTGTGAGTGCGAGGGGAGAAATCATTGATGTGTTAACTGTAAATTCTTGGGTGCATCGCATGGCGAGCGCTTAAAAATGAGGGTCTTAAGTCTTTGGATGTTTTTGAAGCAAAAGCGTTGTGACAATCCTATATGTATTTCTATCAACTCAGCAAAGAAATCCATGCAATATTCAGAGTTTTCTGATCATCACCACAAAAGTGGTATCTGTCCTTAGATATTGTGCCATAATTTTCATCACTACTCAGATTTTCAGTCGCGTGCGTTTTCAAAGGATATAAGCTCGTATTTTGTCAATCAAGGCTCCAAGCAATAGTCATGTGCATTGAATCAGGAAGGTATTCTGCATTTGTGGCACACTTTTTTTTTGTCTGTTCCATAAACTGTCTGTAGAATTTGTCGATTGTGACAAGCATCACTTGTTGCATATTTTCGTGCTTAATATCTGAGAGTGAAATCAGCCTTCAGGCAGTAATAGCATCGTGTTGGGCTACTTATTGCAGTGGGCATAAAAACATACAGAAGGTACTGAAAACTGAACAAATTATCAGTTTTTATCCACTGTAGACAGATGGGCATGAGAAGTTTTGGAGTTCGTCATGTTCTGTGTACCGTAAAACATGCTCCATAGGAGCAGCAGAACGTGATGAATTTGCATGGCGACTGCGCGAACGTTGGTGTTCGTGTGCGTCCGGGGGAGGACAAATCTGATGAAGACATGGTGCTGGAGGAGTAGGAGTATCTAATCCATCATGTTACATCAGTTCAGATTCTTCCACTTATCATTCCAATATGTGAACACGACACACTCAATCCCAAGAAATTCCAACATAAACTGTTCGGAAGTGATTTCTCACGCACCCCGTCAAAATCGTGTAAATGACTTGCCATTATTTTCTCATACATTTTTGATACCATGGAAATCTCTGTATCTCATTTATGATGGCAATTGGACTTTTTTTTTAAAACCAAATGCACAGATAGGGAAAGAAAAGCAATTGGAATGTCCATGTATTGTAGTGGCCCAGAAGTAAAGGGATATTTTTATGCAGTCAGTCTGTTCATGCTTTTCATGAATTTATACCATGGCAGGTCTAGGTGAAGAGGAATTAAAAAGGATTTTCAACTGTGACGATGATTTTTACCTGCATACATGGGAATAACTTAAAAGATTGCAAAGATCTGAAGAGTTAACTAACTGGAGAAAGATCTGATTTATCTCTTAGGATATGAAAACAGAAAAAAAAAATGACATGCAATGAGCTTGTAGCAAATTTAGGTAGCAAGTTGGCATGTGTACATGCAAGAATAGTTTTAATGATCACAATTTGGTAGTCAAGATGTAATTAGAGGAGAGAAAAAAAGAAAAGTTCAAATCTGGGAAGATTATTTGTGCCATGACCTTTATTACGTTTGTTTAGATTTCATTCTGGAAGCTGGCGCCACTCTATTGTTAAGGATGAAAAAACGAAAAACAGTAAGTGTATGTGTGTGCTGTGTATGGGAGCTATAAATATCGTGTCTCATGAATGGGAGGAGCAAGGAATCCCACGAGTGAGTGACATTCTTTAAATACTATGATAAATTCAAAAATATGACAGATTCGACTGCTAGAAGATGTGTAATATGTGTGTACATATGTATTTGGAAAACAAAAACAATGGAAAGGCACAAATGTGACTACATAATGAATATGCCAACGTGTATATATCATCATAATATATATAAATATATATAAATCTATAAATATGAATATATTATTTCATTATAAGTAGTAATGGAAATACGATGTCTCTCTTTGTATTGATGGTGGATTATTTATTGAACTCGGAGGCAAAAAAAAAGATGTGTTTTCGTTTTCTTCAATTCCTCCTATGTGATAAAATAATTCGCTGTCGTCTTGCTGTATCTCTCTTGTTTCTTGCCATCACAGATGCAATCTCCTTTTCATTTTATCTCGTGTTTTTTTTTTATGTTTGTGTACATAATATGTGTGATCGACTGACTTTTAACGAAAATGCGTGTTGCAATATCCTGTCCAAGATGACAACGTTTTTTGACTTTCTGCCGTTTTATGACACAGATGCGGGGAAAACTGTCAGTGCAGCCTCTAAACGTAGGAAAACGGTTTCCCACCCGAACAGAGTGGATCTTGTTAAAAGGAAGCACTATCTCACAGACTATTCTGACTGACTGAACATAAAGTAGAGAGCAGTTTAGGTATATGTGTGTATGTTAACGATATCATGTGTGCTTTCAGAGTTGATTTGGGGAGAAATGGTTCACGCTGAAATCTTTGCCTTCAATATTGCAGAGGCCATCCACGTTGACCTTTGACCTCAACACCTGTGCGATGTATAGTCTTGGGCGTGTCACTCATAGAGATGAAAGAAGAGTGTAGCCCCTTTGCCAAGGGTGAAAATTCACTTTCACCTCCCAAGTGCCATAAAATCAGTTCCTATTCTGTTACATCTCACAAGTAAACACCACCAACTCTTTTTCTTTTTATCTGTCCCAAAGTGTGGAAGTATTTATCGAACTTGTATCATACAGATCAATGTTCCCACAGGCTAACACCTGCCATCTAAATGTTCTCTTGTAGTATGTTGCCATAAACCCCTTGGAAACTAATCCAGGGTACACTCAGGCAGATGTCTATGGGAAATGCGCGTTATAGCAAAATCAGTTTTGTTCTCAACAGGGTGAGTCTGACCTGTTAACAAAGGAGCAGCTCTTAACTTTTTTTCAGTTGTTAAATATCAGATGTGCTTTCACAGTGCAGGGCAAAAAGAAAAAGAAGAGAATACAGAGAGACTACAGATGAGGAAAGAAAACAAAGTATGATAACAACATTGCCTTTGTACAGCTTTTTTGTTTCTGTCTTTGACTGGAATGTTGACTGTCTTCATGTGAATGTATAATGACACAGACACCCGTGAAAATTCAACCTTGATCTTATTTTTGCTGTGACACATTACCAAAGCTAGACTACAGGGCTCCAATGATCTCCTCTTATTGATCTTGAAATCTGTTATTCCCCAGCAGTTTCAACTCTGAAAATATTTGTGGGTTGTTGTTGTTTTTTTTTTCTATATAAAGTGAACACATTTGAAAAGATGACCTATAAGTAACACACACACACACACACACACACACACACACACACACATGGTAGAAAGAGCACTGAATGACAACAGGGTAAAGTGGGATATACATTGTATCTCTTCATCAAAAATTATATATTAGTAGCCCTTCTGAGCCTAAAATAGGTTGTAAAAAAAACCAACAACACAAAAAACCAAACCAAAAAACTAGAGAAGCACGCTGAGAGCGCAGACCTCCGCCAAGCAGCTAATTTCCTCCAATAATCCTGTTTTTCCAAAGATCAGTGATTTCCACCTGTACGTATTGCATGCTAAAAATCGTCCAAGTTCCCAGATATCGAAGGCTTTTGTGACGTCATCAACTCTGAGCTGCGCGGTGCGCCTCGCAGTTGAGCACGCACTTTAGTGCGCATATGAAAACCTCAAAAATGCGCAGCCTGAACTCCCAAGGTACTACCTGCCAAAATATTGAAAATCCTTCATTAAATCCATAAAAGTTTCTGTATTACTGCCAAAATTTAGTTATCTGTTCCTTGTGTCATTCTCACCCTTTCCTGCAAGTTTCATCCAAATCCGTTCCCAACTTTTTGAGTTATTTTGCGCACGGACAAACAAACGGTAACGAAAACATAACCTCCTCCCTTGGCGGAGGTAAAAAGACCAGACTTCAATTGGCGCTTGGCATACATGGGAGTGTAGATGGGTCAGCAACTCATGGCTTCTAGGACTGAGATTAGATGCTACTTTTAGAGTTCCTGCAATCTTTGTATGTGTTTGTCTACTTTTTATTTCTTTAAACAACCTACTTCATAGGGGATTCAGACAAAGTGCAATGGTAGTTTAAGATTTGTGGTTTGCGAGAGTATCAGAAGTAATACTAGCTTTTTCACTTCATATCTCTGACTCTTTTTCGAAAGTATGTTTAAGCCCTTGCTGCTTGACATATGGTAATTTGCCATAGAAGTGATACATGGCAAATTTGGTTTCTATAGCTAATGGGTTAAAAGGCTGCAAAAAAAAAAGAAAGAAAGAAAGAAAGAAAAGAAGAAGATAGGTCTTGTTTGTCCAAATGCACAATTGACTTGTGAGTGAGGTACATTTCCTGTTTGAACATTTATGTGTACATTTATTTCTACTGCAGGAGCATTCTATCATGTATCAAATTGTAGGCCAGTGCCCGGTTGACAAAGAACAGATACCTGCCCTTTAAAATGCAAGTGGTCCATGTTTGATCATACTGGCCCACACTTACAGTTTCTGTAGCCTTGCCTCCAGGCTTTCGACTGTTTTTCCCTTCTGCAGATATATATCCACATTCAGTCTGTATTAGGGCAAGTCTTGATTTGAGGATATTCCACCAGAGCTGCTTTGCACACGGACATATCTGAACATTGAGGGGTTGCTGTAAACTAGCAGTGCTTCATCTTGCTAGTGGGGCATGCACAGTGGTAGGAGAATCACTCGGTCCAGTAGTTCCGACCACCTTCACCGGCGAGGGAGAATCTGACCAACACGCCCAGACACCCGTTTTCCACCCTCTATCCAAGAAATTGCATTCTCAAACAAAAATGATGGAAGAGAAAAAAATATTTTGATGTGATTTTGTCGGATAGCATAATTTTTGTGCTTGTTTCTTTGTTTTCGGCAGTATTATAATCCTATGAAAAATGCACCCATTCCCAGTTGAGGCACTGTTGTTGCTTTCATAATGATTATGTTTACACATTGCCACCAATTGCACAGTATTTGCTCATGTGACTAAGAGATGCCCAGATGTTACCAGCGAAACGTAATCTCATCAGAGTGTCTTCAACAGAGTTGCTGTAACAGTCGAGATCTACAAACAAGGAAGTTTTCTCAACTTGAGACTCCAGTCTTCGCTACAGAATCACATGTGTCTGATATGCAAGCAGGGTACCCTCATGTAAGATGTGCTCAAGATTTCTTACATGAGCATCATGCATTTCAAAATGTGACTGCCATTCAGTGTTAATTATGGACTTCTAATATGTACATACTGCATCTAGGGAAAGCAATCATTAATTGTGGTGCACACTAACTTCTTGTCATGCACAAATCTCTCTTTCTTTTCATTTGAGAAAGTGTCACAGTTTGATGCGAGGGTCATTCATGAGCCAGACGCACCCGCAGAATCAACGGATTTGTTGGAACAGAGATCTCTTTGCACAATATGTCGGGAATCATTTGATGGATTGATTGTGGTCACTGCAACTTTCAGCCACTTCTCTCACCCAATCTTCACATCCCCAACCCACTCACCAGCCCACTAGCCAACCCCTACCGACTGGTTTGCTGTATGCATTGCTTTCTGGTGCAGTAATGTACACCCTCTCTGCACCCTCTGTGCAGCATTCCTGCCGCCTGTTTTTTGTCGACAAAGTTGCGGCGTCCAAGCACACAAGGCTTCGTACCTTTCCTCTTGCCCATTCTTGCACCAGAGTAGAGAGGAGCAGTGTTAATCCTCATTTAACAACCTCACACATTGTGGTCTGGATTCAAATCCCCAGGATCAGCAACGAACAGCCAGTCAAGTGTGCACAAACTATTCAACCTCCTCACTTCGTATGATTGCCAGGGAGATTCAAAGTCTAGTGCTGTCCCGTCAAACATCTATTTCCTCAACATTATGTAGCTACGATTTAATACTCCTCTCATTCTTTCTCTTATCTGCCAATTGATGCTTACATTCAAGATAACTTGAGGGCCTCTATTTTTCTCTCACTTTTTATTTCCTTTACTGCATGAGGCAAACTGTTACATGAAAGAAATATATATATATATCTTTTTTTTTTTTCAAAGGGTTGATAGTCGTCACAGTGATGTAAATGTACACAAAATTATGTTTTTTTTACTGCCCTTCAGTGCAATTGTATTTAACGAAAAAAGAAAAAAAAAATGACATTGAATGGTGCAAATCAAGGAGCTGAAAACCAGCATGGTACTTTCAGACTTGAAAGAGAAAATTTGTCTTTCTGTTTTTATTGATGTCACTTCTGCTCAACCCCCATGGCCACCCCCACCCCACCTTTCCAATTTTGTTGAAAATATATTGATGCCCCCACCACTATTGGATTCTGTTTAGAGAGGATGCTAAGCTAGGAGGAGGAGGGGGGGGGGGGGGGGTGTAACACAAGATTCAAATTCATGGTACATTGTAGTAGAATGGACGGTTGTGACAGAATCAAATTCAAAGACTGGTCCCACTCAAATGACTTGTAATGAGCTAGTCATCTCACACCACTTCTAGATTCTATTTGGTGACAGTTGAACTTGGGAGCAAAGTTGTTGCCGCTCCGGCAAACATCTCACATGCATCCATGTTGCCATGGAAACCTTCTGATGAGGATGCGCATGATATGATTTTTTATATGATTTTTTTTTTTCGAACACCATATCAATGCAGTCTGCGTGTCATCATGTAGTGATGTGAACTTGTATCGCCTGACAGCAATAAGTCAAAAAGAGTAAGATTTGTTGCAAATGTCAGTGTTAATAAAAGAAGGCGGATGGGGGAGGGGGGGAGGTTTAAAGAATAACACATACACTATTTCACGTATTGTAGACTGTACATCTGATTCTGTCCTCACTTGTCCTGCTTGTTGTGACCTGAAGATGTTATCTTCTCATTTTTTTTTTCTTCATTTAATGTCTTACTTGGCAAAGAGATAACTCTATTTTTATGATCATGATAATTGTTGGAGTATTATTTTCTAACTCAAGTTCATTTTTGCTGTTGTTCTTATGTAAATACATGAGCTGATGTAGGTCGCGGATAAAATCATGCTAATTGGTTATTGATATCTCTCTTAAGCATTATGTGCTCTTGTAATCACCTTTATTTTATTTTATTTTATTTTTTTGTACTGGAGAATGATTTTAGTCTTTGAATACCCGTATAACAACTCTAAAGGAGACAATGTCCATTTGGGGAAAAATACAGCATTGTGTTGGTCTGTTTTGTATTTGTGTATAAAAGAAAACTTTGAAAAAAAAAAGAGGCTGCAACAGGTTTGTGTGCAATCATATTTTATGGACCGAGATGTAAATGAGAAAGCTTTTAGAGTAAGAAACGTGATATATCACGGATTGAAATGATGTTCGTGTACTTATTTTGACCATTTGAGGAGCCCATTTCTTCTCTCTTTTTTTTCTATCTCTTTTCAACAAAAAAATATAGGTCATAGTGTGCCGAGCATTGACTCGTAGCATTTCACCAATCAAATATGCCATTCAAATTTGCTATGTGATGTTGTCCATGCAGATAGTGCAACGAACTTGCCGGAAACTTTACAGTTTAAAAAAAAAAACTAAAACAAAAAAGCAAAAAAAAAAATGTGTTTAGTGTCAAATGAAGAATAGTAGTAGGTAAGTATGTCAATGCAAGACAGGACAACCAGATTTTCACAAAGCTGGTGGGCAATAAATTGAGGGAATTCATCCTTGTCAATTGAAAGAGCAATGAGGCTGATGCTGTAGAAGTAATATCCATTGTACAAAGACCATTCATGGCTCATGTGTTTTTTCCAATTCTTCGCAGTGTCAACATTCAATCCTGTCAGCTTGTAGGCGTTCCTAGATGAATGAGCGGCGTCACTCAAAATTTTGTAGACATGGATGTGTAGCGTTAGAATATCGCGGACCTGCAGCGGCTGCTTTGGCACTGACTGCCAAAGAAGAGGCTGCACCCAGAAATCGGGCATACTTGTGGATGTGGTAGCTGCATCTGTTTTTAAACTTTTCATTCATAGTTAAATGCTAGGTAGAACATGTGTGTAGTGTGCAGGCAACACATTCAGAAACGAATGGCAGTGTAGATGTTAAAGGTGCTGGAGATTCTTCAAAAAATCGGGGGAAAAAATTGTCGAGGAAATTTTGCAGCAGATGTATGTACTCTTGAGTGATTGTGCTATAAATTATACAAAAATTTGTAAATACAGATTCATGTTTTTGTTTTCGTTTCTGGAGAGGGAGAAAGAGAGAGGGAGAGAGAGAAATATACTGTCCTGTTGAACTTTGTTATCTATGTGTGAAGATTAAAAAAAAAAGGAAGCTCAATTACATTGCTAATTATTTGAGTGATGGTCATTGCCAATTTGGATGACGCTCCTCTTGTATGTTTACCTGTGGACCTGTTGCAATGATAATCGGCAATTGATTAGGATTCTTCACCTAGCACACTATGACAAACATTAATTTTTGTAGAGATATTGAACGCGATATTTGAGAGTAACTTGGATCCATTTCTTTCTTTACATTGTATTTGCGTCGTGAACTCGCATGAATTAAGATGAAGCCGAGAAGATGGTGGCGTTTGTTATGCAATGCTGGTCAAAAAGCAGACGAGGGCAAGGTTTCTATTGTGAACGACTTGTGGCATGTAGCATCTACTTTGACCTAAAACTTTAGCGGACTTTACGAATAACTTTGTGGTTCATGTTTGCCTTAGTGGATTTTTCTGTTTCTTTGACTCATATACCAATTAGATCTGTGTGTAACGGTGACTAGCTAAGAACTGCATCTCCTATATATATATATGAATATATATCATGTAGATGTTTTACTTCAACCTTCACAGTTTGACAAATGAGAATACATTTGAAAAAAAGAAGAAGATAGATATTGAACTTGACAAGAGAAGAAAAAGAACTGTCAGACGTCCTTGCGTTTGTTGTACATGTATTGTAGTTTTATGAGAAAAGAAAAGAAAATAAACAGTTGTTGCACCACATCTGTACAAATGATATCGGTGTTTATTTGTGTTCATTTTTAGCTGTACTCAGTTCCATTTACAAAAAAAAAAAAAAAAAAAAGATATATATATATATATATATATATATATATATATATATATATATGTATATATATATATAATGTATTATATAATTATATAAATAATTGGTAGTAATAGTAATAGCAATAGTAATATCAGTGATATCAACAGTTGATATCACTGTAAAGATTTTTAAGCACTTTCATCTGGTATGATCCCTGACGAAGGGGGAGGCCCCCGAAAACTTGAATTTTGAATAAAAACCAATTGGCATTTAATGCATTCCTCTATCGTGACTTCACTATTACTATTTATAATTATACAGTATACATATGTACATTCAAAACTGTATGATAGACATTTTTTACATGGCACCTTCCAATCATTATACAGGTGAATAAAACCCCATTACAAAGAGATACTTGGACCGAGAGAATTTCTCATAATCAAAGGGATGATACAGTATTGGTGGAGATGAGAATTGGGCTTTTAACTTTTTGCGAGATACCAAGAAAACACTTGATATACTGTAAAAGTGGAAATTTTCGCTGTGTTAAAATTTTTGCGCATTTCGCGCAACCAGAAGCCAGCGCGAAAATAAAAGCACTCAAATATTTTTGTTTGCCATAATGTTCCAGTAGCGGATGTCTTGATTCCTTGGAATTAAAAACATGAGAAACTCTTCTTACTGGGTCAAGCGCGAAAAATTAGTCGCGCAAAAATATCCACTTTTACAGTAGTACAGAGCATACCATTTTAAGAGGAATTCAAAGATTATTTGATGAAAATCGGGTTTGGATTGACTGAAACATCCAAAAACAAAGTAAAACAAAGCGATCATAATAAAGTGTGGGTCCCACACTTTATTAGAATCGCTCTTTTTTTGATAACTCAGCCATTTCAAAACCAATTTTCATCAAATAAACGTTGAATTCCTTATAGAATTACATGCTCTTTCATATTTCATAAGTGGTTTCTCATTATCTCACAAAAAAAAAGAAGTTAGAAACGTGAAATTAGGTCTCAACCAGATCTGTACGATCCCTTTAAATCCAATAAAACAGATGCCCAAACATTGCTGTAAAATACACACGTTTAGGACTACAGATAGTCATGACACATTAAGCCCCACTTGTAGGTTAGAGAATTGTTGTTAGCAACTTTGTGTCTAACAGAATATTGTGAAAAAAAAGAATGTACATATTTGTAAACATGTTTGAGTTTCAAATTTGATCACCCCCCCCCCCCATCTCTCATTTGATCTCATTGTAATGAACAATGTAAGTATGGGAAATAATGATGGTGTCACCAGTAAAATCCTCTTGTAGTACTAACAAATCTTGTTATAAGTTTCAAAAATAAGCCCACTACATCAAGGGAGTTGTGCCATAGACATTCATGCTAAAGATTTGTGGTGGGAAAAATCTTCTCATAATGATGAAAGAAGGGAGATGTGCAGGAGTCTCTGTCACACCTCCCTGATGAAATCTTGTATCCGTGTTTCTTAACAGGGTTCACTTGTATACAGTAAATACGATTGTAATACAGTCAAGCCTGTCTTAAAGCAGCCAACTGTCTATAGTGGCCACCTGCCACATATGGCCACTAAAAAATTCCCTCTGAGAGAAGAGGCATGTTACAGACCCTGTCTATAGCATCTACCTGTCTATAAAGGTCACTTTTTCGTCTCCCTTGGATGGCCACTATAGACAGGATCGACTGTACATACATGCTCACACATAAGCATGCAAGCATTACATATTTGCATTTGTGTCAGGGTTGCTAATTGAATATTTTACAAAAATATATTTAAAAAATAATTAGAAAAAAATATTAAACCCTGAAAGTATTTCAAGAGGTGTCATCAATTTCAACAATGAATCCTGCTTGCAAAATGCAATGCTTGCAAAAGACACATGCAACCTTGGTCAAGCATCTGTATACTGTAGGCAATGAGTATGCAGGAAAAAAAAGGAAAATGTGCAATAACAACATTCATATTTCATTTGTAATTTGCATTTAATGGCATGAAGAACATCACACAAACATACACTTGTACGTCAGTATACTTAAAATGAACATACAACTCACATGAATACTCGAGAAAATACAGAAGAACATTTGCAACACTGAAATTCCTTCACTCTACTGGCAGATCATGGGCTGGTAGCACACACGATTGCTTTGGACACTGTAGGGTTCAAGAGTGGGCCCACCTTAAAACCAGCCATGCAGAACTCAATGGAAGGTGTGGGGCCATTGGCCTGCTGCAATCTCAATGCAGACACCATTGGGCTACATGCACATGAAATCCACCATTTTGTTCAGTCATCTATCACTCAAACCTCTCTACATTTTTTCAGGCAAAGACTGCCAACAAATATGAAAGAGATGTGTTTACACAAACAAAAACAAAATACCCATCTACAGTAAAACAGAGCCGTGTTTCATCTGCGATTAATTGGCATTACGCAATCTGTCAAAAGGCTTTCAAAGCTGCAATGCATCTGAAGTCTACCAATCTGACAACCTTATACATAGTATTCAACGCAATACGAATGGAACACAGGGTTTCTCACGACAGTGGACTGTTGTTGAATGTGACACACAGCTCACAGGAAAAGAAGGAGAATGGCACACAATATTTCAATGGCAATAGCACCACACTCATTTTTGGAGTCTGATACACAGCGTGGACATTATACTTACGATTGTACAAGAGAACCTACCCTTGGAACTTTTGGTGTTTGTTTGTTTGTTTTTTTTCAAAATGAGCAATACATAACAATATGTGAAAATGTGACCGAAATCACACATTTGAGAGCCAATACAGAATCAGAATGAGAGCTCGTCGTTTAATATGTCACCCTGCGAACATCCCATTACAAGCTGTCTTAGGCATGTGACTGTGATGTCACTTAATAAGCAGATAGTAGTCCTCGACAATTTTGTACCCATAGGGCTAATACCATCACACTTCTCTGATAAAGAATTGCCTTCTTCTGTCATGCAGGATGTGACAGGTTCCCAGCAGTGTCCAGATGAAAAATAGTTACAGTGTTGTTGTTGTTTTTTTTAAAACTAAAACAAGAGTTGCTGTCACTTCATGCAGAGAACCACGCCACGTCACATGGTTAAATAGCCAGGGTAAACTTGAGGGAAATGTCATATTGGACAACTTACATTGTATCAACATTCATACTGCTCTTTGCTCTTTGATAATGACATAACTTCCTCTTCACACATATGTATCACTAAAATGTCAGTGTTCTGATGCTCTCATGTCCCTTCCTTCATCAAGACACTCACCCCCATGGGAAGAGTTCCTCACTTGGCAACATGAATTTTTGCGTCATAGTCTGCCTACCGGTCTGTGTCATCACCATAGCTACCGCCACTACCATCTCCCTCATTTCTGTCATCATCTGCATCATCTCCGTCGTCATCCCCTTCCCCCTCCTCCTCCTCATCTTCCTCTTCTTCCGAGCTCTCCGAGTAGTAATAGGTGACTGTCGGTCGGTTGGTATTCACGAAGAGGTCATCGTCATTATCTTCGCTGCTGTACTCATCCTCGTAGCATTCAACCTCCTCGCGGTTGTCGCCATCTTCCGTCAGTCCCTTCTCCCCGTCTCCAGACAAGTTTGCAGCGTTGAGTTGTCTGGTCAAACCGTCAATCCCTGCATCTGATGAGAGGTCAGATTCTCTGGCCTGGTTTGGCTCTGCATCAAAACCCTTGGGCCTGCACAAAACATATTTAGACCTCAGAATAAGTAATCATGCACATAGAGATGCAGTTAAAATGTGATTTTGCATATATTGACTGCCATTCCATAAATGAATGTATTTATCTCTGAGGTTAGCATGACTCATTTAACTCAAAAAACGTGCACAAGAGGAAAAACAGATCTATCAATGTGTCTGACTGTAGGTTAGAGAAAAAACATACTACTAAATGCATATAAAGTATTTGTTAATCACAGTTTGGCACTATAAGGGGCCTGAAGTCAAAGAATACATTAATCCCCAAATTTCTTCTGTATGGTATATACCAACTCAACTTCAGAGTCATATACTTGATTCTAACAGATTATTCATGAGAATTACAAATCTTTTCAGTTTTCAGAATTAGTTTTGAATTTTTGAGTTATTTTTTATTTCTTAAAATAATGAATAGTTTCAGTTTTTTAAAGAAATAAAACATCATATTAACAAATGGAAAAGTCATGAATCATGTCTTTACAATCACAGGGGTATTATTACCTCTGTCAAGGAGGTTATACTTTTGTCTGCATTGGTTTGTTTGTCTGTCTGTTTGCAAACTAACTCAAAAAGTTGTGAATGGATTTGGATGAAACTTACAAGAAAAGTTGATAATGACACATGAAATGGATGATTGAATTTTGGTAGTGATCCAGACCACCGTCTTGATTTAGGAATGTTTTTCAATTTATTTAAAAAGGTTTTAATTGGCAAATGGGGCCAACAAATGATGGAGTTCAAGCTGTAAGCATCTGAGGTGTACATACGCATACTTAGCGTGTGCTCAAGACACAGTGTGCAGTAAGCTGACGAGGAAGACTGAGACACACTGTGACTGGGAAATAGGGCAATTTTCAGAATGTGTGTATGGGTGGAAATGAGATGCTTGGTAGAGATCTGTGCTCTCCCCAAGTGCTTTTCTAGTTGTATCTGTAACACGGAAGTCCCCTTAACCCTATTTTAACTGACCCCCCCTCAACATTTCGCGCCACGATTCCACAACACGCAAAGATTTTGCCGCATCGTTTCATGACTTTTTTCATTGAAGTCTCGCGCATATTTTGAGACCAAATTTGCGACATACGGGTACACCATTCAGAAGTTACGCAATGTTTTGCATATGCATGTCAACCCCAAAACAGCTCAAATTCATGATTTTGTGTGCAAATCCAATGCAAATTGCATTTTTTTTGTTTAATTGATATGAATTAGATTATTTCAACTTTTAACCATTGAAATCAATCAATTCTAATGTAGATAAGCCTGAAAAAGTGCTCGCAACAAAATTTGGCAAAAAACAATAGAAAACAAAAGGTCGAAAAAACAATAAAATACAAAAGAAATTAACAAAACAATAAAAAAAAAGAAACTGATTTTGATCGCGCTATTTTTTTCCAAGGAAATTGTTTCATGTGTCTTGAGGAACTCTGACACAAATATTAAGCAATCCTTCAGTCTTTTTGATGGAGTTATAGGTGAAAATATGATTTCATACGTAAATTTGCATAATTAATTTATTTAAAAATATAAAATCAACATTTTTCTATTGTATGACCATGTAATCTTGTAGTTGACAACTGGTTCTATGTTCAGGCAAAATTTTGCAGCGATTGCGCAATCGGCGGCCGAGATCTGAAGGGGGGTCAAATTGACCCCCCCCCCCCCAGTAAAAACTTGGTCTCAAATAGCCCAGTTAAAATAGGGTTAAAAAAGGACTTATTCAATGAGTTCTATTTTACTTAAACATTTCTTGATAAGAAGGGGGCTTTTCTACATGTACTACACTGTACAGTACAAGTAGGAATACACCCCCCCCCCCCAAATATCAGTTATCAAGGTAAGACAAGTCACAGAAGAAATTCAATCTACTTGTTCCAACGCAAATATGACATGCACATCCATATCAACTGCATTGCAATATCAAAACCAAGACAACTTCAGGGTTGTTGTTGTTGTTGCTGCTGCTACATGTACATGCCATGGGATCCTTCATACAACATTCCATCTTCCCTTTATACAAAGGATATATTATGTGTAGAGCTGTATACTCCCTAAATGTTGAATTTACATAAACTCGCCTAAGTCGACATCGCATATGTCGAATAATCGCGCAAGTCGATGATTTAAAAAAGTCCCGATTTTTCCCCATTGACTTACGTGTATTAATTCACTCACAAGTCGAATTTTGTAAGTTGAATACTCGGCTAAGTCGATGAAATTCCAAGAACACTTTCACGGAAAAACCATTGAATTCACTGTGCCTAAGTCGAATACGATTTTATTGTGCAATAAATCACTGTCAAAATCACGAGATGCCAGTTTTTGTTTACATAAGAACTAGCCCGACCAGACAAGTGACAAAAAAAAGATCTAAAGTATCAAAATTCAAAGCGATCGCACGCGATTGTTGAACTCTCTTCGTGTTTGGAGCGGTCCGCTGGTCCAGCCCTGTCGCGCTAGCGCTAGGTACGTACAGCGACTCGGCTGTGTAATAGTTGTGCGTACAGCGACTGGGCTGTGTATAGTCTGTGTATGTTTGCAGTCTGCGCTGTGCAGTGGATGGATGAAGCTGCTGAGTTTTCAAAGCGGAAAGAAGGGGGAAAGTTACGGGCACAGGTAAATCAGAATTACACCTCTAAGGTTACACGCATTTCAAGCCACGGTATGGTAAACTGGAATCAATCACTGCTCAAATATCGTTCATATTCACTTCCCCAAGGTTTAACAAGGGTGTAAAGTAATCGGACCTGTGCCAATACTAATGCACTGTCCATGCAAAGTTAGCCGCGGCCCTGCCGGGCGACCTGCGCTGCGGCACACCACCTCTCCAGCTCTCGGCTCCAGAGTAGACAACATACATGTACATTTATACATAATGTACATGTGGTGTAACTGTTGTTAAGTCGATTTTTTTCGACTTACGCACAAGTCGAAAATCGCTTAAGTCGATGTGTTTTGCTCAGTCCCGAGAAGATCGACTTATGCGAGTTTAACTGTATATCATCTCATATTTACACTGACAATATAGAAGAACGATCTATCAAACATTACCGAATACTGCAATACTGCTAGCACAACACAAAACACATTCAGATAGTGCTACTGTATAATGATATAGATCTTACCAAAGGCCCTCATGCTTGATGTACTTGATCTGCTTAGGATAGAGGATGGCTACAATCTCTGCTTTCACTTTGTCACCTTCAGCGATGGGGTCCGCAACAACATAATCTCCTGTGTTACAGACAACAGGTAGAGTTGAATTTGATTTTGACTAGAGCGTGTTGTAGTCAATGAAGAGATGATATTAAATCACAGCGTTCAAACCATTACTGAAATCAAATATTTGACTTTCACTTTTAAAAAAACACAAAAAATACATCATTTTGAAGCAGAGTAAATTAGTAGTATATTCGACACATATACAATCAGATATGTATTAAGTATGAATGTAAGATTTGATTAAACTATGGCAAACTTCATGGGAGGCTATAATTAGTCCCTTAAAGTGTTACTGTGTACATGTAAACTGACAAAAACAGATGCCTCACATCTTTAATAAAATACCGCCAGTTTTTACACGGTAATAAAACATACCCCTTACAAGGATTCACAGATAATATCAATGAAAAACAAAGACAGTGATTAGCAGAAAAAAAAAATTAATAATTCAGTTAGTTTCAGCTCTTTTTTATCTTTTATTATGTTGTTTCATGTTAGTTTGAGTTAGAGTGGATTGATTCTACATAGCAAATTAAAAGGATACAGTTCAAATACACTTTAGGAGCAAACAACCAAGATACTGCAGTACTGGCACCTTCAGTACCTGTTGAAGGACTGAGGAGGAAGTGCCTTGCATTGGGACATTAACACTGAGGTCAAGAATACTGGAGTACTGTAGAAGGGAGCTAAACAGAATTGCAATGTTCAGCTCCATTGAGAGGGCCCCATGGTGGGGGCATGGTGTTTACTCCCTCCCCCCCCCCCACTCTTGTTAACTTTCTTCATTAAAAAAAAAATCATAATAATACAATGAAAAGGAAAACAAACATACTTTCTTGAAATATGTTCATATGTTTTTAAACATTTGATCCCAGTCTGAAACATCTGTGCTATGCACATGTGTCTTACCTCGCTTGATCCACACATTTTTGCGGAATCTGGTGGGCATGCTGATGAGGAATTTATCCCCCGAGGAAGTCTGGGCCTCATGGAGGTTGTTCCCCCTCCCTCCGAGTATCTGAGATTGAGACACACCGATCATTTGCATATTAAAAGAACACTTACTAAAACGCTTTCATATAAATAGTTGAAGACTATGGTATTGCAATACCATCAAGTTTCATACCATCTTATTAGAGCCTACTTACCTTAAATGAAATGCTGCCATAGATTCTACTCTCTAGGGCCAACACATGTATAAATTTAGGTGGACCTATGTACTATACTACTAGACCCTATTTATAGACCACTCTTTGATTAAAGATACAAAATAAGGGGGAAATTACAGAATACCGGTTTTGCGTCATATAAATTAGCATATTGGTGCGTATAAGAGCCACCAGAGATGCCTCAGGTGGCTCTTCCTTTGAGATGAATTTCAGCCCAAAGGGCTGAAATTCTTCTTTCCCGTCGTCTGGGGCCTCAAAAAAGTCTGGGAACAGAACGACTGTCAAAAAGTTGGTTGACCACACAATTATTAAGAAAATTGAGTGGTTTCGGAGGAAAACTGCTCTAAATCAAGATAACTTGAGTACGGTAAATCATCAATAAATTAAATCGAGCCGATTTTGGCGGAACTACTTTAAAGGTGATGACGTCATCACAGCTGGCATCCTTCTTCCTTCATCTCTTTTTGACACAAGTCATTCACGATCAATCACACTACACTAGTTTGGCAAGGCAGCGCGTATGATACGCGTTTTGTCATGAGACAACCGCGTGCTCAACCACTAGCCCGTACACTATATACTAGTAAACATGCGCGCAATCTGCAGACTCAATACGCACACGTACTTGTACACAGCACAATGTACATGTACGTATGCTGTATATTGAGTCAACATGGTAGGCTGTCAAACGCACCCGCACAGGGCGTAAAGCTCTAGCACCAGCAATTAGATAAGTGATTGTTTTCCAGTCTCACCTAAATTGCCATCATTTTCCAGTTGTCTACATGAATACGGACTAGAGCAACTGTGGCAGTAAGCGGCCGTGCAGCCGTTCGCGGCAGGTGCAACATACACGGTAATATACCGCTAAACACAGCATTGCACTGTTACATGCACACTACACATATACTAACACATTAGCAATCAACAAAAACCAACCGATAAAATGGGCACGATCTCTGACAGTGTGAAATTTTCTCACCTAAATGACAACATATCGCATCAAAAATAAAATTTTCGGTACTTCTTAACATAACAATTAAGAAATAATGGTCCAAGAAACTTGATTTTTTTGTCGTTTTCCCGATGCTCATGGATTTTGAAAACATATCCTCACATAAAATAGAACTTTCGCGAGCCGATGTGGGACACCATTTTTGTTCGGAAAGTGGATTTTACCATCGAAAAAATTCAGAAAAACACTAGAAAGACATCAACAACACCGCCAGAATTGCGATCTTGTGTGGCCAATGCATGTGCGCCCGCTATTTTCACGTGCTTTCGCAATGGGAATTGGCGCTTACGAAATGTTCGCGAGACATGCGAAGGCATTCAGCTAAAGATCGCGGAGCATGCGCGTATTGCATAGGGATTGTACATCGTGCCGCAAGCAGAAATACTACGTCGCATATCGCCCTTATCGGCGAAAATTGTGCCGGGTTTTGCCCTGGTAAATCATGAAAACTGCGCTGATCAATGGTAAATTTCTTTTATGAAAACAATTGCGTTAATGAATAATCTTGTCTATGATATATCTGAAATGGTTGAAAATAATTTGCCTGATTTGTTTACAAGTTGGAAAACCCCTTTAACAATGCTTAAACTGCCGCAAACGGGATATTTTGCTCTATCCTCAGCCCCTAAAATTCAGGAAAATTTTAACAGCTAGTCTAGACTAGGATCGTCAGGATCTACATGTACAACGTGTACATGTAGGTAGAAGTATAAACGTTAGAACTACATTATTCGGATCAGACAGGGGACACACCCGAAACCCCCAAGAACAACGTAAGATACACTGTGTGTACCATTACTTCTCATCGCACAGATTAAAGAAAATACACGTAAACAAATGTAATTGTCGACAGCCGAATCACAGACCGTATCGCAGATCAGATTTTAATATTTCAGATGGTTCATGGTTGCTATCGGCAAGCGTAATTGCGCTCTTTTCAGAGCGATTTGCGCTCTCCGTGATTGGTTGCCAGTATTCTGTAATTTACCCGAAATAAGAATATAACATTTATTTTATATCAATAAGCAACACTAGCATTACAACTTTTGATAAGAGTTTATTCCAAGGTAATCTTAAATGACCAACCTTTAAGATTTGCTGATTCTCCTCTGGTAAAATGTAATCTTCTAACACTTCCCGCGTGACGTGTTTCCGCTTTGTAGCTTTGGACATGATGAAAGTAGACCTTACTTCTATTCTAATTTCTAGGATACGCTAATTGTCTCCTGGTCACCGAGGAAAAAAAATAAATGAAGGTCAAGCTGGAAAGATACCGAATGTTTGGAAAAGGGATTGCGTATCAGGATGGAGCAGCGAAACAGACCAGACACACGACACAGATGTCAGACAGAGCGTGCGGCACAGACTGGTTCTGGAAAGACTGCCCTGTAGCTACTCGATCTCGTAGTCCCACAATATTGCTTTCCCTGTAATGTTAGTTGATTTGTCACACACTGAAGTTGACGTTTATTTCTGCTTATCGTATCGAGACAGTTCGGCGAATTACACTTTCCTTTCACTTCTCTCAGAAGACACTCCGCCGACTGCTGGAACCTAAGTCGCCATAATTACAATGGTTGGCCACAGTTAGGAAGAAAAAAGCTGAAAAATGAAGAAAAATGAGCGAACATTGGAAGCTGAGTAACGATTCCTTGTCATCGTCGCCATTGCACAATCAGCGTGTAAACGCAACAGCAGTACGCACACGTATCACACGGTACTTACACACGTAACACGCACACAAAAATGCAAAGGTAGCGAGTGAGAGATCGGCGAGCGCATACGCAACGTGCATGCATGGCGATCGCATATTGCCGTGCTGTACTGTGCTAGTACTGTGCTTTACCATTTCGCAACACGCGCGCTACACGTGTAAAATACTGCTGGAAAAGGTTGATAATAATACAAGTGTACTGTGCGAGATCTGAGTGATTGGTAAGTATTTCCAGAGATTTTAGTACAATTTAACAGAGGGGGAGCAGTGATGAAAATTCCTATTTCCTGGTTGCTAGTTTAGAGAAACTTCATCCAAAATCTTTCTAATTCTGGATGAATATAACGTTGTTTATTGACTAGGCGTAGGTCACCAGGTGGACGTGTCTAGCGTTAGGCATTTAGGGTCCTCATCTTACTGTAAATTTATTTGGATTTCCTCTTTCTCCTCCAGCTTGACACCAACGTTTAGTAAGGCTATGTGATTATAAATTAGTTTGGTTTGCTTGCTCGGGGTTGTCTTTCAGGATACTCTCATAGTCATGACTCAGGGTTTTACACTTTACAAACGTAAATTACATGATATTGGTAAACTTAGTTGGATTAAACAAGTCTAACATTTTAGTAAATTTAACAAATAACATTCAATTTAGTAACAAGTTTACAACAGTGTTCAGTATGCAGTGAATGCATGTCTGAACATATGGTGCATGGTGAAAATAAAAATGTAAAATGACCCAACATGTATGTCAGTTCGGGAAACCCACTCACAAGGGGGGCCCCTCCTTCCAAGTAACCCGTCCCCCTTTTTAAGTAACCCCGTCCCCCTTATAAATAACCCCTGGGGCACCCCTTATAACTTTAGGACGGAGTCTCCACGCTTTTTTGCAATGCAACGCGAAAATGAAAGGACTGCGGTAATTCGCTTGATTATGTCCATAAAGCTTCACAAGTTTCCTAGTTACTCACGAAATTTGAGCAAAATCGGTTTGAGGCATCATACTTGTATCTAAAATCATGGATTTAAATGCGATGTCAAACGACCTATGCGTCTATTTCGTACTCGGTCGCCACGTCTGCACTCAAGCATTGCCGCGCCGCCGCGCCTGGCGACACTCACGCCAGTAATCGCTCGCATTTCAGCATTCGCATGGGTCGTTTGACATCGCATTTAAATCCATGATTTTAGATATGATGCCTCAAACCGTTTTTGCTCAAATTTCGTGAGTAACTAGGAAACTTGTGAAGCTTTATGGACATAATCAAGCGAATTGCCGCAGTCCTTTCATTTTCGCGTTGCATTGCAAAAAAGCATGGAGACTCCTTATAAGGGGTGCCCCGGGGGTTACTTATAAGGGGGACGGGGTTACTTATAAGGGGGACGGGTTACAGTACTAAGGAGGGGCCCCCCTTGTGAGTGGGTTTCCCGAATTGATGTTGTTTCAGGTTAAATAAGATAAAATTAAAAATGGATATGACTATAGAATACAATCCACAACATACAGTACATGTATCTTACTACTAGTTTGTGTGATTGTATGGTACAGAGTGAATTTTTCATATACCGGTACAATACCCTGACCGAAAGATCGGGTCTTAAGTTTGACTCTTTATCTTGTTGAAGTCGGGGATATGCTCCACAGAGACTATGAGTATATCTGGCTTTCACAGGATCCCCTCTTTCCGATCGAAGGAGGGCCATAAACTTAAAGTC